>NC_053024.1:341842486-342142486 GCF_003073215.2 Triticum urartu | reverse complement strand
CAGAAGAGGGTTTACTGTATTGTGTAAGAAAGTTATGTTAGAGTACTATATATATAACGATGTAGCCTTTTGTATTTACCCCATTGCATAAGGGGTTTTCTGCATATTTCCTACACCAGTACATGTATATATACTGGACTATGGCACCATGGGAATACAAGTTGCATATTTTCTAACATGGTATTAGAGCTAGGTCAATTTTTTTGCACGCTGCAACTCGTGCTATTGATCCCCCGTGGCCGCCGCCGCTGCTTTTTCTCTCCA
Organism: Triticum urartu; assembly: GCF_003073215.2. Lineage (NCBI taxonomy): Eukaryota > Viridiplantae > Streptophyta > Magnoliopsida > Poales > Poaceae > Triticum > Triticum urartu. The sequence goes on along the minus strand of NC_053024.1, from coordinate 342,142,222 downwards.
TCGTAGCAGCCGGTCAACCCAAGGCCGCTCCTCTCCTTCCCTGCACGTCCGTGACGCTGCCGTTCAACTCCCTCCCATCCAGATCGAAGCGAGCCAAAAAACTTTTTGGTCCGGCCAGGGGAATTTATTTCACCTATCTGCCTATGCCTGGTCGGAAGAAGAGAAACTCACTGCAGAGGATAATATACTCCTAACCAGTGAATTCACAGAGGAAGAGGTGAAAAAAGCATTGTTCGGCATGGATAGTAATAGGGCACTGGCCCAGACAATATCCCGGCTGAGTTTTATAAGCATTGTTGGGATTTTGTTAAATCTGACATTATGCGTTTGTTTCATGCTTTTCATAATAACACTCTGGATGTGGCTCGTCTAAACTATGGTGTGATCACCTTGATACCCAAAATGAATGGTGCTAAGAAAATCCAACAATATCGCCCTATTTGTCTCCTTCGATGTCCTTATAAGTTGATCACTAAGGTGATGGATAACAGAGTAGCTATTTTTGCTGACAAGCTTATCAACAAACACCAGAATGCTTTTGTTAAGCACAGGAATATTATGGATGGGATCCTCACTCTCCATGAGGTGCTACACCATACTCATCAAAAGAAAAAAGTGGGCATAGTGCTTAAGCTAGATTTTGAAAAAGCCTGCAACAAGATAAACTGGGATTTCCTCCTTGAATGCCATAGTAACCGAGGGTTTGGGACAAATTGGTGTGGCTGGGTGAAAAAAAATCCTGAATAATGGTACAATAAGCGTAAAACTCAATAACGAGATGGGACCTTATTTCCAGAGCAACAAAGGTGTTCGCCAGGGCGATCCCTATTCCCCTTTTCTGTTTAACCTTGCTGTAGAAGCACTTTCTAAGATGATTCACAATGCTCAGAAAGAAAAAATGATAACTGGGTTCGTTCCGGACCTCATAGAGGGTGGCGTGGCCATCCTCCAATATGCTGACGATACGGTCATTTGCTTTGAACATTATGAGGAAGCTGCTGTTAATTTGAAACTCCTCTTATATATCTTTGAGCTTATGTCTGGACTCAAAATAAACTAACTTAAAAGTGAAATTTTGTGTGTTGGGGGAGACGATAATATACTAGCTTCCTATGCGGAACTATTCAACTGTCAAATTGGGCATTTCCCGATGAAATACTTTTGAGTGCCGGTAAGCTACTCCACCTTGCGCAGCCTGGATTGGAGTTTTGTAGATGACAAATTCCTAAAATGTTGTGAATCGTGGATTGGTAATGCCGCATCCTCGGGAGGAAGACCTATACTCCTAAATTCCTCCCTTTCTAGCATTGTCTATTACTACATGGCTATGTTCTTACTTCCTAAGATGGTGATCTACAAATTAGACAAACATCGTAAAAAGTTCTTCTGGCAAGAAACTAATGGCAGGAAACGACATCATCTTGTGAAATGGACTAGGATCTGTAGATCTAAGAATAAAGGGGGAATGGGGGGGGGGGGGGGAAAGATCTCCTACCTCCACTGTCAGCTCTCCAACCGCGACGCCCGTGATTCTCGGGACGGCCGTCGCTCGCCACCTCGCCCTGACCGACGCTCCCCTGACCGTCGCTCTCCCACTCGCTCTGACCGTCGGGGCCGCTCCCGTTCGCGTTTCCCTCCGGACACGGAGTGGCGGACCTCCCGTCGTTGCTCCCCTTCCCCCACTCGTCGCCGGGAGCGCTCCGCTTCCCCGCCGCGCCGTGGACGAACCTCCCTTGCTCGCCCGGCCCCTTCTGGCCAGTCTCCCCCAGTTGACCGGTACCAGCCGCCTCATCGCGCCACTGCGCTGACCGGGGCGGGCAATGGCCCTAACAGGGGCCGGCAGGGCGCCAAGAAGAAGAAGCGTCGGGGACAGACCCGGGTGGCGGCCACCGCCCCCTTGGCCCCCAGTGCCTCCGCTTCTCCCGTGTCCGACCCCGCGGCGTCCGAAGTGACTTGCTTCAATTGCGGCATCGTCAGTCATTCGCAAGTTAACTGCACCAACCCGATTAGATCTGTCCTGGACGGCCATCAGCGGGATGAATCCTGGCGACGGGCTTTGCCCACTGTGTGGGACCCCGAGGACTCGAACCACATCTTCTCTTGTGTCTCGGCCCAGTTTCTTTGGAGTTGTGCGCGCGAGTCGTTTGGTGGAAGTTGGTGCCACACCAACTTCTCGTACCTCTTCGCCAAGATCCAGGCCTCGCCCCCTACGTGTTGCCACATTAGGTGGCTGACCATAGGTGCCCTTGCCTGGACGCTTTGGACGGTTCGGAATAAGCTAGTCATCCAGCGGATTCCCCTTCGACGGGCTATTGACGCAGTGTTCAAACTTTGTGGTTTCTTGCAGCTTTGGCGGCCTCTTAGCCGCCCCCAGGACCAGGACGCCATCACCGTCATCATCTCCGACCTTCGTGCGATGGCTCTCCGATTGGCACCGCTGCTTCCTCCGCCACCTCCTGAGCCTGATTAGTGCCTCCTTGGCTCTCCGATGTTACCGGCCTTTTTTTGTTTCTTTGGGCTTGTTGAGCTGTGCCCTCGGCAGAACCTCTTGTACTTTATGTTGTGAGACTTGGGTGTGTGTGTTGTGGACTCATTTGTGATACTTGGTGGTCTGTGGCGGTTTGCTTTATTTATAAAGCGGGGCGGAAGCCTTTTTCGGTAAAGATCTCCGTAAGCAAAATATTAGCTTACTCACGAAATGGTGGTGGGAACTCGAGACACAACAAGGGTTGTGGCAGGATGTGATTCGCGCTAAGTACTTGAAAAAAGATACGGTAACATCGGTGAGAAGTAGATTCGGATATTGATCGATTTGGAAAGCCATTATGAAGGTCAAAGAGTGCTATCTGGCTGGAAGAGGGGTGGTCTTGAAATCTGGCAACATTGCTAGAATGTGGATTGACTCCATTGCCAATAATCCTCCTTTGCATGATAGATTCCCTGAACTTTATAGTATATGCAATGATCAAGAGATTACAGTTGCCGAGTTTAAAAAAAAATGTTAGGCGTCGATTTCTTCAGGAGGCGCTTGCACTCTCCGCTGCTGGATCACTGGGGGGAAGTCAAGCGAGTGGTTGGTTCATGGTTACTCTCCAATGAGCCGGACCAAGTAGTCTGGAATCTTGGGAAGAATAAACGCTTCACAGCTAAGTCTGTATACGCATACATGAAAAAGCATCTAGCTGGCTGTGATTATAGATGGATATGGAAAGCTAAACTCCCTCTTAAGATTCAAATATTTTTATGGCAATTATTCCAGGACTTTGTGTTGACACGAGATGTCATGAGCAGACGAAACTGGGTTGGAAACCCGAAGTGCTCCTTTTGTATGGAATAGAGAAACCTCGCAACACCTTTTCTTCACCTGCCTTGTCGCCAGGGTAGTCTGGAGAACCGTTGGGTGTCCTAGGCACGAAATTATGCCCGAACAATCTGTGGCAATACTTCGACTGGTGTTATATTTTCTTGCCAGGTGGATCTAAATTCTATACCTTTGGCCTTGCTGCGATATGCTGGGCTATGTGGAACTGTCGCAATAGGGCCACATTTGAACATAAAAAGCTAAAGACTCCTTTTGATGTGGTTTTCTCTGCGTGTGGTTTCTTGAACTACCGGGCAGGTTTGATGGCTGGAGTTGACCGCGATGCAATGGAACGTGGCGCCAAGATGCTCAAGACCAACGCTGCGACTATGATGAGGATCTGCGCGGCCCCAGCTGAACCAACGATGGACTGACGAGTTGTTGCCGTCCTGCCTTACCTCAGAAAAAATGCCCAGCTGTTATGTTAGACTTTGATCATTGCACTTGCGTGGGCTTTTGCTTTCTGCTCATCCTGTGAGCCTTACCCCCTCTGGAGATTGTTTGTTGGTACCCTCGTTGCGCTGGTTAGGCTAGTTGGTATTTAGGTGTCACTGGGTTTTCGCCCCATAATGAGCTGCTCGATGACGAGTGCTTACAGTGGGTTTCATAGTGGTGCCTTGAACTCGCTTTCCCCTTTCTAGCTTCCTTAAGCTCGAACTACTGTATTTCCGTTATGATAAGTAATGGGAAGGGGTTATGCCCGGTTAAAAAAAAAGATCGAAGCGAGCCTCCAGCGATGGATTCAGATCGAAGCCAGCTCCAAGAGCCTCTTGCTCGTGATCGATCCAGATCAAGCCCACACAGGAGTCTCTGCCCGCGATCGATCCAGATCAAGCCCGCACAGGAGTCTCCGCCCACGATCGATCTTCCGCCGCCGGCCTCGTTTTTCGCCGTCCCTCGCCGGATCCGGCCCCGCCCATGATCGATTCAAATCTTCGTCGCTCTCGTCCGGTCCGGCCATCCCTCGCCAAGGGGTCCGCCCCCTTGCCCTTATATAGCGTTTGATGGGGGCCGGTCCGTGCCCCTTCGCCTTCTGAAGATGGATGCAGAACAGAGGAAGAGCAATGATGGCGCCGCGCCGCGCCTGACAAGCTTTATGTTAGCCCGGGTAGTTGCCGAGGCATCGTGGGGAAGTGGGGGCGTCCTGCGCCCCGTCGTGCGCCATGTGTCGAGCCTGGCCCGCAGGCGAATGGGGCCCGCGCCGTTTCGCCCCCTCCCTCCGCAGACAGAGTCGTGCACGCCGCAGGCCCGGGTGCTACTTTCGGGCCCGTGGGACTGGCGGTACCCATGCCCGTCTGCCTGCGGCCCAGAGCGCGGCGCCACCTGTAGGCCCAAGGCAGGCCCACCTCCAGGGCGTCACGAGTAAGACCCTTGCGAGGGCTTTGCCTCGCGAGGCATGCGTCATCGAGTGTCACCATGAGCCTCGCGAGGCCCTCTTGCGGGGCGGCTTCCCGAGGCCCCAGGGGCATGCGAGTCAAGGGCTGCACGGCGGAGTCACGCGGCCCTGCGTCTTTACGTGGGTGATGCACGTGGCGACGTGCGGAGCCAGAGGGGCGCCAACAGACGCGAATGATGAGGCTTTCCTCTTCGTGCTAAGGGAGCAAGGACAGCGCACCGGTTCCCAAAGCAATCCCCAAAGGTTACCTGTTCGGTGCAAGAAGACCAAGATGACGGGCTCGCCAGCACGGAGGTCATCACTGAGCCCACCGAGTTGAGGGTCGCGAGGTAGAGCGGAACGTAGGCAACGAGCGCACCCCAGAGTTCGAACCTTCTTGGGTCCCCATAGCCCCGATTCCGACAACTAATATTTGGAAAACTTTAAAATCCTGCATCCCGTGGGTTTTGCAATCTCCCTGCTGTGTGCTACGTAATGGCTCGCTCATCTCTTTCTGGCATGATCAATAGTCACCCCTGGGCAGGCTGCACTTGATTTCCCCCGTACTCTATTCTTTTGCTTGAGACCCTTCCTGCAACGTCTCTTCTCAGGTTGAGAAGGATTTTTGGCACACAACCTGCACCCAAATCTTGTCAATGGCTTCCAGAGAGTTAGAATGGATGTTGCTCCGCCTAGCTCTCTGTTCCACCAAACTCACATAATTGACCTCTGGTCACCCGGGCTACGGCTCGTTTTGAATGCATAAGGTAGACAATGGTCTACCTTTTCTTCAAAGGAAAGTAAACTAATTATCTGACTGGTTTTCTTAAAGAAAGAGTTCAGATTGGTTGGAAACTATTCGAACTGTTTTTACGCCTATTCATATAAATATGTGCATATGTATCTTCATCAGATTTCTTGTAATAGTTCACCCTTGTAGAAATGTTCCTGCCATGCTCTGTTTCTGTATTAATTTTAGTTTCTCATACGTTACAGAGCAAAGAAAATCCCCAGAAGAGCGTGTTATTTATGAATTTTTGATGGGGAAAATACTCGATGTCTTCCCAGATTATTGTAAGGAGGCTGAAGAGCATTTATCCAAAGCAGTACGTAGCAGAAGATTAAACAATTCCTTCTCTTGCTCCTGGAGTTTTCCTGGTTAGAATCCTAAATAATGTCTGTTGCTCCTGGATAGGTAAAGCTGAATCCATCTCTTGTGGATGCATGGCTATGTTTGGGTAACTGCATCTGGAAGAAGGGGAATTTGGCATCAGCAAGGAACTGTTTCTTATTAGCACTAAGTAAGGTAAATTAATCTGGATGTAGTTACTTATTCTGTTCTTATATGTTTCTTAATTCTCCAGAGCATAATTTCATTTGGCAGGGTGCAGATAAGAAAATACTATGTCAACTCTCAATGCTTGAAAGGAGTATGGCTCAATGTAAGGATGTCTTCTATCACTCAACCGATGGTTTTTCAAAGTTCAAAGTTCTATTGCAAACTATGCCACCGCCCTAACTCCACAAATGAATAGCTAGGCATGCATAATCTGTTTTTTTTGTATACAATTACAAGAAAAATTTCTGCTCTTTTTTGTGTGAGATAATAAAATTAATCTGTCATTTTTGCTCAAATTATCTTATAGCATTACTTGGATGATAAGTAAAGAAGTTTTTAACAAGACTATCACGAGACTTAGTATTGTATCGAAGCATTGGCTATTAGTTGTAGTGCTGATGTTATTGTGCCATTGTGCCTGTTGTTAGAGGAGCAACTTAGATGTATTGCATAGCCCATGGGGCAAACATGTAGTACAATATACTTGGGGTACAAGGAAGGAAATCTATACTAAAACAAATACGTAAAGAGACATAGGCCAATATAGATTCGTTTCGGCAGTACCGTCAAGAGGATGTCGAGTTTGTTCGGAGGGACGAGCATGGGGGAAGTCGGAATGGACGAGAGAGAGAGAGAGAGAGAGAGAGAGAGGGAGGGAGGGAGGGAGGAACTCCTACCTGAGCTGACGACTCCTGGGCTCAACGCCACGTGCTCACCCCTGCTCAAGCGTGTGCCCACTTCCAGACGTGTGCCCTGCTGGTCAGACGTGGGCTGCCGCCTCCTTTCGACCGCCCAACATCTCCCAAATCGACGAATGCGACCAGCTTACTGCCTACACACGCCAGTCAGGCCCTTCTCCGCCATCCATGTCGCTCCTGCCCCGATCGATGCCCCACAGATTGTTTCTGCCCTTCCGGCCACTGCCACCATTGCTAGGAATCTCCTTTCAAGTTGCCCCCGATGTTGTGTACGGCTGTGCTAGCTGGGTGTTGCTAGTGCTTGGGCCTGTTACTTCTTGGTCACCTGTGTTCTCCTGATTGCATGTCCATCTGTGTTGGGCGATATTCTAAGAAAATCAAGAAAAAATGTCATCATGAGGCACTGTCTTTCTTCCTCGACGCTTGGTCATTTTTTGACGGTTTTCTTTGCCGACTCCATCTCGCACATGCACCTTCCACTGGTGTTGGGCGCTCGTCCGCTAGTTGCTCTTTTCCGCTGCTCCTCGTAAGCATCTTATCTGCACTACCTCCTACGTAGCCTCTTTTGCAAACACGATGGCTCATGTATCATTGTCTCATGTGTGCTTCCTAGCTTCTACTCCCTCCGTTCCCAAATATAACTCTTTCTAGAGATTCCAACAAGTGATTACATACGGAGCAAAATGAGTGAATCTACACTCTAAAATATGTCTACATACATTCGTATGTTGTAGCCATTTGAAATGTCTAAAAAGACTTATATTTAGGAACGGAGGGAGTAGCTTTGTTCTATTTTCCATTGTGTCTACCAAGTCTGTTGTGCTTTTATATTTCTCATGCCATGCGATCCCACCATGTTAAGGAGTATCAGTATTGGTCTAGCAGTCCTTGTTAGGCTATGTCTCTTTTCTTGTACCCAAGTCTTGTGTAATATGTATATACCCCTTGGGCTATGCAATAGAGATAAGCTGCATCCATAAAATTAGTGGTTTCTCCAAAAGGCTCGAGAGTTGTGTAAAGGAGTTCCAACAAGTCCCACACAATTTGCAAAGAAAAGATCGCCTAGCACTCGAGGGCTACTAATGAGGTTGTAGAGCAAAGAACGCGAGACATGATCCCGAGGGCTCCCTTGGTCCCTTTGAAAGGGCGATCCCATGACAGATGAAGTTAGAGTACTCAGCCCGGAGAGGGTCGTGAGCCCGAAGTAGATGCAGACAAGATACAAGACCCGAGATGTGAAGCTGCGTAGGTCTCGAGGCCCTGAACCATCCCGGGTCAAGCTGTGTAACCCTAGCCACACCAGTATATAAGGTGTGACTAGGGACCCACCCGATGCCGCCAAAGATAGAGAAAAATAGATCTAGCCTTCTCCAGAAAGACAAGGAAGGAACTCACAAAGAGGATCTTGCAATTCAGAGGGATGGAGGGAGGGACGGCGACAACGACACATGTCTAGCTAGAGGTGGCATGAGGTCCTAGTGGATGAGGGCGGCCTGAAGATGCGAATGATGAGTGGTGGCGACCAAGGCATCACATATTCGGCGGGGACTCTTGCTTCAAGACAACACCAGAGTGGAGCATCGATGTGCTCCATTGGATTTCCGACAACTTTGATCCTAGCACTATCAATGGAGGCATCATCCAGGGGCTCTTTGATCCTAGCACTATCTTGGGAGAAGATGGCTTCGACCCAGGGACTCTAGCTTCCAGCACCCATGTGCTATGATGTCGATCCAGTCAAGGAGATGGCCATTGGAAGCTTGGACCGTGAAAAATGATGGGAACGGGGGAAGACTGGGAAACGGTCGAGATTGAGTACAAAAACGGGCTAGCCGCTTCATGCCGGAGAGGAGGGGATCATCCATAGGACCGAAAAAAGAATCGATAGGGAGGAGTGGAATCCATTTGATAAGAATGAGATCGGGGGAGAGGCTGAGGGAGGTGATCGAGAGGACGAGTTGCGGATGTCTGATTTTTTTTCCTAAACCTGGGTGCATGATAGGATGTTATGAATGCATCTATTGCATAGTCTAAGGGGCAAATATATAGCACGGGGGACTTGGAGTACAAGAAAGGAAATCTAGACTAATACGAACACCTAGACGAATAGTAATACTCCTTAACACAAATCAGACTTTGATAGTTTAAATTTGTGCTTTTTGCTTAGTCCCATTTCCGTTGTATAAGCCTTGCTCCATAGATAATCTTGACTTTGTAGTTGCCGATCGAACGAGACAGAGAGAGAGAGAGAGAAGGAAGGAGATGAGCTTGCGCGCGCGAGAGAGAGTTTTGTACTGCCACAACGCGCAGCGTTTTCTGTGCTGTTATTCCTCATCTTATGCATCATACAGGAGGACTCCACTAACCACCTCCCGGCCAGGTTGCTGCGATCCGCAAGTGTCGCTCCATCCAGCGAGTGGATCGACCAGAGACCACGACCAGGAGGTGGGAGTATCCTACGGAGAGATGCAGCTCTCCACTACGTACATGTCCAAGCATGCATTATTTCACAACAGAAAGAAAAACTACACTACTGCATGAGATTACTTAGGCTAACATTTCACCCCCTAATCTCACTGCACTACGCCGATCATCCCAAGTCTTTGCCGCATCTCGATGAAATGAACGCGCCCGAGCGCCTTGGTGAGTGCATCGGCGAGCTGATCCTGAGTCCCAACATGATCTATCTCCACCTGTTTCTTCTCCATACAATCTCGCACGAAGTGAAACTTAACGTCGATGTGTTTACTTCGATCATGATGAACTGGGTTCTTGCTCAGAGCTATGGCTGATTTGTTGTCCACCAGTAATTTGAACTTCGCCGGCGAGGTACCTACGATGTCCTCCAGCAGCCGGCTCAGCCACAGTCCCTGACAAGTGGCAGCTGCTATTGCAACGTATTCTGCTTCACAGGAAGAGAGAGCAACAATCTTCTGCTTTTGAGAGCTCCAAGTAACCAGATTTTTACCGAGGAAGAAAACATGTCCAGAAGTGCTTTTCCGATCTCCAGCGTCCCCAGCATGATCGCTATCGCTGAATCGAATCAGTTCAGCGGCTCCATGTCCTCTCCTGTAGCTGCACCCGTAGTGCATTGTGCCCTTGATATACCTTAGTATCTGTTTGACTGCTGCCCAGTGATGAGTGCTTGGCTTCTCCATGAATCTGCTTACAATACCCATTGAATGTGCAATGTCTGGCCTCGTGTTCACAAGATAGCGCAGGCTCCCAATCACCCTGTGGTACAGAGTGGCATCAAACAGTTCACCGTCATCTTCTTTTTTCAGTTTCAGGCGACACTCCATCGGCGTGTGACAACTGTTGCAGTTGCTCATCTCTGCTATCTCCAGAATCTTGCCCGCATAGCTCTTCTGACTCAGAGTAATTCCACTGCTGCTTTGTCCTACCTCTATGCCCAGATAGTAACTTAGCAGCCCGAGATCACTCATCTTGAAGAGTTGCTGCATCTGCTCTTTGAAAGAGATAATGTCTGCTGCTGCGGTTCCTGTGATGATCAGATCATCTACATACACTCCAACCAACAAGTATGATTGTGAGTTACCTCGTCGGTACACTGCATGCTCCAGAGCGCTCCGCCTGAAACAAAGGGAGGTGAGAGTTTCATCGAACTTTGCATACCACGCCCGCGGTGCCTGATGCAGACCATACAGTGCTTTGTGCAGACGGAGTACCTTTCCTTCCTGGCCTGCAACTTCATACCCGGGTGGCTGAGCAACGTACACTTCCTCAGTGAGATTGCCGTTTAGGAAGGCTGACTTCACATCCATGTGATGAACTTCCCAGCCAGAGTGCGCGGCGAGGGCCAGCAGCAGTCGAACTATCTCCATGCGAGCTACGGGGGCGAAGACCTCCTCAAAATCCACCCCCTGACGCTGGACGTACCCCTTTGCGACGAGGCGAGCTTTGTGCTTGACGACATTGCCTGCCGGATCACGTTTGACACGAAAAACCCATTTCAGTCCTATCGCCTTGTGTCCAGCCGGGAGCTGAGCGAGTTTCCATGTGCCATTGTCGACGATGGACTGCATCTCGACATCCATGGCGCCTTTCCACGCCTTGCTGGCTAGCGCTTCATCCACTTCACGTGGCTTCTCCGCGCTGAACAGACAGCGCACGAGCAGGCAGCGCTCAAACTGTTCGCGCACTGCCTGATCTTCAGTCTCCTCCAACACACTTGTGAAGCTCCGGTAGCGAACCGGCTGTCTTGTTGGCGCGTCGTGTCTGGAGTCGTGTGACTGAGGCGTGGCCGAGCAATCTTCGCTTGCTGCTGTAGGTGTCGTCGGAGCGGACTGTGATGTCCCTGATGCACTCGAGGCGGGCGTGATCGCCCCAGCAGGAGAGGCCGTAAATGCAGGTGTTGTTGGCGATGGGGACCGTTGCGGTGTCGAGGCACACGCCGGAGACCCTGCTGGCTGGCAGTGGTGTACACAACTGTGAAGGTCGGCGCGGCACGGTTCTCTGCCGCCCCCGGTGCACGCCATGTCCAGGGCCTGCTCTCTTCAAAGATCATGTCTCGTGTTACCTGCACCTTCTTCGTTGTAGGATTGTACACACCGTAGGCCTTGGAACCTTCCTCGTATCCGATGAACACCATTGCCGTTGAGCGGTCGCTGAGCTTGGTGACGCCGGGGCCAACGTTCTTGACATGAACCGTGCACCTGAACGTGCGCAAGTGTTGCACGTTGGGCTTACGGCCGTGCCACGCTTCATAAGGCGTGACACCCTCCACACTGCGCGTGGGCGCGCGGTTGAGCATATACACGGCGGTTCTCACCACCTCCGCCCAGAAGTACGCCGACATGTCCATGCTCTTCAACATGCATCTGGCCATTTCCACGACCGTCTGATTCCTCCGCTCTACCACTCCATTTTGCTGCGGCGAGTACGGAGCAGTGGTGTAGTGTTTGACACCGATCTCTTCATAGTAGACCTTGAACTCGCCGGAGTTGAACTCGCCGCCGCGATCAGATCTGAACGCGCGCAGCTTGCAATTTCCCTCTGCCTCCGCGAGAGTTTGCACCTTTTTGAACCTTGCAAAGGCCTCATCTTTGGACTTGAGCAGCTCCAACCACATGTAGCGACTATAGTCGTCCACGATCAGCAGAAAATACTTGCTCCCTCCAGGTGTGGTCGGCTCGATCGGCCCACAAAGGTCAGTGTGCACGAGCTCTAGCCCGCGCTCTGCGCGGTACGCGACGACTTGCGGGAACGGCGTGCGATGTTGCTTTCCGAGAGCGCACCCATCGCAGTACTCCTCGACGCGGTCGATCACTGGCATGCCCTGCACCATCTGCTTCGATGACATAGTGCGGAGAGCACGGAAATGCAGATGCCCCATGCGCGCGTGCCAACGCCAGGTCAAGTCGTCTCCTAGCGCCAGCATGCACCTGGGCGCGTCGATCTCGAGCGCGCCAGTGTACAGACGATTTCCAGAGCGATGGATGTGTGCCAGTGTGCGCCGTCCTGGGTCCTGGATGTCATCACGCCGGCTTGGATGTTGATGATGCAGCCCGCTTCGTCCAGCTGTCCAACTGACATGATGTTCGTGCGCAGGCTCGGGATGTGAAAAACACCCGTGAGCACGCGCTGCCCTCCGCCTTGGCAGTGGAAGACCATCGAGCCGCGTCCGCGTATGGCCACCACAGAGCCGTCGCCGAACTTAACCGTGCCGTGCACAGTTTCGTCAAGCGACGCAAAGACTTTCATGTCGCCCGTCATGTGGCTGCTGGCGCCGGTGTCGAAGTACCACACTCCGTTCGGCGAGGGCACTGGCATTACCTTTTCTTCGTTGAGGAAGACTTCCTGCGGCGCGGCGATCTAAGGCGTGGAAACGGTGGTGACCACGGCCATGTACAGACCTGGGTCGTGATCTGCGCCGGCTTGCACCAGGTTTGCCTGCTCCTGGGTGCCCTTTTGCTCCTGCTCACGGAGCCACGTCCGGCACTCCTTTTTCCAGTGCCCCGGGATGCCGCAGTGATGACATTTCCCTTTCTTCTTCTTGCCGCCTGAGCCGCCCAATGCGCCTGCACCCTGGTTTCCTGACGCAGGCTTGCCGCCGCCCGCGCCTTTGGGTTTAGCTGGTGACTTGTTCTTGCCGCTGCCCGCGCTGGATGTCGACCCGCCGCCACCGCCTTGTTTTTCTCTGGCCATCCATTCCTCGTGCGTCAGCATGAGGCGCCCAGTGGACTGCGTGGTGTAGTCGAGGTCGTAGTGATCCTCGCAAGCCGAGAAGCGCCCGACGAGATCTTCGATCGTCATGGTCTTCAGATCGATCAATGATTCAATCGCCATGGCCATCGGGCGATACTTCCGCGGCACCACACGGAGAAATTTCTGAACAACTTTGCGACGAGGGCGGCGAGACGCAGCCCGAAATCCTCGACGGACTCTCCGTCTTTGAACCGGAGATCCTCAAATTCTCGCCGGCGCACCTGCGCCTTGGCCTCGCGGGCGCGCTCACTGCCCATCCGCATCATCCGGATCGTTTCCCACGCCGTCTTCGCCGTGTCCTTGGCGGCCAGCACGCGCAGCATCTCCGGCAGAACGCCGGTGAGAATGATCTGCAGCGCGCGCCGGTCGTCGTTTTCGTCGGCGACGTCGCCGGTCACCGCGGACCAGACCCAGGCGACCTGCAACTTGACCTGCATCACAAGCGCCCACTCCATGTAGTTGGTGCGCGTGAGCATCATGGACGCCCCCGCCTCCTCGCGCACGACGCGCTCAACCTCCCTGATCTCGCCGCTGCCGGTGAGGCGCGCGAGCAGGGCTGTGGATGTTGGCGTCTTCGGCGGCGACTTGCCACCGCCTTTGTTCTTCCCGTCTGACTCGTCACCGGACATCACTACGACGGATCACACACCGCCGCCGCGCCAGGGATCAAACACCTAGGCTCTGATACCAAATGTAGTTGCCAACGAGACAGAGAGAGAGAGGAAGGAGATGAGCTTGCGCGCGAGAGAGAGTTTTGTGCTGCCACAACGCGCAGCGTTTTCTGTTCTGTTATTCCTCATCTTATGCATCATACAGGACTCCACTAACCACCTCCCGGCCAGGCTGCTGCGATCCGCAAGTGTCGCTCCATCCAGCGACTGGATCGACCAGAGACCATGACCAGGAGGTGGGAGTATCCTACGGAGAGACGCAGCTCTCCACTACGTACATGTCCAAGCATGCATTATTTCACAACAGAAAGAAAAACTACACTACTGCATGAGATTACTTAGGCTAACAGACTTTGACTTGAATTGGTTAGTTTCCTTTTTGATGGAGTTGTCACTAAATTGAGTAGAATTTGAGAACTTCATGGGTGGTCCCTGAGCTTTAATTTATGGTATGTCCTTTTCTCTCATAGGTGTTCAGATTAGCCTCTTGCTCACTGATCCGCTTTACAAAAAGGACTAGGCATTATTGGTTAAGAGTTATTATTTTGGGGAAGTTCAACATAATTTTCTGATGTGTTGGATTATCTATTGTTGATTGTTTCTGTGCATGAGTTTTTTTTCTCTTAGATAATATTTTGCACCTAGTTTGATGGAAGCTGATTTTTGGTGTCGGCAAATTTTCATCTCGTTGCACTCATGTATTTTCTATTTGCATCTGCAGCTAGTGAAGACCAAGCGTTGTTAGTGGAAGAGAGCATTAATCATGCAAAAGAAGCTGTAATGCTGGACATAAAAGATGGAAATTCCTGGTGTACGAGTCCCTTGTTTCTAAATATATTTGCATATGTTCTGTGCTCTTACCTAGCTAGAGATGGTATTGTAGTTTTAATTCCATGATGTTAGTTTGCTGATAAAATATAGTAGGTGATTTTTGAGTTGAAGATGCATTGATTATGTGATTTTTGCATATTATCAATACATTGTATGACCTTGAGCTCGAGTTAGCTGTATGGATGCATAATCAGAAATCTAAAATGGCCACTCAAGATCTTTAACCTATTTTCTGACCAGGAATATGTTCTTAAGCATGTTCTGCCTCCTAGGGCATAAATTGCTTTTAGTTTTTATTTTCTTATTCTCTAGAAATTATTAAAACATGGTAATTCTAACCTTCAGTTTTGCATGTCAGAACATCTGATTGCATGACATGTTGTAGGTCTTGGTTCGGTCGCCCACAGGCCCACCAAGCGCAGACCAATCTATTCCACCGTGGCTTATAGACTACAAAGGTCAAGTCTCACTCGGGATATGATCTCCAAGCCCTCACAAATTTCTTGGTGCCTTCACACCTTGAAGGCTCCCAAGCACACCTAGTCGATCTAGGATGCGCACACCCTCAAAAGTTTACAATATAAGGTTGCCTTTGATGAATCCCTTGAAGGGGAGCCTTGGCGCAGCGGTAAAGCTGTTGCCTTGTGACCATGAGGTCATGGGTTCGAGTCCTGGGAAACACAGAAATGCAGGGAAAGGCTACGTACTATACACCCAAAGTGGTCAGACCCTTCCCCGGACCCTGCGCAAGCGGGAGCTACGTGCACCGGGCTGCCCTTTCTTTTTTGATGAATCCCTTGGTTATGCTTCATAAGATAATCTCCTCCACACTCAAACTGTCATAGGATAGATCTTTGGATTTGGAGAGTTTGGATGTTTGAAAGATAGACTTGAGAGCAAATAGGAGAGAAGATATTCAAAGGTTTGACGTGGATGTTGGAGTAGAATGCTTTTTGAACTCAGCGCAATGATAGCCACAGGGGTGTTTAATCTTTCGGTGGGAGGCACTTATTCGATTTGCGCTGAATCGACCTTTAGGTCCTTGACTACCTAACTACACCAGACACTAGATGGTGCACCCTACCGCTAGACTTGTATCCTTGGGGTTACCGATGATGTCAGAGGCACGTCCAGCCTGCCCATGAATGTCTAATCCCCTGTGTTTGACCGAGAACAAAAGAGAACTAAGAATAGCAATCTAAGTATTGCAAACTAAGGATTGATTAAACTGGGGTTCCAAATGCGGTTCGCTAATGGCGTTGGACATGTCAGTTTACATGAAGTTGGAACATTGGCTGGGTTTTGAGTAAACCAAACCCAATTCTAAACGATGCCTTAGGGGTGGTATTTTTGGTGGCACAAAGGGGAAATTCGGCCAGCCCAAGGAGGGTGCCGAAATCCACCCTAAGTCCGTTTTCTCCACTAATACGGACTCTAAAAACTGCTTATTGTTCTGTATTTCATTATTTTGTGGGCCTGGCCTAAAAGCAAGGTCACACAACACCTATGGATGATTATGGACAAAGTTATGAAGTGTCGTCTTGTATATTTCATCCATGTTTCCATGTGTCATCATGGCGGACGCAAAGTCTTGAAATCCTCTTATCCTCACTAGAAGGGCCATCTTCATTCCTCGTATGCTTGCTCATGCTGCAGTGCTTGCCCCTCTCGTCCATGCTAGGTGCTTTATTCCTTAATACTCCCTCCGTTCCTAAATATAAGTCCTTTTAGAGATTACAATATGGACTACATATGGAGCAAAATGAGTGAATCTACACTCTAAACTACGTTTATATACATCCGTATGTACTCAATATTGAAATCTATAAAAAGACTTATATTTAGGAATGGCGGGAGTAATATAAACATATTTGATTTAGTTAGAGTCATATTCTCATGAGCATTAGTGTAAGTTCTTAGAATTGAATGTACTCCCTCCGTCCGGAAAAACTTGTCCCTTAAATTGATGTATCTAGCACCAAGTTAGTGCTAGATACATCCATTTGAGGAACAGGCTTGGGACAAGTTTTTTCGGACGGAGGGAGTAGCTGATATTTAATTGACGTGTGTGAGGTCTGATGATCAGTCTTTGTCTTTCTGTTACTTGAGGAGGTGTGGCTGGGGGCTGTGAGTATAACTGTAGTAGACAAGTCCTCACAACACTTAACTTCTCTCTTAGAAGTGGATGTTTGAGTTGAAGCGTGTTATGGCGCTGCTAGAAGGAGGGCGCAAGAAGGCCGGCCGGGGGCCTTTTGCCCACGGCCGGGCAAGATGGAAGGATTTCCTTCTTAATTCTTGCTTGATTAGATTGATACATCTCCTCTCTTTATATAGAGAGGTTTACTTAACTCCCAAGCAAGGCTTACTTGACCCCTAAGAAAGCGACTCTTATCTCTAATTAACCCTAAGACTAACGGGCCCATTAGGCCCATTACGTACTCTAACACTACACCCCACCTGGACATGCAGCTTGTCCTCAAGCTGCAGCCTAACCAACTTATAACTATGACTCGACGCAACCCAAACCTAACACCTAAAAACAAGCCTTTTACATCTCGGCTTGTTTTATTATTCTCAACCTGAAATGGACTGGGACGATTTATTTTGGACCTCTTAACAAAAAGTGGATACCATCCGCACGTCGGACGTGCACGTGTACAGCCACCTGGATCCCATGGACACCATCCGGACAAAAGGAGTGCATGTGTATGGCCACCTGGAAGTGGTCGCAAGAGTGACCAGCAGAGGCGCCCTTGCGGCGCCCGGTGACGGAATGCAGTGGTGCTACGTGGTGCGTTGTTGTCGGTGACACCATGCCTTCTTCCTGCCGGACGGCTGTTGGTCTGCACCGCACAGGGAAGAGAGGGGGGCTTGCGATGGTGAATGACGAGGAGGGGTGCGCCCCCCCCCCCCCCAACCGCCAATGTCGCAGACTTGGAGGTCGCTGCCCGTGGGGAAAACAGCATGCCCGCTGCCCGTGGGGGAAACCGCATGCCCAAGATCCCCGGCGGAGCGGATGAGATCGAGGTCCTTTGCGCAGCGAAGGGCAACTTGGAGGAGCGGCAGCTGCAGACCACGCATCTCCCGCACACGCCGACGCGCTAGGAGGCCGCGCGCAGTAGCCTGCAGCCTCACCGCCGCCGACACGTGGCGGGTAGCGATCCAAGACGGAAGCGGTGACGGCGACGGCGGGGACTGGACTTGGTGGAGCGGGACTCCCGCCGGCGCGGTCGATGCGGGGCCGGAGCTAACCGGCGGTGGCTGCGGCAGCGGCTGCGGCGGTGGCGCACCGGGCAGCGGCAGCGGCTGCTGCGGCGGAGCGCCGGGCGCGGCGGAGGCCGGCAGGAGCGGCGGCTGCCAGTGCAGCCAGGGCTGAGCGGTGGTGGCGATGGATGGCAGCTGTAGTGGCCCGGCGAGCGCGGCGAAGGCCGCCTGGTGCGGCGGCTGCCACGACAGCCAGGACGGGGCGATGGATGGCAGCTGCAGCGGCTGCTGCAGCAGTCCGGCGAGCGCGGCGGGGGCCGCTTGGTGCGGCGGCTGCCACGGCAGCCACGGCGGCGCGGTGGCGGTGATGGGCGGCGCAGCCGGGTGCGGCCCATAGGACCCGGCCAAGAACAGGTGGATCTCCTGGACCGCCTGTGTTAGGTCCCGCAGCGCCCCGGACACCTCCGGGGTGAGGACGACGGGGGCGGGCGCGACGGAGGATCCCGGCGCGGGCAGGAGCGGGGCGACGGTCGTGACCGGCAGCGGAAGAGACGGGTTGGGCGGCGGTGAAGACATGATCGAACCGAAGCTAGCTGATACCAAATTGTTATGGCGCTGCTAGAAGGAGGGCGCAAGAAGGCCGGCCGGGGGCCTTTTGCCCACGGCCGGGCAAGATGGAAGGATTTCCTTCTTAATTCTTGCTTGATTAGATTGATACATCTCCTCTCTTTATATAGAGAGGTTTACTTAACTCCCAAGCAAGGCTTACTTGACCCCTAAGAAAGCGACTCTTATCTCTAATTAACCCTAAGACTAACGGGCCCATTAGGCCCATTACGTACTCTAACAAAGCGCTTGAGTGAACTTGGTGGGACAGGGTTAGGGTATGTATAGGTTAGACCTAAAATATCTGACTGTTGCACACTTCTCTGTACAGCTCAGCGGCACCGAATGATCAGCATGGAGGCTCCGACTGAACTGCAAAGAGGCAACTTTTGTATAGCTCGGAGTGTCTGAGTAGAAAGTATCCAGAGGCTTCAACTGGCATTGACACACCTGCGCGCGCTACTGGACCTCATTCGGAATTTCCGATCGGCGATGGTTCATAGGTTCAGACCGATGTACAGAGGCTTGCACGAGTGCTTTGGTGGCTTTGAGTGGAGTTGTCATGTAGGCTCCTGATGGGCAAGGGTTTTGGAACGACTATCTCTCTGAATGAATCTGGCTTGGTTGCTCCTAACAGTGTAAAGAGAGCGAGAATATTAGGGAAATGGTTGAGGTTTTTGGGTGATTTTGGGTTTCGATCTTTAAGCACATAGCAAGAAGCTCATCACTACACATACTTGATTCCCTTTTGATGGTATAGACATACCTATGGACTCAATGTGATCTTGGATCACTAACAACTAAAAATTTGTCCTTAGCCTTGCTAACACTTGTCCTTGAAGAAGTGGGGGTCACCAACCATTAGTCCCTTTAATCATGTTGTCATATAATGCAAAAACCCCTAGGTGGCAATAGATGCAGTTTCAGTCTCCCTGTTTTTGGTTATTGATGACGACATTTATTAAAGTTTCGCGAAAGATATGCAACAAGTGTACAAAGTTATAATTACATATATATGATATATGGGAGCTCCCCCCAAAATTGTGCATTATTTAGAATTTGCTTTTGAAATGCAAATGCACAACAATCTTTTGATAATGTGAGAAACTCTCTATACTATAGAATCCGTGAGAATACATAGTGTGTACAAGAATGTAAATATGCTCTCTACCACGCAACAAACATGGGATAAAACACTTGTTAATGACCTCAAAAGATGCACTAAAGCATAAGCATAAAGCGCAAGTGCAAAGTTGCTTACAACGTCATAACATGGAACTTAAGAGTTTACAAGTCATAAGAATCAGTTAAAGTAGCAAGACTGGTCACTCAACAATACCAACTCCTAAACAACTGCCCCCCTTGGAAAGCTCTTTCCCAAAAAGCACGAAACTAGTCTAGAATTACACCCTCTCCCCTTTGGCATCAAGACACCAAAAAGTGAGAGGACTATCATCCCACTAGACTAAGCTTGATCAACATCCGGAGGCGAAGATGCCCTTACGGCAGTCTCGTTGTTGATGATCGTGGAAGGAGTTCGGAGGAAGGTCATGGCTTTGATCTCGGTAGTGGTGGCTGACGGGGGATCTTTTTGAACTAGAGGTGAATAGTCACCGAAGAAAATCCGGTTGCCAAAGGAGGTGGTGGTCACCAACAAACTCTAGGTGCAGGTCACTGTCATGATGTCATCATGCTCATGATCATCGCTAGATCGCATGGCAGCTTCATCATACTCTATCCGTGCCTTGATGGCTTTCACGTCCTTGGCAAGAGGTTTGACTTGAGTGCTCGCAGAGTGAAACTTGCCCGACACCACAACCCTCGAGACCTTCTCGGCGGGAAGGAAGGGTAGCTACTCCTTGATTTTCTGTGCAAGAGCAGCACTGGTAAAGGAGAATTATGCACCACTACCGAGAAGCAGAAGTGGAAGGTGCTTTGGCTGTGGAAGTAGTAGGGGTTGTTATGGATGCAACTTATCTCTATTGCATAGCCCAAGGGGCATAATGTATAATATATTACACAAGACATGAAGGACAAGGGACTAATACAGACTCAATAGACCAATACTAATACTCCTTAACACCCCCCAATGCTAATACTAATATTCCTTCTCTCAATCATCTCTCCTCGGACAAATTATGCCATATGTGAATATTCCATATGAATAGTTTCTTTAAGTTAGGCGCCACTTCTAGATGATGGCTTAGTTTGTGGTTGCTGAACTATATTGTGCTGAAATAATTCTTTCTAAACAAAAGATAGTTTCAACTAACTGCAATGACAAACGCAGCCGAAGTGGTACTCAGCCCACATTTAAATGCGAAAGGTTTCTGTTCCTGGCATTACTAGAAGTTATATATATGAAAACAGCTAACAGGTCGTTCGAGAAAAAGGGAGCTAACAAGGCAGGGTCACTAGTAGTATCAAAAGAAACAAAAGATAAATTATTCTTTTGCTTTATGAGTACATTAAATCTGTTTTTTCCTCCGCTTGTTTAGGCTAGCATTATGTAATGACCAATGATTGTCTTGCTGAAACAACTTCTACTGACTATTCTGAGATGTAATTTCAGTTTTTTCAGCAAGGTTACCATTTCAACAACCGTTCACTTGCCTTTTTCTGTATATAGATAATCTGGGTAATGCATACCTCACAAGCTTCTTTGCGAGCGGAGCCTGGGACAAAGCTAGGCTTCATCATTCGATCAAAGCATATCAAAATGCTGTAAGTTGTGCATGTCATACTTCTGCGCATCTTATTAGTTTGCAAATTGTAATTTCTTAAATTATGAGATGGATTTTTTTATATCGATTTCCATTCTTTCAAAATGTAAAGCATGTATTATGTTGTTTCAATAAATTGTTTCAGGAGAAGGATGAAACTATGAAACTAAATCCAGACCTCTACTATAATTGTGCCACAGTGAGTAGCCAGATCTTTAATGGGTAGCAGAGTCAGCTAAAAATTCCACCAATACTTTCCATTTCCATAATATTTTTGGTTCCTTCCAGGCTTACAAATACTTAGAGAACTATGAAAGTGCCCTTCGCGGATTTGAAGCTGCTGCGTTAAAAGATCCTGCTCTCAGGGCTGACATAGAAGTTCAGAAGATCATCAATCTCCTTGATAAGTTAGAGAATGCAACGAAGGTACCTTCTGTAACTATAGTAAGTGCACTTGCAAACTGCAGCACTGGACATGAACTAACAGAATTGTCTCATTGGTCTCGTTTGAGCTTTAGTCTCGATCGTGTGATGCTACTTAATGGTTATGCATGTATGTAGAAGTTAAATTTTTTCATGGGATTCAGTACAACCTAGATGAAATGATACGATAACATTTGTTACAACATCAATTCCATGCTCAGTTTTAGTGTGAGAGTGCTCTTGTCAGGTTTATAGTTTCAGCTTGCCCATAACTCATACCTTTTAAGTGTTAGCAACACATCTTTGCGTTCACCGTGGCGAATGCGACAATGGAACAAGATCTTACAGTGGCAACTGCAGCAATGGCAAAGTCACCAGTCTAAGGAATCATCCCTTGAGGCTGTGGTGGAGGAGATTGGTAGCTGCCGCTGTCGTGGCGGACAAGGTCCGTGGTGCCACTGATTAGCGGGCTGATCACCTGGATAGAGATGGGTTCAGTGGTTCTGACACGACCTTGACCTTGGTCCTAGAAAACTGCGAAGGAAGTTTAGTCTGGGTTTGGTTCATGGTTTGAGCCCAAACCATTAACAGCCCTAAGTGGCACACATGCTTTCCACGATTCAAATTTTATTCGCCCAACTATTTCCGATGCTAATGCAATGACTTAAAGCACACCATTATTGTGGTTTTCAAAACTATTTTTTGTTTGTTGGTGCAAAAGTTTCTACCTATGACTTCTTTCACAGGGACGACTACGACCCAAGAGATCAGCATCATTGGTGTCATCTCTGAATGAAGTCAATTGTAATACTCTTTTTGGCACTGCAAACATTGAAGTTGTATACTGTGTTAAAATTGTTCTACTGTTGTTTAACTTCTCCCTCTATGCCATCATAGTCAAGTTATTCCACAAGAAAGCAACCATAAGCATCCTATCAGGAGGTTTGAACAAGACAGTTGCTGTTGTGTGTAAAGTGGTTCTTTGGATAAGACATGACGATGATGCTCCACTGTAAGTTTTCTCAGTCCTTAAATTCAATAAGTTTCTTATGCTTGCTCCATTATAACTTGATTTTTGTTATCATCATACTGCGTTGTTTCAGAACATTTGGAATTATCTAAAAAAATAAAACATGAATTTTTATTGTGTATGCTTGAACAGTCTGCTGTACCAGCAGCTTCAGTACAGAAATTACTCTATGATGCATCATCTAGTTTGTACGGATTTTGAGCTCTTTGTACTAGTGTAACTAGAAATGACGATACGCTGATTTGGTCGTTAGGTCTCCCGAAGAAGATGGTGTCCACATATGCTGATCCTCCACCTCATAAGTGAGATTAAATACAGCTAAGAACTTCTGCTTAATAGTAAAGATGAGGAGCAGGATTTGCACTAGTATAAATCAATACTGTCGATGCACTGCGACTCACTGTGCTGCATCATGCTATTTGGTCGCCACAATAATCCACATGGTCCCAAGGCCATCCCCACGGTAGGTGGCAGTTATGCTCTTTCTTGGCAAAATGTGTAACCCTAAAATTCATATAAAGAGCAGTACAGATTCAAAACTGACAGGAGTTTGCAGCTGTATACAATGCAGTACATAGTGCTCTGTTCTGAGCCCCGCACTTAACACCGAGCCCACACCCATTCCACCACTACTTGTGGAACTTTGGCTGGAGCCTTTCCACACACCCACCTTGCCACCTAGGTTTTTTATTTTTTGTGACAACCTCCCCATGCCTCCTCCACCGCCACCACCTGTGTCCTGCATGTCTCTGCACCACCACGCCTCTCCACCTGTGAGCAACACACATGCTGTGGCTGCCCCTCCTATGTTGCTATGTGTAGGCCCTGTCAGAGCCACCTCTGGTTAGAACAAGCTATATTTAGAAGAGAGAAGTCCACCTTTTAACCCTCAAGTTACTGCTTTGTTTAAGACTCAACCCTGAACTCTGAAACCGGTTACTGCACACCCTCAGAAATTATTCCGTACACATACCAACATCAGGAAATAGTACACATACCAACCGGTTTAGGAACTAGAGCCTGCGTGCTCTTTAAATACTGGCCGATCTGGCCGTGTAAAGGGTGAAGTTTTGTTTCATCGTGAGTTCAATAATAGTCAGGAAACGTCCCATGTCGAGGGACACCAAATATTGTCTTCGTTGCCGATTCATTGGGATTTTGTTGCTCTTGCACGTGGAGTCGATCTAATCTACTCAACGCTAGTTTTTGATCTTACGGTCTTGCATCTTTGCTTGATTGGAATTTCTTGTGTTGCTGCCAGTATCGTGAAAGAATGGGCCGACGAACGACTCACATCTAGTCGAGCCTTATCACCGTTGGCAATGGCTTGGAAGTAGGCGGTATTGGCATCCCCTTGAGGACCCAATTCTGCGTACCTCGCAAGCGCCAGTAGGCCTCCTCATCCGTGTGAATGACCGTGAGCTGGTCCTCCAAGTCGTACTTAAGCATCCACTCGTCAGTAGAAAGGCCTGCGGAGTCGGCCTGCAAATCGAGGGCCTGGATGCCTCCAGGAGGGCTTTCTTACGCTCGTGAATGTCACGACCCACGTTAGCCCCACATCCTTTCATGAATTGCCGTGACCGCTTAGCACAGAAGTGCCAGGAGTCAACGACCGATAAGGCGCGATGGGGGGCATCACGCGCCTCGCGCCACCGAGCGGCCACCGTTGAAGCAAACCCCGGTTGGCGCAACCAGAAGGTCTCGAAGCGGAAGCGGGGCGGAAGTGGTGGCCGCTCGTTCTCCGAAGATAGGAGGAGAGGCACGTGATCGGAGCCAATCCGCGTGATCGCCCGGAGTGAAGCTAGGGGGCAGCGAATGTCCCACTCAGGGGAGGCGAAGACCCTGTCAAGAACAGACCGGGTCGGCTCCACCTGTCGGTTGGTCCAGGTGAACCTGGCCCCAACTCTATCGAGCTCACGAAGGCCCATGTCGGCGATGCAGTCATTGAACATCTGCATCCGAGGGAAGTTGACCAAATTATTGCTCGTCTTCCTCCGACCGGATGAGGTTGAAGTCGCCGCCCACTACAACCGGTAGCTGAGCGGCCGCCACCTTCCTCTGAAGCTCAGCGAGGAAAGCCTCAGAGCGGTGATGGTCGGCAGGACCATAGACCGCAATTATCTCCCATTTGAAGTTTAGGGCTCGCTCAAATACCTCCATGCTGACAAAGAACTCGCTGCGATCCATGCTACCTACCTCAAAGGTGGCATCCTTCACCCCAAGGAGGATGCCACCCGAGTGACCTGTGCTCCCACTAGAAGGGAGCCAGTGCCAAGCAAATAGGTTGGAGCTCAGATGCTCGAGCTCCAACAGGGAGAATTCCATCCGCATTGTTTCTTGGATGGCTACGATGTCAATTCGCTCGGTTCGCATGTATTCTATTAATTGGCGGCGTCGGCCATCTTGGCCGAAACTGCGGACGTTCCAGAAGAGGGTCCGCATCACGCATCCATCGGGGGGCTACTTGACCCCAAGACACGTGACGCGCTCTGAGCGCGGAGGGCTGCGGTGCGGGAACGGGTACGGCCCCGGATCACCACCGGATCTGCCACGGCAGGTGGTGGGATGTGCGGGGTAGCTCCAGAAGAAGCACCCGAAGCGGCCAGCAGATGGGCACGGGTCTCTGCAAGACGCCCGTCGAGGATCTCCCGCGCGCGAATCGCCTCAATCTGAACTAACAGGGGGGCGACTTTGCCCTGGAACACGATAGCCGAATCCGCGGCCACCTTCGCGAGGTGACCGAGCGGGGCGGACTCAAGAGCAGAAAACGAACACGTAGCAGTAGTAGCAGGGATGGACGGAGTACCTGGCTCAAGGTTCCGGGCAGCGGCCCGGAGCTTTGCCCGCTCGGGGATAGGCAGGGCTGGGCTACCCACCGGCCTGGGCCTCGATCCGGGCACTGCGACGGGAGGACGTCACCGGGGACGAGGTCGATCTGCCCCTCCGAGAGTAGGCCGTGGCTCGAGGCGGGAGTGGGGGAGTGGCCACCGGAGTGGTCACCACCGCCGACTCCCCACCTCGGGTGAGACCCAGGGAGCACGAAGGCGGAGCGGGCGGAGATGCAGGCCTGACAGAGACTAGGACCAGCGGTGTCGGAGTCGGGGTCGGGGTCCCATCGGAGCCAGGAGGGGGATCAGTCACCTCATGGTCCGACAAGTCCAGAGCGGTGCGAGGGGGCGCGGGTGGTGGTTCCCAGTCGCACCCTCCCATCTCGAGCAGAGCAGGAACCACAGGCGAGGACAGAACAGGTGGAGGAGGGTCGGACTCCTCCGGGAGGGTACCCAGTCCGTCGGGGCCAGAGAGGTGCGCGGGAGGGAGTGGGGTGTCCCGAATCCGAACGCACCCTTACGCCTCGGGCGGTGCTGGCGCCTCCGGAAGCAGCAGGACGGGAGGCGCCGAGCCGGGCCCGACCGAGAGCACAGTGGATAGGTCAGGAAGGTCACCGACTGGGGAGCGCGGGGACGAAGCAGGGAAGACCTTGAGGCTGGCGTCAGAGGCGTCGCTGCCATCAGCGGGAAGCAGTGGGCCGAGCAGTGGCGGCCGGTCCCTACGCCATCCCTGGTAGTCGAAGCGGGAGGGCGGCTCGCGGTGGGGACTGTCTTCATACTCCTCATCGTCCTCCTCGGAGCCGGAGTGGTGGCTGTGCCGGGGGCCACGATCGCTGCGATGGCTCCCACCACCGCCGTGGCCGCCCCCCAAGAGGCTGTCGTCGGGGATGCGGGGGCGGCCAATGTGGTTGGGAGGCTCGGGGGAGATCCGGAGGTCGAAGCCCTGGTCGTTGAAGAAGACCCGGATTGTGGCACGAAGCTTGGACGAGTGAAGGGATTTAACCTTGACCCGCACCTCCTCCTTACGGAGGGAGAGCTTGTCTACCACCACCACCTTGTCAGGATGTGGGACATGTTCCGAATGACCCGCTCCGAACGCGTGATGTCGGGAAGGCCGCCGATGAGGATCCATGCCGTGTCCAGGACGACCACAGCTAAGGGGTCCCGGACCGGCACCGAGATGTCCACCACGAGCTTGTTCAGCGCAAGGGTGATGTCGCCGCTGCGGGTGCCGTAGCCGTGGCTGATGGCGTCGGGGAACACCATCGAGAACTGGTTGCTAGCCAGTAGAGTGACCTGCCAGTCCTAGGAGCAGTGCTATAGGTGGTTCAGCTCCGCCTCGATCATTTCAGGGGATGCCACCCCGTCCTTCACAGAGACAATCGCAAGGAGCGAGGGCGAGAGCGGGAGGATGCTGGGACCTCGATGTGAAAGTAGCCGAGGCCCTCGATCCCGTGCCCGTACATCATCAGCTCCTCCGACACCGGCCGGTCGGGACAGAGGGCAGCCGGGTGGTCAGGGTCCAAGCACACGTAGCAGCACTGGGGGCGCGTGCACGCCACCTGGGAGTGCCCAACGATGCCGCAGTTGAAGCACTTGACGAGGTCGGTGGCTTGGTCATCAGGAAGCAAAGTGGACGAAGCGGGGGAGCCGACGGGTTGCGTGGAGGAGCTGCGGCCAAGGCTGGGCCGTTGACACGGCCGAGCCCACGCTTCTTGCGCTTGGGGCCTTGCTTGCCCTGGCCGGCACCGGTAGCGCCCGGCGGGAAACTCGGTTCGCCGCGGGGCGGCTGGTAGCGGCGCGAGTCAAAGTTGGTGGGCGGGGGGTGGGGGTGTGCCGGGGAGCGGGAGCGGCCACCGCGGGCCGGAGAGCGGTCGTCCTCCCGACGACGGAGGGGCGAGGGGGAGCGGCGGCGCTGTTATTGTCGGATTTCGGGTTTCGGCAAACCCTTAAGGTTCGAACTCTGGGGTGCGCACGAAGATCCTTTCCCTACCGACTCGCGCTTCTATGGCTCGCAAGAAATCTAGGCTGGAAAGAAGAACACACAAAGGACACGAGGTTTATACTGGTTCAGGCCACCGATGTGGTGTAATACCCTACTCCAGTGTGTGGTGTGGTGGATTGCCTCAGGGGCTGATGATGAACAATACAGGGGGAAGAACGGCCTCGCGAGAGGTGTTCTTGAGCTGGTGCAGTGTGTTCTACTTGGTCCGGATCTCTCTCTCTTTCTCTTCTCTCTTTCTTTCTCTTTCTTTCCCTCTTCTTTCTCTTCGGTGACTAGTCCTATTTATAGAGGTCCTGGTCCTCTTCCCAAATAATGAGCGGGAAGGGCGCCAATAATTGGCCATTTTGAAGGGGAACATCTAGTACAAGTTATCCTGACTAAAGGTGGTCTTCGGCTGCCAAAAGCACTGGTGATGACGCCGTCTTGGGCTCCACGGTGACCTCCGTCCTGCCGCTCTGCTGGTCTTGGTCTCGTTGCACCGGAATAGTAACCTTTGCCCGATGCCTTGGACCGTGCTTGTTCCCTTTGCACCGAAGGGGAAACAAGGACACTGCGCAGGCCGGCGCCCGCCTGGCACCCGCCTGATCTCGATCGTCATGGCTTGCGTCACGGGCTCCTCGCAAGGTGCCCCTGCCTTGATCTCTACGCCTTCTCGCGAGCCTGCCTGATGAGGCTGCTCCTGAGGAAGCCTTCTGTCGTCCGCCCCGCAAGGCTTGGCCCCTTGTGAGGGTCTTGAGCTTGAGCTGATGAAGCTGGGCCGCACTGGCCCCCCACTCGAGCCACGCCGCAGGCCGCAGGCAGGCAAGTCTGGGGACCCCCGTTCCCAGAACGCTGACAGTAGCCCTCGGGCCCAAGGCGTGCCCGGGTTTGGCTTAGCAGAGAAGCAAAGGGGCAAGCGCGAAGCGCCGCGGGCCCCAATAGCCTGCGGCCTTGGGCGCCGCGTGGCGATTGGTTGGACGCGGGCATCTGCGCTTCCCCACGACGCCTTGTTACGCGCCCGGCTAAGCGGACCTGTAGTTGCACACAGTTGTTCCCCTTTCCGCTGCTCGCTCGCCTCCTACCTTTCCTTCTTCTTCGAGCTCCAACCTCTGCCGCCAATCCGGCTCGAGCTCTTCCCTCTTTCCATCGCCATGGCGCCAACAAAGAAAGGAAAGGGGAAGAAGCCCGCGCCTTCGCCCCGCTCACCTCCGGTGACGGCCCCCGCCGTTGATCGGTCGATCATACTCAATCCAGAAGCCTTGAACAAGGTCCGCTCTGCCCTTGCCACTATCTTCAACGAGTGCGGCAGGACCACAGTCTGGCCTGCGTCCCATACCTCCCTTGATAGGATCGTCACGGAGGTCCGATTCTTCATCGATGCCCTGTGGGCGGGTCTGGTTCCCCCCTTTTCCACTTTCTTCAATGCGGTGCTCTCCCATTATCAGATCTGCATGATGCACCTCGGGCCTGAGTCCATTACCCTTCTGGCTGTCTTTGCTTTTGTTTGCGAGGCATTCCTCCTTCCGTTGCCCTGCTGCGCCACTTCTTTTCTTTGCGCTTGAGCGACCCCACTCAGTGCTCAGGGTGTGTGGGCTTCTTCGCCGTGCCAGAGACGGCCGCTTCAGGGATCGACTTCGGCCTTCCTCCTTCTGAGGCCAGGTTCAGAGAGCGGTGGCTGTATGTGGACGTCGGAGTGCCCAACCCTCTGCTCTCGCACTCGACCTCGCCTGCTGTTCTCCACTCGGGCTGGGACCATGAGATGCTCGCGAGCCCTCGGCTCGCCTTCGTCTGGTGCCGCTTCCAGATTTTGAGGGCGCTCAATGTGACTGCACCCAAGGTGGTGAAGGAGTTCCTCCAATGCCGCATTGCTCCTCTCCAGCGCCACTCTTATCGGATGTGAGACTTTGCGGGGCACAGAGACCGCATGCGACTTCAGGAGGAGGACTTGGCGCCTGAAGTGCTGCGGACGGTACTAAGGGTCTTGACTGGCGATCCTTCCCCAAGCAGCCTTCGGCGTGATGGTGCCCTTTTGTATCTTTGCTCTGGCAGGGCCGATTTTGTGAGGCAGATGCCCAGCTTCGACGGGGGCTGTGCCCGGCTGGCTTCACGGGGCCCCGCGAGAACCCAGCCGCGGGAGCTGAGGCGACTGATGTCGAGGCGCCGATGCCGCGAGAAGCCCTGAAGGCGGCGCCTCCCGAGGTCCGCCCTGGAGCGGCAGCTGGCGCGGAGTTGCGGCCCTCGGCTCTTGAGGCCGGGGCTCCCGAGGCCCCGGCCGTTCCTCGCGAAGCGACGCCTGATGGCGTCCCCCATGCCGGCTCCTTCGGCGCCGATCATCTTGACGCTTCTTCCACGCCCCAGGCTGACCCCTGCGTCGGGCGCTTAGGTCGGTTTCGTGTAGATTTCGAGGCCCTCCGCAAGCGGAAGGAGGCCTTGGGTGGCGACGACCGCCCTTGCCGCTTGTTGAAGCGCAGGAAGTACTTTGCCATGGACGAGTAAGTCCTCTTCTTTCTCTGCTCATTACTTTACTATCCCTGCGGCTGATTGTGGCCTTTCAGGCCCCGTCCTGCCAAATTTGCCGAGTCGGCCCGGGAGCCAGCCCCCAAAGCTTCGCCTTCTCCGCTGGCTCTGGGCGCGCCGAGCTCGAGCGGCACCCCCGCCGCTGGACCGATCGGTGGAGTGGTCCGTTCCACCGGGCACCTTGAGCCTACGCGCCCGCTGTCCTTTCTTCATGAATCCTCCTGGGGCACATCTGGCTTGCCCCGCGTTCGTTCTCTGATCATAGATGGTGAATGGTTGAAGTCTGCCTTCAGCTCCTCCTCCGTGGGTGGACCGACGCTAGGCTGGATTTCCAGAGGGGTCCATTCGGCGATGGCTAGGGCGCCAGCCCCCAGCCCCGCGCCGGGAGGGGGCATGCCGCCTCGGGGCCCTCCGCATACTTTGGTGGAAGAGGGTGATGCGGAAGACGTGCTCAGGCGTGCTCGGGAGCGTCGTGCCCTTCGCCAAGAGTTCCTTCAGGGGGCGGCGGATGCGGTGAGCCGGATCGGGGCAGAGCTTGCTGGCGAGGATGCGCGCCTTGAGGCCGAAGGTTTGCGCCTTGCTGAGGAGAGGCGCAAACTGAAGGTAGCCGTCGCCCTCGCGCGTCACCAACGTGATCTTGACAACGCGAAGGCTGAAGCGTCGCTGGTGGCTTCGCGGGAGGCCTGCTCCCAGGCCGTCGAGGAGGCTCGGGAAGCAGACCGTCGGCGCAGAGATGCGGAGGAGCACGCATCGGAGCTCCAAGCCTGGAGCAGCAAGTGGAACTGCGTCAGGCGGCCCTTGAGTCGCTTAAGGGGGCCTCCGTCGACCGGGCGGAGCTGCTGAAGCGCGAGGAGGCGCTAACGCTGGAGGCCGCCGAGCGCAATCTTGACCTTGAGCGGTTGGAGACGAGGGAGCACCTGGTGGCTCAGGCGGAGGATGACGTTGCTGCGCGCGAAGTCCGGGCCCAGGAAGAGGTCGACCGCCGCGTGGCGGAAGCTCGCTCGGCCTTCGAGCGCGAATACGAAGCGAGGTTGGGGCTGATCAGGGCCGAGGCTGAGGGTAGGACTGCGGCCCTCAGGGCCAGACTGGCTGAAGTGACGCGGCGTGCGGACTCATCCGCAGCAGCCCTTGGCATAGCGCAGGCGGAGCTAGCCTCTTCCCGGGCCAAGCTGCTTCTTCTCCAACAGAGGGTTGATGACGCCGAGGCCATCGCGCGGCGGAATGAGGACGAGATCCGTCAGCGGCGGGTTCTGGAACACGTGCATGCCCTCATGCTTCGAACGCTTAGGGAGAGGGCTAACACAGATTTGGGCAACATTTACGAGGCGGCCGCTAAGGAGCCTCATGAGGCCAGCTACGCCGGCAACCTCCAGTTTTTCACCGACGTGGTGACGCTTCTGAAGAACCGCTCCGAGAGGTCCCGTTGGCTTGTCCAAGAGAGGAGCCGAGCCTTGCTCGGGCGTGCCTTCTCCTGTGTCTTCAGCTATCTGCAGGGCAGGGACCCCCACTTCGACTTTGACGCTGCCATCGCACCCGTGCCCATAGCCGTCCGGGGTGACCTGGTGCAATGGGTGGAGGACAATGTGGACGCCCTCGTCAGGGCCTTTGCGTCTGACGATGACGGCGTGATCGTGGCCGCCAATGAAGGCGGCGTTGTGGACGAGCCTGGCGCTGTCGGAGGTGTTGGCGGTGGCGGCGACGATGTCAGCGACGCCAGTGATTCCTTCGGGGGTGCCCCAGAAGACGCGGTGAGTGATATGTCCGACTGACCGTATGTCGCTGCCGTTTACATGCATGAAGAAGGTTCGGGCTCGGCCCTGAAAAATGTAAGAGCATTTTGGGAGGGGAGGCCCCTCATGTAAAGGTTTGCGATCAGTACCCTGGTAAACATAAAGTTGCGTGTGAGCTTAGCTGCTAGCCCGGTGATGGGTCAGCTGACTTGTTTACCTTTCGACTCAGACGAGTCCCGAGCGGGCCTACGGGGGCCGTCGCGCCTCGAGTGTCTTCTGATTATCCTGTTGATCCTGCGATGAGAACCTCCGGAGAGGGTGTGGTGACAGCGGTCCCGTCTGTAGACGTGCCTGGCCCGGCCCGGCTCGTGAGGGGCTCGTGAGGGGGGGGGGCAGCCGACGCTAACTTTGGACGCAAAGCCGAAATCGAGATTGCTCGAACGAGACTAAACACCCCTTCCCCAAACACACGCAAGTCTCGAGTTCAAATCCAACTTAAATCCAAACCGAAGAAACTTGTCAACAAGGAAGAAGTGAAAAACAAAAGGCCGCGTTCGGCACCTAGTCTAGTCTTCGACGTCTTCTCACCAGCGCGGAGCTAAGTGCTGCCATTGGGCGTGGGCGGGAGCCCCCGAGGCCCGAGGGCGGCTCTCCGGAGACTCCGGGGCATGTACAGCCCCACTCATTATTACGTAAGAGTGTCACGGGCGGCGAGCTTCACAGGCACTGGGCCTTCTTCACAGGTACCGGCCTTGCTTCATATCGCCTGACGAGGGCCCCGCCTTGCACCTCACTCTACCGCCATTGACGGCGACCGGAGACCAAGGACGACGCCAATGGGGTAGAGCGGTCGCCAGCGGTTCCCCCGACGACCACGGGAGGCCCTGGGGCACCTCCCCGGCAGAGGGCCTACCTCCTGAGAGCGCCTGCTCCGACCGCCGCGGGGGCGAACCCGGATCTCGGCCCCTCTCCTGCAGCCCCCTGCGCCCTCCTCCTGAGGGATAGGAGGCTGCAGCATTGGGGCAGCCATCTGCTGCGGCGACTTGTATCTCCTGCGACCCATGGTTAGCATAAGCTTGCTCCTGAGGAATGAGTGGTACCCGATAGTTGCTGTCGCCGGTGCGGTTGTCGAGGCTCTCTTGGGGTTCCTGAAAGAGCTCAGCTTTTGGTGCCTCCTCGCCCCAGCCCGGCCCGAGGAATGAGCCATGATCTTCTTCCAGTGCGCACCCCTGATCCACCATGCGGGGCACATAAGCTTCTGGGGCCACCGCCTCGTGGGCCTCGCCGTAGCGCCCCGCATGCCACGCAGTCCGGCTTGGAGCGTCGTCTTGGGGTGATGGCGCGACGGTCCGCCGAAGCCGAAGGCCGCGGCGTGCACCCCTTCGTTGACCGGAGATGGGGCCGGCGCGACTTGTCGCCCGGTGTCGACGGAGGCGTTGGCGTTGAACAGGCCCTGGAGTCCGCTTGAAGTTGCGTGAGCACGTATAATGCCGCCATACGGCCCGCCTTGGATCTGGGGCGGCAGCTGGACGCAGAAAGGAGTTGCTCCTGAGGCGGCGGCGTCCAGGAGCTCGGCTACTCGCTCTAACAACACGTCGCGGCCGCCCTCCAGCAGCCGGCACCGTAGCAACTCTCGGGCCACCGTGAGCGCGGCCCTGGAGTTCGCCTGTTCCCGTCGAGTGTGCGGCGCTATGGCCGCGGCGTGGTTTGAGGCCCTTGTTGCGGCCCGCACCTACCGTGGTGTGAGGGCAGGCGGCGACTGGCTGCGTCGCCCGCGCCTCGCAGAGCCCTGCGGAGCGCGGGCTGCCTGAGGCGCAAGGTTGAGGTCGCCCTGAGTGGGCGACACGGCGTGGGCGGGCCACGCTGCCCAGCGGTCGGCGTTGGCAGCCGGGTCATTTGACATTTGAACGGCGAGGCGACAAAACGCGACACGGAGGAAGAAGGATTCTGGCGCCCCCCTACCTGGCACGCCAAATGTCGGATTTCGGGTTCCGGCAGACTCTTAAGGTTCGAACTTTGGGGTGCGCACGGATATCCTTCCCTACCGACTCGCGCTTCTATGGCTCGCAAGAAATCTAGGCTGGAAAGAAGAACACACAAAGGACACGGGGTTTATACTGGTCCGGGCCACTGATGTGGTGTAATACCCTACTCCAGTGTGTGGTGTGGTGGATTGTCTCAGGGGCTGATGATGAACAATATAGGGGGAAGAACGGCCTCACGAGAGGTGTTCTTGAGCTGGTGCAGTGTGTTCTACTTGGTCCGGATCTCTCTCTCTCTTTCTCTTCTCTCTTTCTTTCTCTTTCTTGCCCTCTTCTTTCTATTCGGGGGCTAGTCCTATTTATAGAGGCCCTGGTCCTCTTCCCAAATAATGAGCGGGAAGGGCGCCAACAATTGGCCATTTTGAAGAGGAACATCTAGTACAAGTTATTCTGACCAAAGGTGGTCTTCGGCTGCCAAAAGCACTGGTGATGACGCCGTCTTGGGCTCCACGGTGACCTCCGTCCTGCCGCTCTGCTGGTCTTGGTCTCGTTGCACCGGAATGGTAACCTTTGCCCAATGCCTTGGACTGTGCTTGTTCCCTTTGCACCGAAGGGGAAACAAGGACACTGCGCAGGCCAACGCCCGCCTGGCGCCCGCCTGATCTCGATCGTCATGGCTTGCGTCACGAGCTCCTCGCGAGGTGCCCCTGCCTTGATCTCTCCGCCTCCTCGCGAGCCTGCCTGATGAGGCTGGTCCTGAGGAAGCCTCCTATCGTCCGCCCCGCAAGGCTTGGCCCCTTGTGAGGGTCTTGAGCTTGAGCTGATGAAGCTGGGCCGCACTAGGCCCCCACTCGAGTCACGCCGCAGGCAGGCAAGTCTGGGGACCCCCGTTCCCAGAATGCCGACAGGTATCTTCAGTCAGCGGCCGACACGGGCTGGCGGGACCGTGAACGGTCCCGGCGGTCAGCCCGGGTCAGGGATCGACGAGCGGGGGAGCGGCGGACCGCAGGCGGAGGGGGACGGCGGTCGGAGCGGTGAGGGGACCGGCGGGTGTCGCGCGCGGTCAACTGGCGGCGGAGGTCAGCCTCGTGGCAGACCTCGTGACGGTCGGGGGATGGATGGGCGGGGCCACGGGAATCGTCCGCCCGACGCTTGGGGCGCGAGCCCTCGTCGCCCCATGCGCGCGGCATGGTGGGAGCCTTGAGCGAGGCTGGAAGGAGGCCGGGAGGGCCGGCGGCGGGCGCAGGGGGCGAGGGCGACGGCGGGTAGGGTTTCGGGGGTGGGAGCAGGGGGACGGGGCGGAATTGGGTGTCGGGGGAGGCCGGCAGGCAGCCAAATGGCCGAACCGACCGAGTGGGCCGTCTCCTGGGTGGGCACAGGGAACAGGCCCAGCCGCGAGGGAGTGGGGGCCTGCGAGGAGGAGCCCGGCCCAGGTCGTGACCGGCCCAGCCAGCGAGGCAGGAGGTTGGGCGCGAGGGTTTCCCTCGGCGCCGCCACCTCCGCCGCGGCCGGTGCCGGAGCCGAAGACAGGGCGGGCCTGGACCGTCGAGGGGTACGTAGGGCGAGAGCCGGGAGGACGACGAGCCGAATGCGGCAATGAAAGGCCGGAAGGGGGACACACGCCGGAGCATCGGGAAGCCCGCCGGCGGAGCGACCGGGCTGCGATGGGGGCAAGTGGCCGAGCTGGAGGGGGCAGACGCTGACGAGGAACGCCACAAGACGCGGGCGCCTCCCTGGTCGGACCGCCCCGCAACGCCCCACGCCGGAGCGCGGCAGCGGCGAGCGGACTGGGGTCCCAAGGAGGGCTTTTGTCGGGGCGGGGTCCAGGGGACAGCACCGGCAGGCCGGCGCGACCGCGAGAGGTCCGGGGGGCTGCCGCGTCGAGGCGACAGCGCACTCTCCCATTGAGTCACGGGAGGCTGGGCCGGTGGGTCGCGGCGCACCACCGGGAGGCCGGATGCCACATCTTCCTGCTCGGCCAGGTCCGCCCAACGGAGCACCGGGGCATGGCCGGAAGGCGAGGCGGGGGAGGCGGGGGCCAAGGGTAGCGGGAGCGAGACCGGGGTGGCGGCGGAACTGGGCGCCGGCAGCGAGGGCGCAGGGGGCGAGTCGCGGGAGCACATCTCTCCACCGACCATTTTTCAATACAAAACATCAAAGATTAGCCAAACCCTAGTGTTGCTAGGGCTGGGCAGAAGCTATGGGCTAGGTGCTGGAAAGAAAAGAATGTAGGAGAAAAAGTAACGTAAGGTTGTAAAAGGATCGATTGATTCTTCAATCGGCCATGTACCCACATATATAAGGGTATGCGTGGCCTTTGGCAAATTGGAGTAGGACTCCTGACGTGCTGTTTCCTTGGCATATAAGCCAAAAAGGCTTTTCCTAATCTTTAATTAATTCGTCTATATCTGTAAAAGCATCAGCCTGGGCCCAATACTAGTAGACTCTCCATATTAGCTCTGTTTTGGCAGAATAGCTGATTATGCAAAATCTTTTCCAACTTCAGTTTTCCAAACCAGACCTCTTTCCTTCTTTCTCTCCATGCGTGAGCTCTAACACACAATTCTGTTACGTCCAGCCTGCTGCATCTAGCCTCTGTACTTGCAATCATGTGTGCATTCTCAAACAATTAGCTTGACCACCAAAACTAAATAATCTGGGCGACCCCTCAAGCCAGATCCAAATTAGACTATCAACAAAATGCATATGACCAAATCACACAATAAAACATGATAAGTATAGATAGACAACTGCGCATATAAAACAACAAGAATTCAACCATCAATCACATGCTGAGATTTTCTATGTTGAATGTTACAAGACGAAGTAATTGTTCCAAGCTAAAAGAAAGTAACACATCCAAGTTTAAGTTACACAACAAACAAAATAATCCATAGAAAATAAGAGGGCACCTTCTGAAAGTAAGTTCTCATGACAAATATGTAGAAGTACAACATGACCTAAGGCATGAGTACAGGAGCCGGTTGGATGAGTCTTCGAAGGGGCGGGCACAAGGGATTGCTGAGCAAGTTAGCTCCACTTCAGTCGAAAATGCCAAACGGAGACCGAGCTCCATGGAGGCCTTTATTTGAAAACTTCAAAATTCAAACTTTTCAGTTTCAAAAAATTCTGAAAATAAATACACATATACTTAGATACATAATGTATATGTGTGCAAATTTTTAGGTCGAAATACAATAAAATGTGAGCTACACAAAAAAGACAAATATGAGCCTTTTTAGCATATGTACTGTTCATCTTTAAAGTCCATGATTTTGTTTTTTTTGTGCAGCTCGCAATTCAAGGTATTTCATCCTGAATTTTTTCACACATACACATTACATCCTTGCATACATGTGTAATTTTTTTCAGATTTTTTTAAACTGAAATTTATGAATTTTGAATTTTTCAAAATAAAGGGCTCCATGGAGCTCGGTCTCCAAAATGCCCTATTCCACTTCAGTATCCTATATGAAATTATACAAATAGTTCCACAAACCTAGATAGACGGATATGGGCGGATATTGCTCATCATCTATCCTATTTGTGGAGTCATAATCGGACATGATGTGATGAAGCTTCGGCCTGTGGCCGCGCGCACGAAGAGGGAGGGATTGAGGCAACTAGGAAGCACCAAGATCAGTGTTTATTTTTTTGCTTCTAGTGCAATTTTTAGAAGTCCTTCTCACATGCTCATCAAAAAGCAATGTGTGTGTCTTTGGGCGTGTGCTTTTAGGGGCCAAGAAG
Source organism: Triticum urartu (assembly GCF_003073215.2). Lineage (NCBI taxonomy): Eukaryota > Viridiplantae > Streptophyta > Magnoliopsida > Poales > Poaceae > Triticum > Triticum urartu. The sequence goes on along the minus strand of NC_053024.1, from coordinate 342,104,945 downwards.
TTCCAAAGGCTGAAGCACAAGACCAAAAAACAAGGTCTCAGATCGCTATGCCAAAATCCGTATACAACTACATAATTTTGAAGCGCAGTACACAGATTCACAAATAGATAGTATGCTCAAGGTAGCAAATGTGGTACAGAAATATTCCAGAATAGTTGTTATGCAACCAATTGCAAATTAGAGGAAATAATATAGTATGGTCAGAGCCAAATAGTATTTCTGAATAGATTAAAGAAGCTATTATCTTTGTTCAACTAGAAAGATAGAAAAAAAATCCATTGCACAGCTGTGTGCCCTTTAATATTTGTCGATAAGATTCAGCACCCTTTTTATGATGTCAAAGCACAATAGAGTTAGGTATGTGAATCTATACAACTTTGTTCCTTTACAAAGTCTACAAGATTGTTGCATCTCTTTTGTTCCTACTAGAGGATGGGGCGCCACCTGGTGGCGCCACCTGAGGCAGGCTTGTGCGCACTTATCTTGTGTCGGCACAATCTCCTGTCATGTGTCCTAGTCTCACTTATGTACATTAATATGTGTGTATGCTATAACATTAGGATTTATTATTAGCGCATCGATCAAACATACAAATACTACTATATTATTTGAGTAGAACTAACTATATTATTTGAGTTAGAACCATCATAGGCATATGTAGGACTCACCCATGGATCATAAATGGGTGAGATGATGCATTACAATTAATCCAAAAGCAAAGACAAGCTAACAAGAAGTGTTTCAGTTGGCTGAAGAAAGGGACCCCATGAGGCCATGACTTGGATCTGTCAGAAGCCCGATGTACGAAGCACATGAGACGACCAACAGCAGTGCGATCCAGATACTCACGTCTGGAATTATTTTGTAGCATTGCCACTGAACCCCTTACGCTTTTATTCACATAAATCCGAATGAAGTTGCATCAAGAAAATTTCAGAAATGAGTAGCAACAACAACAGATTAAGAAAAAAAACATGCATGTTACATAAAGTAATATTTCCCTGCAGCCTAATGGTACGAACAAATGAAAGTCGTTGGATTTGGCAGTGTAGCTAAAAGATAGAAAATGCAAATTGACTATAATGTCACTGCTAAAGAAGCATAAATAGCAATCAATGTATAATGAAAAAACAGAACAGAAGGAATTATTTTCAGAAAGTACATATCATCCACATACTTTTTTTTGCTACATCAGTTGGTGAAGGTGTTCTTGCATATGTCAAAAATAGTAATACCATGAAACTTGGAACAGGCACAACACAAAAAATGCCATGAAACTTGGAAGATCATAGAAGGAAATATAACCATGATTAAGGGTTGGACCTCTATTCTGGATTGCTCTTAAAACCTTTGCATGATAATATGCTATTTAGAAAAGGTTGCCTAGATTTTAACAGGAAAATGGCACTGCTAAAATGCCAAAATAAAATGGGATAACCAGCTAGTGCCAAGTCATAAATAACCGGTCTTTCCTAATTTTATCAAGTAAACTGCAAATCTAGCATGAAGAGAACTGGCTGTTTAAAGGTGTACAACTAATAGTCCTCAGATCAAGCACACCATTTTTCATCGATGAATACGGAATTGGAACCCGATTACTCAAAGCAGAATACTCGTTGAGATAAAATGTGTTCCATGCAAAAAAGAAAATCATCCAAGAACATATAGAAATATTACCTGGTGTGTGTACAGCTTCACATAGATTAGTGGGTTCATCTTGTTGTAATGCTTGACAGCACAATGGACATTCTCAGGTACATACTCCAAAACCAACTTCACAAAGAGGTCATCCTTTTCAGTTGTATAAAATAAACAATGATTCAGAGCTACGAGATAATTATATTTTAAAATGTGGAAAGAAAAATCTTCAACTTATCTGGCGAGCTGCTTAAGAGTAGATTACCTTAATTCTGATGGTGTATGTCGGAGCACTTGATCGTGCAATTCAAGTAGCCAGATGGTTTCAAGAAAACGTCTACCGTGGCACGTTTGCTCTCTATGTACATTATCAAGAAATGATACATTAGTTATCGGCATGAAGCACACATCAGGTGATGAACATTCTCCAATTCATAAATGCATAAACTTGCCAGACCATGAGTTTACATGCAGTTCAGTTTATAGTAAGTTAGTAAGGCTGCCTTCAGAGACCCATGGGCTATACCCTCGCCATAAGCCCTTGGAAGAAGCAGGGAGTTGGCCTGCAGCAAGCAGATCCTGGCCATTAAATGCAGCTCAGACAGCGCCTCCTGCAATCAAAAATTTGATCCATGTTAGAGCTGAAGACAGAAGTAAATATTGGTCAAAGCTTGACATGGGCAAGCAAGTACCTCGACCTTGTCCTCTTGAATACTCCATACAAGCTGCACACTGTGCCTGAACTCACTACCTGCACATTTTACATGATAAATGAAAGGAGAAAATATACAGAATTGCCGAGGATCAAAACCAAAACAGCAAAAAACCAAAAATGGCAGCGATCACTCACCCTCTTCAACCAATCCGAGCAAAATTGGCAGGTACACTTCCAACACCTGCATGATATTACCAGTGCTAGATCCTGCAGAAAGCGTGACAGAAAAAGCAAACCCAGTGTCAGTTCAGAGGCCAACATCTTGCACGTAGCACCATCTAACATTCAGTCAAAAACCACCCAAGAATCCAGACGCTGTACACACCTTGCCATGTGGCGGTCTTTTGCCTTGGCTTATTTTGGGCTGGTTTGTTTGTGGCTTACTTTGACCTGTGTACATGAACATCGTTGTCTTAGCAGCCAAATTTTTGCGTGGGCTGCGTTAATGCGGACCAGGCGACTCTAGAAAACGTGGATTAGGAGACTGATGTAGCAAAATTAGATTTGGGTTTAACTGACTACACCATATGCCTCTGCCCGCCTGCTAAGCTTGGCTTCTTCCCATGATAAAACAAAAATAGTAACACAACACAATTTTAACTATCACTATCTAATTATCTGGGCAGATCATTTCACCAACAAAGAATCACTCAATCCATCTAGTTTGTGACAAAATATAGGTATTTTTCAAGTTAAGCAGCAAGACTGGTCTCGAAGCAAAACATGTATCATCACATTTTGGCTTTGTTCGCGTTTTGGTTCAAGTCATCACATCTTGATGCAGTGAAAACCTATGTAAAATTGGCTAGTGCTGCTTCTAGCAAATCACTGGAACATGAGCATCTTAATTTGTGCATAGCGCTTCACCCAGTTTGACAGGCATGACGCCTGGCATGTCTAAAACTCTCTCCAATGCACCAAATAAAAATTCAAGAAGAGTAGAGCTCCTGATCACTCACACACAAGTCCACGCCCATGGGCGTCTGAACTCTGGAGTCCCAGAAGGAAAACAACGACGTCGCCTCTGGCTGATGATGTCAATAGCTCGTCGTCGTAGTCATCGAGGGAGCAACGGTCGATCCAGATATAGGAGGAGCCGGGCTTGATCTGGATGTCGTCGGTGTCGCGGCTCCCGTCGAACTCACCATGATGGCCGCCTTGGTCGATGTGGGTGACGCGAGGTTCCAGATCCCCCATGTACTGTTCTCCAGCCGTGTGTTCCTCTCCTGCGGACTCCACATTGCATTTGCCTGCGACGCATCCAACATATCGATAAATAAATCTGAAGCAAACCAGAGAAATCTAAAAGTATGGGATTTGTGCGTCTGTGTAGACCACGTACCTGGAGCCATGTCATTTAGAGGTTGGTCTTGTCGTATCCAGTGATGACCTCCTCGACGAAGTAGACGTCCGGGGAGAAGTGGCCACGCTCGCGCAGAAGGGCGCCTCTCCTGCTGGCAGCGTCATGCTCCGCCTCCTGCCGATAGCCGTGAACGGGGAGGACCAGATCGTGGTGCTGCTGGGAGGCGGAGATGCAACACGGGGCGAAGCTGAAGCAGCGTTGTGGGTGTACCATATCTGAGCCTGCATCGGATCTGGACCAGCTGCTCGATCTAGTGCGAGGAGGAGGCCACCGGTGATGGGGAGAGCGTGAGGGGAGGGGAGAAGGGGTGGGGGCGCCGGTGGTGGCGGTGGCTGTTGGGAATGGCGCTGGTGAGTGGTGGGTGGCAGCGGCAGACGAGGGAGAAGGAGAGGAATCACGGGATGGGGAATGGGCCGGCGGCGGCGGCAACGGTGGTCGCGGTAACCCTAGCCGCCACTCCTAGAGGGAGGAGAAAACGAGAGAGGCGAATGAGGAGACGAGGACAGGAATAGGATCGATGGTTCGATGCATTTTCACCTCCTTTGTCTATTCCTATTCGACACAGTAAAAAATCCAGGTGGCATAGCCCATCGGCCGCTCTTTACACATACCTTATTGTTATGGATTTTTATCTCATATGTAAAGTTATATGCTACACTCTAATGAGACAACAATTTTATGGTCTTTCAGGTATTATTTAACATGTGACTTGGATCAGTCTTATTTCATACTATCAGTTTACGGGCTACAGAATGAAGCAGTAAGATCTCTCATATCACTTCTGAATAATTTTTATATGAGAAATTGAGATACTGCGTCATGATTTTATCCTAGTGGGTGTAGCTGTGCTTGCATGCTTAAAGCGTCAGTATACTGAATAACATCAGGATTCAGATGTATGGAACATAAACTGGTGTCTATGCTGTTATAGTGTCATGCCATTGGGATTACTAAGAGCAATCTTAAAACATACTCCCTCCATCCCAAATTACTTGTCGCGGAAATGGATAAAAATGGATGTATGTAGAACTAAAATACGTCTAGATACATCCATTTCTGCGACAAGTAGTTCCGGACGAGGGAGTATGATCCAATGTCCTTCATGTGCCAATAGTTTTTGTTGTTCCAGAATTCATTACATTTTAAATAGCTACCAAGCCCGTCGATATTGAAGTTTCCCAAGTTGCTTTTGCTGGTACTGTATTTTATGTAACCATTCTAGTGTAATCCTTGTATGCCATAGATTAAAGAAGGCGATCGAGTGGTACTGCTGGAACCATACTACAAAATCCTAGATATATCTTGGAAAGAACAGGTATACCTTTGATACCATCCTCCTGTTAACTCTTCATAAACCTATTATTAAACTTCTGCCAGTTTTTTTTCTTCTCATTACTCATGTTTTTTGAAAGGAACAACTAGTATTCGATTAAACTAATACATGCCGGCAGAGTCGCCGGCTACGGAGTTCGTTACAAAGTCTGGAAAATGGCCAACCGAGATTTCAAAGTTGCCATTCCCTAACCCAGCTCCATACACAGCTAAATTGTGCGCAGCAACATTACATGATCTTGGGCAAGTACCTAATTTAACAACATCAAGAGCTTTATTTCCTGAAACAGAGAACCTAGCGCTGCTGAATTGCAATCTTGAGTTGAAACCACCTGCTTTAGTCGGTCTCCAATATGATTTGACTGCATCCCATTCTTGCAGTAGCATTTATAGCATGCAACATGGCCAGGGCTTCAGCGTGTAGTGCACAGGAGACGTGCTCCGGATAACCTGTTCCTGCAGCAACTAGATTACAAAGATCATTCCTAATTGTGAAATCCCAATCACCTGAGTTTATTTCAGAATCTCACGTGGGGGAGGGGACAAATCTACTGTCCATTTTACTCCCTCTTCACCAATACATGCTGTTCTGGGTCTCATAGACATGGTCTCTAGCATGCAACATTTTTTTTGTTAGCATGCAACATTGACGATTCTTTTCATATGAACACCTTATTAAACATTACAAATTCTATTTCTGAATGAATATAAAGACGCTATTTTCACTTGACTAATCTAAATCAACATCATATTTCTGAATGAGTAGTAATTTGACTGTTTTTGAATAAAGGTAGTCGAGGAAAATATGGCTTAGTAATGTTCTTTGTGGTGATGTTACCAGCTTCATAACCTGTTATGCTCAGTATTTACATGGTCTTTTCTTTCATGTTAAACAGCGCTATAAGTTCAAGTCAATTCGTGTGGACTTTCCAGAACAAATTATTATCAACGAGAAAGCTCCAGCTGCTCATCATGTTGCCCGGGCTTCAATTCGTGCGCAGCATAAACCATAATTGTTGTCTAAACTGTCACGCCTGCAGATGGACCTGCAGCGGACTGAAGAGTGCAAGTGCAGAACCTGAACTTGCAACGACCAAGTCAGCGGGGAGGCTGGGCTGGGACCCACCTGCCAGGGGTGTGCGTGTGTGCTACGCCAGCTGTAGCCTACTTGTAACCGTGTGAGTGAACAGACGATGGCAATGAGAAAATAGATTAACTACTTTCCCCTTCCTCACGTCTCTCTCGCTCTTACCTACCCTGCTCCTCTTCCTCTCCCCTGATCTCCTTTCCCCTCTCGATCCCCTCTTGATCGGGTCGTGACAAAAACACTCCAATTATTACCTTATTTGTTGTACTGGACTTTTAGGCGTACAAGAGAAAGTGTACACAAAAAGGTTATTAAGTGATGTCCATCCACTCATTATGCATATAATTCCATGTAAATATTTTTTGTAGAGTACACCGTTGGCATAATAATTTTTATAGAAGCCAGCAAACAAATTTACAGGACGCTCAAAGGCTCAAAGGAACAACGCAACTAGCGGGATCACCTCCACCTATCATACTCCCTTTGAATGATTATGGCGTGTCAAAATTTTACTTTGGTCAATATTTAACCAACCAAATGTGAGTTATGTGTAACAAAAGTTATACCGTTAAATTCATATTGAAAAAAATGTTTTCACTAATATAGTTTTAATAAGGCACATAATTTATAGCAAAATAAAAGCTACAAAGCTAGCAAAATAAAAGTGCATGGCCTTGTGATAGGAGACACATGGCTTGCACTAGAAAGCTAACAAAATAAAAGTCTTGCAGCAAGGGCAATTCAAAGACGGATCACCAAATTGTCCCTAAATGTCCGGACCAGATAGTCTGAACAATTTTGTCATCCAACGGAGGTCAAGATTATTCGGACGTTTGAAATCACATAAATCGGAACAAAATTAAAGGACGGTTTGGGGAAGTGCAGACGTCCGTCATGAATGCATTTGACAACATAGACGCATGCAGAAAAACCTCTCGTGGCGAATGAGAAGCCAATTCTGAGGGCCCACATTCAAGCCGCCTCTTCCATCTTGTCCGCTTGTTCTCCATACTGCATTCAAGTCGTTTGATCTATAATCCACCTGCCCGACACTCAACCTCATGAGGCGAACAAAAGCCAACTTCGTGCGCCCGCATTCAAGCCGCTGCTCCACCTACCGGGACGCCTGCCATTTCAAGCCGGTCGGCGACGCCACAAAACCTTCTTACCCCTCTAACGGTGTCTCGAATTGAGGGTCACTCACCACGTCATCTCTCGGCCAAACCGTGGACCCCATATCGATTCACCGGTGGGCCACATCGAGGTGTCCCATGGTGTATAAAAGGAAGGCTCCCGAAAACTTGACATATAGTCGTCTATAACACGTTCTCTATGTACGTAGACGACTAGGTTATAACCTAGACCCCTCGGTACCTATATAAACTGAGGGGCAGGGCTTGTAGACGATAAACAACAATCTCGTGGTAGATCACATGTACTTTGTACTCCCTCCCAAATCGATACAACACAAACAAGATGTAGGGTTTTATCTTTAAGGAGAGCCCGAACCTGGGTAAAAACTCGTTCTTTGTTACCATCATGTCAAGACTACTAGCTCGGGGCCCTCTACCCGACATCTGTCGGATTCGATCCCGACATTGGTGGCCCATGCAGGTCCCACTACGTAGTCGTAGCGATTCGACGGGGATTAAGATCGGCGAGAAGATTGACATCGACAAGACCTTCGTGTCGGGCCAGATCTTTGTCTTCGGCAACATCGCCCATTTTGCTGACTTCACCGACCACCTAGGCCATGTTGAGACCTTTGCTCCAGGCCAACTCGCCAGACTCGGCAACCTGGAGTACACCACGGATTCTTGCGGAGAACTAGTCTTCTCAAGCTGGGTGTTAGACCAGACTGAGGAGCAACAAGACGCACTCGCTTCGATGCAAACGTATCAGACCCAGAATAGGTGCGAGAATCGCTCGTCGGATCTGCCCATAAGTCAGGATCCGATGACACACCCTGAGCCAGACAATGGATCTAGCCCCATACAAAGAACCCTGATACGTCTCCAATTTATCTATTTTTCAAACACTTTTGCTCTTGTTTTCAACTTGAAAGGATTGAGAATAGGTGTCTAGAGGGGAGGGGGTGATTAGAACCTCAACAAGCAAAAGTGGCAGTTTTTAAGTTCTTCAAGTTCAGGAGGAGTTTTAGCACAAGTTCAAGCATTCACAATACATTTCAAGCAAGCATGGCAAGAGTATGAGCAGCGGAAAGAGTAAAGCATGCCAATTGCAAGAAAGTAAAGGGATGGGATTGGAGTGTGCAAACGCAATGAAGACACGGAGATTTTTGGTGTGGTTCCGATAGGTGGTGCTATCGTACATCCATGTTGATGGAGACTTCAACCCATAAAGGGTAACGGTTGCGCGAGTCCGCGAAGGGCTCCACCCACGAAGGGTCCACGAAGAAGCAACCTTGTCTATCCCACCATGGCCATCGCCCACGAAGGACTTGCCTCACTCGGGTAGATCTTCACGAAGTAGGCGATCTACTTGCCCTTGCAAAATCCTTGGTTCAACTCCACAATCTTGTCGGAGGCTCCCAAGTGACACCTAACCAATCTAGGAGACACCACTCTCCAAAAGGTAATAGATGGTGTATTAATGATGAACTCCTTGCTCTTGTGCTTCAAATGATAGTCTCCCCAACACTCAACTCTCTCTCACAGATTTGGCTATGGTGGAAAGATGATTTGAGTGGAAAGCAACTTGGGGAAGGCTAGAGATCAAGGTTCTTGTGGTTGGATTGGAATGTCTTGGTCTCAACACATGAGTAGGTGGTTCTCTCTCAGAAAATGAGTAGTGGAAGTGTAGGCACGTTCTGATGGCTCTCTCACAAATGGAGATGGGAGTGGAGGGGTATATATAGCCTCCACACAAAATCCAACCGTTACACACATTTGACCCAACTCGGTAAGACCAAATAGAAGAACTCGGTGAGACCGATTTAGTTCAAAATGTGAATGTTAGGAATCTCAGTGGGACCGACATGATCAACTCGGGGGGACCGATGTGCTAGGGCTAGGGCAAAACCTCATCTCGGTGGGACCGATTGCTTGAACTCGGTGAGACCGATTTCAGCAAAGAGCAAAAAGAGAGTTGGTCAAACAAACTCGATGGGACCGATTGCACATTTTGGTGAGATCGAAATAATTACAACAGGTAATAGAGAGATTGCAAGGCCATCTCGGTGAGACCGAGATCCGTATTGGTGAGACCGAGATCCGTATCGGTGAGACTGAATTGTCTAGGGTTTCTGGAAGTGGCTATGTCAAATGAACTCGGTGGCGCCGGATAGATCCAATTGGTAGGGCTGAGGTTGACTTTGGGTTTTGGATATATGTGGAAATGAGAAAGTGGCTGAGGGTTTTGGAGCAATATCAATAAGCACTTTAAGCAAGTAGACCATTAAGCAACACCTCATCCCCTTTTAATAGTATTGGCTTTCCTATGGACTCAATATGATCTTGGATCACTAAAATAGAAATGAAGAGTCTTGAGCTTTTGCCAATCTTTGTCCTTAGCATTTTGAAAGGGGTTCCACATCCTCTTGTCCTTTCCATGCCATTGTTGAACTGATCTGAAATACACTAGATAAAAACATTAGTCCAACAAGAGATATGTTGACATTAATTACCAAAATCACCCAGGGAGAACTTGTGCTTTCAGTCTCCCCCTTTTTGATAATTGATGACAACATACATCAAAGCTTTAGATAAAGATATGAAGAGTAACAAGTAAAGCTTTGGAAAGACATGTAACATGCATAGGCCAAGCAATGAGTTACATGTATATGAAGAGTAACAAGTAAAGCTTTGGAAAGATATGAAGAGTAACAAGTAAAGCTTTGGAAAGAAATCATGTAAAGATAGAATATAAGAGCATGTGAATGCATGAGCATGTTAGAGCAAGCAATGAGTTACATGTATCTTGGCTATATGCAACAGAGCAAATGATGTAGATAAAGGAAGAATACCTTCATGATGCGGAGCATCCCAAGATCATCCCATGGACGCACCTACACCTCCAACGACACCACTTGGAACAATGACACGAGCCCGAGCCAAGGCTATCAAAGATAAGGTGAACTCACTCCTCTCCGAACTTTCACTTTCTATGCATGAGACATGGCTACTACCTAAGTCTGAGGTGTTGTGCATGATTCGGCACCAAGAGGACCCTCCCGAAGATGCGCATGAAGATGTACAAGTCCCCAAGTCCACGGATGAGGAGAACCAACGAAAGGAGCCAAGAGCACCTCCCAGGACCCGGACATCCGGCCCCTGGAGCGTCATCCACTACAGCAGCACAACCGCCAGAAGCTACAGGCCCCGGACATCCGGCCTCGACAGCCCGGACATCCGGCTGCCGGCCCGGAAATCCGGCCCCTCCGAACCCGAGAGCAACAAATGCCACCACTCCAGCTCGGACATCCGGCCTCTCTCGAGCCCCCGGACATCCGGCTGCCAGCCCGAAAATCCGGCCCCTCTGAACCCGATAGCAACAAATGCCACCACTCCAGCCCGGACATCCGGCCTCCCTAGCCCGGACATCCGGCGTCGCCTGAAAGCCCGGACATCCAGCCTGACCAGCCCGGACATCCGGCCTCCCCTGTCTGCGCACAGTGAAGGGTCAAGGCCCGTGTATCCCTTCTCCCCCTAGACTATATATACTCCACCTCACCCAACTTTCTAGGGTTAGCAAAGGTTTAGCTCATGTTTGTGTGAGAGCTTTGCTCATCCACTTGGTTACCTTCTCCACGGAGATTCGAGCCTCCACCGGAGAAGACCCCCCAAGCGGATTCAAGACCCCTTTTAGGGAAGAACTCAAGACCTCCTCACGGAGAAGACCGTTACCATTGTATCGTCCCTAGTTGATCATGTACCGTGTATCGTTCCATGTATTCAAGGATCTAGAACATGTGTGACTTTCTTGTGTTGGTTTAGTGTTTCTCTCGTGTTTCTCCTCATGTTTCCCCTCGTGTTTCCCCTCGTGTTCTTCGTGTTCTTCGCGGGATCCGCTCCTTTCGTGAAAGATCGGCCGATTAGGGTTCCACCCTACATCATCTTGGTATCATGAGCCACGTTGATCACGATTTCGAAGCCTCCCCGTTGTGTATCTAGCCTTGTTTTGTTGTTTTTCGTCCTAATTCAAAAATTCCCCACCAAAAATAGCCCCCAATTTTTTTTGTGATTTGTTGGTGTGTTGAGATTTTGTTGGTTTGGATCCATGGATTTGCTTTGTTTTGAGTGGATCTAGCTTCCCATCCATTTTTCCCCAATTTCCATCCACAAATTCCTCCGAATTTCGCCCGGATTTGACCTCTCCACGCGGTGTTCATCCCGTTCGTCCCCGGATCCAGAGCCCGGACATCCGGCCCGTCAAGCCCGGACATCCGGTCTTCCACCCGGACATCCGACCCCTGGCAGCAACATCTCCATCCACCGCCCCGTTTTCAATCCATTTTCACAAAATTTTGTTCCGGTGCCCACCATATACCACATATACTTCTTCATACCTCCACCGCTTCCGCATAGTCCAACCATTTTGGACCGTTTCGCTCTCCGACACATTTGCTACTTCAAGGTTTGAGAATTTGAGTTGCGGTACCGTATCCTTGTGTGTTTCCGCTATCTAGGTACGGTTCGACATCGACATCACCGCCGCTCATCTTCGCCACGAACGCGTCCTACATCATCACCGCCGTCCTACATCATCACTGCCGTCCTACATCGTCATCAACAACGACCACCTCGACTACACCTTGGTATTCGTGCCACCATTTTGACACCATACCGGAAGCAAGACAGGTAACCTCATCTTGGTATTGGACATATTACTCTTGCCATTACATTGATAGCCATTATAGCCTTCTTCCTTTGTGTTGCTTACCCATCGAGACTAGCCATTGAGTATTACTGGCAACGAGACTTGTGCACATTAGTGATCATACTTCTCATATCATCAATATATCATTGTTGCATATATTGGTATCATCTCTTGTGTCACAAAGTTGTCATCGCATACTCACTTGCTATATCGGTTCGTCAAGCATTGCATGGGAAAAGAGCTCAACCATCAAAGAGCCAAACAAGCTTTTAAGCAAAGAGGAAAGATAAGCAAAGAGCTTTTAAGCAACAACCATAGCATCTTACAACATTAAGATTGTCATACTCGATCATCTTGGATCATATCATAGCAACACCTTGCATAGAGCATATTTGGGATAGAAGTCGTTGCGTTTTTGCTAAGTAGGTTGTGGACAAGTTCTTGTATCCGCCTATTGTGTAATCGTTCTAGCGTCTCTCTAGTGTTGTGCAACAAGAGCATTTTTGTGGATTCCACATTTTGGCTCAACCTTGGTTGCATGACCCCACTTATCTTTTTGCGTGTGTGTTTCCATGTACCTTATATGCTTGGTCTACTTGTTAAATTGCATCTTGCGAATCTTTTCCAACATTATTGAAGCTCACTTACAATTGCATCAAATTTTGTGCCACCATCCTAACCAAGCTCCACCAAAAGATTTTACTTGTGTAGGTGTGAGAAACCGACAAGAGCTAGTACCAATTGTGCTATTTCCTTGTCCTACATTGGAGTGATCCTCGATCCACTTTCAACTTCGGTCAAGGTACATTTGGTACTCGTTCTTCTCTTTCTACCACTCACATTTGTCTTGGAATGATGGATATGCCAAGTACTTCTACCAACCCACTCTTCATGGAGCAAGACGACGACATGAACTCCTTCGTCACCAAGAGTCACCTCTTTGGTGCACAACATGCTTTGCATCAAGAGCAATAAGCTATGAGTGAACACATCAACAACCTTGCCGCCGACTTGCGACTTTCCGAGCAACGTACAAGGGACTACTTCGACCACAAGCTCGACGATCACAAGCAAGAGAATGACGCAAGGATGGACGAAATTCATGCTTTGTTGCTCAACCGCTCGTCTTCCACTTCAAGAAGGAGCCATTCAAGCCGCCACTCTGACTTCACCCTCTCCGGCTCAAGTACACCGACATCGAACACTCTTCGCCAAGCCGCGCGCAACGATCGTCAAGTAAGCCTCAATCCCCTACGTGACACCGACTCTCAAGAGCGCTGACAACGTCAAACTCAAGAGGCCTTTGCACTAGCACGAGAACGGCAACGACAACGACAACATGAAGAGGAAGAGTGAGCGCGTCTACACCAAAATGCTCAAGATGCCAAGGCACAACGTCAAGAAGAACAACTCCGTGACGCTCAAGTACTTGAGGCACAACAAGCTCTACGCGATTCAAGTCGAGCCGTAGCCGACCGAGGCCGACAAGCTCATGAACATGCCGAAGCACTTCGCGAAGAAGTCCGCGAGAGGATTTATCAAGCTCGCGTGCACCGTCAAGTTCCTCCTCGAGCTCGACAAGCTCCTCCACAAGCACGTCAAGAACAACAAGTTCCTCAAGATCATGAAGACAATGGAGATCCTCCAGGACAAGAGCAATAAGAGGTTGACAACCCTCCACGCCAAGAGCACCACGAGTTGAACAATCATCAACAACATGGCGTCGTCATCCCCGACCCCAACACAATGAAGAGAAACGCTATGGCAAGCTCAAGTTCACCATGCCCAAGTTCAACGGAAGCAACGATCGCGAAGAGTACCTTTCATGGGAATTTAAAGTTGACAAGATCTTCCGTTTGCACAATTATGAAGAAGAGAAGAAGATCGTGATGTCATCCCTTGAGTTCCAAGACTATGTCCTCATTTGGTGGGAACAAATCATAGAGCGCCGAGAGGCAAGAGGTGAACCACCCATCACTACTTGGGCGCAAATGAAGGATGTCATGAGAGCACGCTTCGTACCTACCTACTACAACCGCGACCTCTTCAAGAAACTCCAACTACTCAAACAAGGAACAAAGAGCGTTGAAGAGTACTACAAGGAGATGGAGATTGCAATGATACGAGCCAATGTCACGGAAGATGATGAGTAAACAATGGCACGTTTCTTGAATGGACTCAATCATCCCATCAAGAAGATCGCCGACTTCCAACCATACTCAAATATCATCAAGCTAGTGCACCAAGCTACCAAAGCGGAACGCCAAGTGCAAGATGATTTCAAGTATGCCAAGTTCTCATCCAAGTCCTACGGCTTCTCCAACAACCAAGCTTCAACGACTCCAACACCGACTACAAAGCCTTCACTACCAACATCGACAAGTCGACTTCCAAGAAAGCTTCGTCAACTACAAGCCATCCTACTATGAGCAACTTCAAGCCGAGAGCTTCATCATAATCAACCCCAACCGATGAGACCGTCAAGACGAGTTCCTTCAAGTGTTTCACTTGCGGAGGCCGAGGCCACAAGTCCTATGAGTGCACCAACAAGCGAACCATGGTCTTCAATGATGATGGCACTTATGACTCCATGAGTGAAGGCGAAATGGAAGCCCTTGAGCAAGTCGCCATGCACCGCCAAGTGAACAATGAAGAAGAACAAGTATTTTGCGATGAAGACTCAAGTCCCGCACTTGTTGTCTCCAAAGTCTTGACTCTCCAACATCACCAAGAAGAAGACCAATGATGCCACATATTCCACACCAAGGCCGGCATCAATGGACGATACGTCAAGGTCATCATCAATGGAGGGAGTTGTCATAATCTCGCAAGTGAAGAACTTTGCTCCAAGCTCCAATTGCCCAAGATGAAGCATCCACATCCAGACAAAGTGCAATGGCTTAGTGACTCCGGCACCATCCAAGTTGAGCACCGAGTACAAGTCTCCTTCAAAATCGGCGCCTACGAAGACACCTTGGAGTGCAACGTCGTTCCAATGACCGTTTGTCATCTTCTCCTTGGACGGCCATGGCAATTCGATAGAGGAGTCGTCCACAACGGCCGAACGAACCACTACATCTTCAAGATGAAGGGCAAGGAGTACGTCCTCCGTCCAATGTCGCCAAGTCAAGTGATCGCTGACAAGCAAGCCACCCATCGTGGAGACCATAGTGAGAGAGCGAGCCACCAAAAAGAGAGTGAGCGCCACAAGCCCAAATCGAGTGCCTCCACGATGAGTGAAAACAAGAACCTAGTTCTATTTGCCACCAAACGTGAGATAAGAGAAGTGTGTGAGAACCCATCTAGTGTCCTACACTACGTCCTCGTGTGCAAGGACAATGAACCACAAACTAACACTTCTCACACTCTTTCTCTAGTGTTGTCTTCTCTTTTACAGGAATTTCACGATGTTTTCCCCAATGAGCTACCTCCGGGTCTACCTCCTCTACGAGGCATTGAGCACCGAATCGACCTCATCCCCGGAGCACCTCTTCCGAACAAAGCTCCACACACTGTCAACCCCGAAGAAACCAAAGAAATACAAAGGCAAGTAAAGCATCTCATAGACCATGGACATGTGCGTGAAAGTTTGAGCCCTTGTGCCATCCCGGTCATTCTTGTGCCAAAACGTGACGGTAGCTTTCGCATGTGCTCCGATTGTAGACCTATCAATGCTATCACCGTTCGCTATAGGTATCCCATTCCACGCCTAGATGATATGCTTGATGAGCTTAGCGGTGCCACTATCGTTTCCAAAATTGATATTAAGAGTGGTTACTATCAAATCCGCATACAAGAGGGTGATGAATGGAAAACCGCCTTCAAAACCAAGTTTGGTTTGTATGAGTGGTTAGTCATGCCTGTGGGTCTCTCGGAGGCACCGGGTACTTTTATGCGTCTTATGAATTATGTCTTTCGCCCTTACATTGGTATATTTGTTGTGGTTTACTTCGATGACATTCTTGTGTTTAGCAAATCTATCAAAAAGCATGTCACCCATGTCCGCACCATTTTGCAAACTCTTAGAAAAGAGTGCCTCTATGCTAATATGGAGAAATGCCTTTTTGGTGTTGATAAGCTCGTTTTCTTGGGTTTTGTTGTTTCTTCTAAGGGTGTTCATGTTGATGAGTCCAAGATCAATGCTAGACTTGGCTGCAACCATCCAACTTGCATCAAGTGCGTAGTTTTCTTGGCCTTGCGGGTTTCTATCGTCGCTTTGTGAAGGATTTTAGCACCATTGCTTCGCCTTTGCATGCTTTGAGCAAGAAGAATGCGCCTTTTGTTTGGGGACCATCCCAAGATACCACATTCAATGAGCTTAAGAATTTGCTTACTCATGCTCCCATGCTTGCTTTACCCAACTTTGACAAGCCTTTTGAGATTCATGGCGATGCTAGTGGTAATGGCATAGGAGGTGTGTTAATGCAAGAGAAGCGCCCCATAGCTTACTTTAGTG
Organism: Triticum urartu; assembly: GCF_003073215.2. Taxonomy (NCBI): domain Eukaryota; kingdom Viridiplantae; phylum Streptophyta; class Magnoliopsida; order Poales; family Poaceae; genus Triticum; species Triticum urartu. Next base: position 342,088,516 of record NC_053024.1, on the reverse strand, counting down.
AGAAACTTTCCGGAGCGCAACTCAATTACCCCATCTATGACAAAGAGCTATATGCTTTAGTCTGCGTTTTGCATGAATGGGAACATTACCTTCGTCCCCATGAGTTTATCATTCATACCAATCATGAGACTCTCAAGTATCTTAAGGGTCAAACCAAGTTGAACAAGCGTCATGCTAAATGGAGTGAATTTATTGAGTCTTTTCCTTATGTCATCAAGTACATCAAGGGTAAAGAAAACATCGTAGCAGATGCTCTTTCCCGCATATGCATGCTTGTTACACAACTTGAGTTAGATGTCATTGGCTTCGAGCATATCAAAGACTTATATGAGCATGATGCAAATTTTGCTACTCCTTATGCCAAGTGTTTGTTGCATACATCTTGGGAACGCTATTACATCAAAGATGGATATCTTATGCGAGCTAAAAAACTTTGCATCCCCGAGTCTTCTCTTCGTTTGTTGCTTTTGCAGGAATCTCATGGAGGAGGCTTAACGGGACATTTCGTACGCGACAAGACGTTCGCCACGCTCTCGAAGAACTACTTTTGGCCCAAGATGTTTTGGGACGTCAATCGTTTCACCAACCGATGCTCTACATGTCGCAAAGCTAAGTCCAAAGCTCAATCTCATGGCCTCTATATGCCTCTACCAATTCCATACCAACCATGGGAAGACATTAGCATGGACTTTGTACTTGGTTTGCCTAGGACTCGAAATGGGAAAGATTCCATATGTGTCGTAGTGGACCGTTTCTCAAAAATGGCACATTTCATTCCTTGCAACAAGATAGACGATGCTTCACATGTTGCTAATCTCTTTTGTAGGGAAATATTGCGTCTACATGGTGTGCCAAAGACTATCCTCTCGGACCACGATGTCAAGTTCCTTAGCTACTTTTGGAAGACCCTATGCGCCAAGCTCGGAATCAAGCTACTCTTCTCCACGGCTTACCATCCTCAAACCGACGGCCAAACGGAGGTGACAAACCGCACACTCTCTGCTCTACTTCGAGTACTCATCAAGAAGAACATCAAGGAGTGGGAGGAGTGCCTAGCTATTGCCGAGTTCGCCTACAACCGAGCAAGACACTCAACAACCGGCAAGTCCCCCTTCGAGGTCGTCTACAGATTCAACCCTTTGTCACCATTGGATATTCTTCCTCTACCACTCCAAGAGCACATCAATTTGGACGCAAGTGCACGAGCGACCCATCTCAAGAAGGTTCATGAAGATACAAGAAACACCATCGAGCACCAAGTACAACGCCTTGCGACCAAGCTCAACGTCAACAAGCACCCTATGATATTCAACATTGGAGACCTTGTGTGGCTACACCTTCGCAATGACCGCTTTACCCAAGAACGCAAGTCCAAACTTTGACCACGCGCAGATGGACCATTCAAGGTGCTTGCACGCTACAACAACAACGCATACAAGATCGACATCCCTCGTGACAAGTACTCCGTGAGCGACATCTTCAACATCAAAGATCTCTTGCCCTACCATGGTGATGAGGATTTCGATCTGAGGACGGATCTTCCCCAAGGGAGGGGAGATGATGCGGAGCATCCCAAGATCATCCCCATGGACGCACCTACACCTCCAACGACACCACTTGGACCAACGACACGAGCCCGAGCCAAGGCTATCGAAGATAAGGTGAACTAACTCCTCTCTAAACTTCCACTTTCTATGCATGAGACATGGCTACTACCTAAGTCCGAGGTGTTGTGCATGATTAGGCACCAAGAGGACCCTCCTGAAGATGCGCATGAAGATGTACAAGTCCCCAAGTCCACGGACGAGGAGAACCAACGGAAGGAGCCAAGAGCATCTCCCAGGCCCCGGACATCCGGCCAAGGCCCCGGACATCCGGCCCCTAGAGCGTCATCCACTACAGCAGCACAGCCGCCAGAAGCTACAGGCCCCGGACATCCGGCCTCGACAGCCCGCACATCCGGCCTCTCCCGATCCCTCGGACATCCGGTCGCCAGCCCGGAAATCCGGCCCCTCCGAACCCGAGAGCAACAAATGCCACCACTCCAGCCCGGACATCCGGCCTCCCCAGCCCGGACATCCGGCCTCGCCTGAAAGCCCGGACATCCGACCCGACCAGCCCGGACATCCGGCCTCCCCTGTCTGCACACAGTGAAGGGTCGAGGCCCGTGTATCCCTTCTCCCCCTAGACTATATATACTCCACCTCGCCCAACTTTCTAGGGTTAGCAAAGGTTTAGGTCATGTTTGTGTGAGAGCTTTGCTCATCCACTTGGTTACCTTCTCCACGGAGATTCGAGCCTCCACCAGAGAAGACCCCCCAAGCGGATTCAAGACCCCTGTTAGGGAAGAACTCAAGACATCCTCACGGAGAAGACAGTTACCATTGTATCGTCCCTAGTTGATCGTGTACCGTGTATCGTTCCATGTATTCGAGGATCTAGCACATGTGTGACTTTATTGTGTTGGTTTAGTGTTTCTCTCGTGTTTCTCCTCGTGTTTCCCCTCGTGTTCTTCGTGTTCTTCGCAGGATCCTCTCCTTTCATGAAAGATCGACCGATTAGGGTTCCACCCTACATAACTTCATGTTCATGAATCCTTCTTGCAAACAATATGTACATTAGCAAGATATCATCATGCACACGAGTGTGATGCATGTACTTACCTTGTGGTTTTGAGCTGGCTTTGGAATAGGTGAACTTGAGAAAACAGGGTTAGATAACACAAGAACATTCTAGTTAAAGCAATTTTGGGAAACCACAAGAGTACCAAGACTGGGATGACATGTAATGGGTGAGTACTTAGTACTTCATTTGGATATAGACATGTCCCCAAAGATTAAAGATATGTAATGAATTCCAGAAATTTTCTTCCCTAGATATGGACTCTTTCTCCCCCTGAATCTGATATTGGATAATGGGAGAAAGTAGGGTAAGAGAAAATCAGAGCAAGAAAAAAAATCAGAGCATGAAATGGTGCAAACACAAACACACATATTGACATGTCTTTCCCCTCTTAAAGACATGTAACTTCTCTCCTCTTGTTTTACTAGCATCTGGAAGAGCTAAGATGTGCTCTCTCCCATATGATTAGCTTTGATGTGCTCTCTCTCCCCCTTTGACATCAATTTCCAAGAAGGGAACTTCTGGAGCATGTGTCAAATAGGTTTGGTCCTTGAGGCACACTGCAAAGTAGCATGTAGATTAGAATGCGAGTAGAGGATAAGAATCATTGGGTGGAGCTAGAGAAGAATTGAAATATGTAATGGCAAAAAAATTTCTTAGCAGTGAAATCAGTAACGCCGATCCATGGTCATCGGTGACACTGATTTGGCAGTGCCATAGATGATGCATATCGGGCAGACCAGGTTAGTCCGCGTTGGTTGTACCGATCAACTGTCTACAAGATATTCATGTAGTTTGGTCTAGCTGATAGGCTTGGATCGTGAGTCCGAGTTCAATGCAGAGGAAAAGTTTTGTCAACTCAGCTCACTTGGCAAATTAAATCTCACAAGTATTTGCAATGAATTTTCTGAAAGATTTGCAATTAATTTGACACGGAAAAAGCAGAGAAAAAAACATACATAAGAAAAGAGATCTAGATGAAGTTTTTTTGATAAGGGAACAAGATAGCAAGAAACGTATGCAAAACACAGAGTAAGTAAACAAAGAAACACTAGAGAACTTCATCTAGAAGGGGTCGGCGACAAAGTCACCTATGTTAGAGTATATTGACTGAGGAGTCAAGTGATAACACTTGATCGTAGGTCATACTCATCGTTTAAGCTCAAAATGGGGTTACCATTTTTAAGCATTTTGATGTATTCACATCTCGTTGAGTTTCTAGTTGCTTTGACCCATGACTTGGAGTAATGCTTCTTTAAGATGGAATAACATACCTTGGGTGGTGTTGATCTTGATCATGTAGTCGAACTTGTGTTGGATGCTCAAGGTTGATGTAGTTCATCAAGAGTTTGGAGCACCACTTGTAGTTTGAGTTAATCTTGCTACATGGGTTAGTTTTGCAAGGAAGAGCACTTGTGTATCCAATATGACAATCATGAAACTTGATATAAAATGAAATTTGATATATAGAAATTGTCAAAGGATATGTTGAGTGGATTCATGCTTCCTTGTATTCAACAACCATATATTAGGAACTTGGTGACGTTGAGATTGCTCAAGATGTGAGTGACTTACAATCTCATAGATTTGGTCTTATCCAAGTACCAACAAGGGTTAGATAACATGCAAGGGTACACATATAGATCCAAGACATATGATCATCCTCATAGGAGAAGTATCAAGGATTAGTCATAATAGGCTCATGCCTTGCATGTATCCAAATGGAGTTTCTACTCCAAGTTTGAGGCATCAATGATGTTCAATTCACCTCTCAAACGACAAAATACTTTCTCATCAAGTGGTTTGGTGAATATATCCGCCAATTGCTTATCGGTACGAACATTCTTATGAGTGATATCTCCCTTAGCAACATGATCTCGAATGAAATGATGACGAACTTCAATATGCTTAGTTGAGAGTGTTGCATGGGATTGTGAGCAATCTTAATAGCACTCTCATTATAACAAAGCAATGGAACATGTTTCACATATATCCCATAATCCTTAAGAGTTTGGGTCATCCAAAGTAACTGAGCAGAACATGATCCAACGGTAATGTATTCTGCTTCGGCGGTGGATAAGGATACCGAGTTTTGTTTCTTGGAGGACTAAGACACGAGGGATCTACCAAGAAATTGAAAAGTACCCGAAGTGGACTTTCTATCAACCTTCTCACCGACGTAGTCTGAATTGGAGTAGCCAACAAGATCAAAAGATGACCTCTTAGGATACCAAATGCCAAAGTTTGATGTACGGATTAAGTATCTCACTATCCTTTTCACAGCCTTAAGATGGCATTCTTTAGGGGCCGCTTGATATCGTGCACACATGCACACACTTAGCATAATACTGGTATGGGAGGCACATATATAACAATGAACCAATCATAGAGCGGTAAACCTTTTGGTAAACCGGTTTACCATCCTTAGTCAAGTCAAGATGTCCACTAGTAGGCATGTGTGTTTTCATACCTTTGCTTTCTTGCATGTTGAACTTCTTGAAAAGATTGTTGGTATACTTTGTTTGAGAAACAAAGGTACCTTCCTTAGTTTGCTTGATTTTCAAACCAAGAAAGAATTTGAGTTCACTCATCATAGACATCTCAAACTTCTTCGACATTAGCCTTCCAAACTTTTCACTAAAGTGAGGGTTAGTCAAACCAAATATGATATCATCCACATAAATTTGGCACACAAATAATTCACCATTAACCCTTTTAGCAAAAAGTGTAGAATTAATCTTCCCAATTTAAAAGCTTTTGGAAATAAGAAACTTAGTCAAACATTTATACCATACTCTAGGAGCTTGTTTAAGACCATAAAGAGCTTTGTGAAGTTTGTAGGTTTCTTAGGATTAACAAAGCCGGGAGGTTGTTTAACATAAACTTCCTCCTCAATTTAACCATTTAGAAAAGCACTTTCAATGTCCATTTGGTATAAAGTGATATCATGGTGATTGGCATAAGCAAGTAAAATGCGTATGGACTCAAGTCTAGCAACGGGGGCATATGTCTCACCATAGTCCATACCCTCGACTTGAGTGTAGCCTTGTGTAACGTCCCGAGACCGATGCGCCAGGTGTCTTCCAGTTATTCGCTGTCGTTGCCATGTCATTCTCTTGCGTGTTGCATCTTGCCATGTCATCATCCGCATTGCATCTGCAAGTTTTCGAAACATGCATCCATCCGGGTTCCCCTAGTTCTGTCAGTTGTCCGTTCTGAGTCCAGACACACTTGCACGCGCCTGCGGCATGTCTGGCCGGGAAATGTTCTCGGAATGGGATGAGAGTTGGCGTGCGGTGTTGTTTTGTTGTTAGTAGGTGGCCTGCCAAGTTTCATCGCATTCGGAGTCCGTTTGACACCCCAACGGATAACTATAGCGGCAATAGTAGCCGGTCTATCGTCGGACGTTTTCGGTCTCCGGAAACCGTTGACGGGCTGCTTTCTCTAGTCTCCTCTCAGCCATCACACTCTGCACAGCCCGCCTGCAACCCACCTAACCCCCCTCTGACCGGAACCGTTCGATTGTGATCGGAGGGTCCAGAAACGGCCTCAACCCACCAAACCCTAACCCCCACCCATTTAAACAGCCCCCTTGCCATTTTTGGGCATCCCTAGCCCTCCACCTACCTCTAGCCCCCTCTCCCTCAATTTCTGCGCTGCTCCAGCCCCTCCTCGCCACTTGGCGCTGTCCCACAGGGCCGGCCGCCACCTGCGCCGCCGCCCAGGGCCACTCCCACGCCTCCACGTCGCCCCCTGGTCTCCCCGCGCCACCGGGAAGCCCATCCGGGCCCGAGCGCTCCACCTCCGCTCCCCTGGCTCCTCCCTGAGCTCCCGAACCGCACTACCTACTCCAGCGCCGCCCCAACCTCATCGCCGGTCGTCGTATTCACCGGATCCTCGCCGCCGTCGTGCTCCGCCTTGTCGCCGGCGCCCCACAGGTCGCCTCCCCCGTGCTCTTTCCTTCTCCTGCCTCCTTCGTTTTTCTCTCTAACCTTTCTCCCTCTCTCTGCCATGGAAGCTCCGCCGCCGCACTTCGAGTCCCGCCAACCGTCGCAGTTGTCCAGATCCGGCAAAGCACCGGCCGGATCCGCCTCCACCGACCTCCTCCGGCGCTACCCTCCACCGGATCGAGCCGCCCACGCCTGGATCCGTTCCCTGCGTCCATCCCCGGAGCCAGTCCCAGCCTCCCCATCGCCGGAGTCGTCGCCGGCCTCGCCATGGCCTTGATCGACCTCCTGTGCGTGGGAGACGGCGAGTGCCACCACCTCCTTGGATGGGCCCCGCAGCCTGCCCAGATCCACGGTCCAACTTCTTCCTCCACTGTCCGGCCCATGAGGCCTGGTGAGCAGCCCCCGCCCATGTGCAATGTTGGGCCGACCTCTGTTTCGGCCCATTTCGTCTTTTTTTCCTTAGAATGTTTTTCCTATTTTCCAAAGACTGCGGTTTTGCAGAAAGCCCTCCAACATCATGCATATAATAATTTTTCACCCATGCATTGGAACCCAATAAACTTTATATGTAAAATGATTAGAATTTTGTGTAGATCAAGAATTTGCAACTTTCATCCATGTTAAAAATGTTAAAAATGATGTTTGCTTATATTTTGCCTCTTGCCATGCTAAAATGCTTTATTTCATAACTTAATAACCGTAGCTCCAAACTTAATAAATTATATATGTAAATGGGGTAGAAAAATGCCTAGTTTAACATGGTGGCATTACTTTGCATGTTTAACAACTCTAAAATTGTGTATAGGGCAGAACAGCACCAAATCCATAATATGCTCATGAGGATTTCTCTGGACTTGTTTCTTGTGGTTCCGGCCTCATTTAAACTTGCGTAGATAGGTAGTTTTCATATGCTTCACCTTTTGCCATGTTTAACAACATTTAATATTGTTGGGTACATAAACAAGAGAGAACTAACTATTTGATGTGGTGTTTCGTCAATATGCAACTCGTTGCATATTGAGCTCCACTTAATTTGTAGTATTGTTTGTGCACTTTGCCATGCCATGCCTCATTAATCCGGACATGCATCATACTTGGTTATGCATCATGCCATGATTATGGGATGGTTGTTTACCATGTTGTTTGCTTCTTTCCGGTGTTGCTTCTTTTCGGTGTTGCTTCTCCGGGTTAGTTCCGATAACGTCGCGTTTGTGAGGATCCGTTCGACTACGTCCGTTTGTCTTCTTCATGGACTCGTTCTTCTTCCTTGCGGGATCTCAGGCAAGATGACCATACCATCGAAATCACTTCTATCTTTGCTTGCTTAGTTGTTCGCTCTTTTGCTATGCCGCGATACCTACCACTTGCTTTATCATGCCTCCCATATTGCCATGTCAAGCCTCTAACCCACCTTTCCTAGCAAACCGTTGATTGGCTATTTTACCGCTTTGCTCAGCCCCTCTTATAGCGTTGCTAGTTGCAGGTGAAGATGAAGTGTTCCATGTTGGAACATGGATATGTTGGGGTATCACAATATCTCTTATTTTAATTAATGCATCTATATACTTGGTAAAGGGTGGAAGGCTCGGCCTTATGCCTGGTGTTTTGTTCCACTCTTGTCGCCCTAGTTTCTGTCATACCAGTGTTATGTTCCTTGATTTTGCGTTCCTTACTCGGTTGGGTGTTATGGCAACCCCTTGACAGTTTGCTTTGAATAAAACTCCTCCAGCAAGGCCCAACCTTGGTTTTAACATTTGTCACCTAAGCCTTTTTCCCTTGGGTTCTGCAGACTCAAGGGTCATCTTTATTTTAAACCCCCGGGCCAGTGCTCCTTTAAGTGTTGGTCCAACCTGTCAGCCGCCGGTGGTCACCAGGGGCAACTCTGGGCTGGCCTACCGGAATCTTGGACAATCCGATGTGCCCTGAGAACGAGATATGTGCAGCTCCTATCGGGATTTGTCGGCAGATTCGGGCGGCTTTGCTGGTCTTGTTTTACCATTGTCGAAATGTCTTGTAACCGGGATTCCAAGACTGATCGGGTCTTCCTGGGAGAAGGAATATCCTTCGTTGACCATGAGAGCTTGTGATGGGCTAAGTTGGGACACCCCTGCAGGGTTTTGAACTTTTGAAAGCCGTGCCCGTGGTTATGGGCAGATAGGAATTTGTTAATGTCCGATTGTAGAGAACTTGAAACTTAACTTAATTAAAATGAATCAACCGCGTGTGTAGCCGTGATGGTCTCTTTCCGGCGGATTCCGGGAGGGGAACACGGTCTCATGTTATGCTTGCACGTAAGTAGCTTCATGATCACTTCTTGATCATTATTAGCTTCTCGACCATGCTTTTCTTCTCTTCTCGCTCTCTTTTGCGTAAGTTAGCCACCATATATGCTAGTGCTTGCTGCAGCTCCACCTCACTACCCCCTTTCCTACCTTTAAGCTTAAACAGTCTTGATCGCGAGGGTGTGAGATTGCTGAGTCCCCGTGACTCACAGATACTTCCAAACAGATGTAGGTGCCGATGATGCCAGTGTAGGGGACGCTACCGAACTCAAGTGGGAGTTCGACGAGGATTCGGGCTGTTACTATGTTTCTTTTCTGGATGATCAGTAGTGGTGCCCAGTTGGGACGATCGGGGATCTAGCATTTTGGGTTGTCTTTCTTTATTTTGGTTCCGTAGTCGGACCTTGATTGTATTCTGGATGATGTATGGTATATTTATGTATTATGTGAAGTGGCGATTGTAAGCCGATTCTTTACCCCTTTCTTATTCAGTACATGGGATGTGTAAAGATTACCCCTCTTGCGACGTGCCTCGACATGTGGGAGATATAGCCGCATTGTGGGTGTCACAAGTTGGTAATCAGAGCCTTCCCCGACTTAGGAGCCCCTGCTTGATCGAATCGCCGACGTTGTTGAGTCTAGAAGAAAATGTTTTGAGTCTTAAGATTATATATATCGGAGAGTAGGATTCTTTTTACTCCTCAGTCCCTTCGTCGCTTTGGTGAGGCCTCCTGACGTAGAAGTTTTGACTCTTCTCTCCTCAAATTTCACGAATTTTTTTAGGATCACGCGGGTATCTCGGAATCGTTCTGATAGTTTTGTGACGAGAACATTGTTCTTAGTGCCTCCTGACATTTAGGGGTTGTGGCAGTGTCCCAGGGAGTTGAGCTCCGAGGTGTTGTCGTCACAATTTTATCGTTGCAGTTCTGGAATATCTGAGTTCACCGCCATCAAAAATCTCCTTTATGCAGTTGTTGGTGAGATAACCTCGACGCCACCCAATACTGGGGCGGGAGTTTGGGAGTATTGACATAACTCGTATAACAGATGCTTTTCGAAGGTTGAGGTAAATGATTTTCGAAGGTTTCTTGGTTATGTGTTGAAGGATGGATACAGCTGGATGTAGGATTTGTTAGTTTTGGGTGAGATATTATGCTTCCCATGTATCCCCAACACCTGATTGCATAACCAGAAAGTTTCGGGAGTTTATAAGTGGGAATTCAAGTAGCTCGTAGGAATTCTTTCCAACAGAGACATGATATGATATGGGGTCTATCATATGTTTGTTTCCGGCTTATTCTGCAAGCCAAATCCTTTGTTTTCTTTTATTTATGGTATTCGAATTGCTTCAATGGAAAGTGTTGATTCCATATTTTTCCTAAGCGTATTCTCATATTTCTATGGGAGTAATAATCCTTCTTGATCATCGAGATTGCCATGTCAACTAATTCCAACCGGTGCGTTTCTCTTCAAGATGATTCTTTCATTTTTCCCATTCGCAAGATCAATTCTAAGTCTTCTCAACGATGTTTGTTTAATCCGTGCCAAGTTGTCTTTGTTTTTCCTGCCCTCCCACCCTTTTCTTCAAGGACTCGGTTTTCTTAATCAAGTATCCATCTTATTGATGTGAAGTCTCTTCTTTCTTTCCTTTCAATGTTCTTATCTGGTAATTCTCGGGAAGATACTAACGGAGCTTCAAGTTCATCATTCTTCGTTCTCTTTTCTTCTCCGGTGGATTCAATTCAAGCTTTGTCGATCATATCCTTTGCTCGGTTCTAATGCTTTCTCATGCCGGTGCACCTCTTAATAATCCACTTCTCCCTATTCAATTATTCCGGAGTGCTGAAGATGTCTCAGAAGATTCCCGTTTCCATTCTCAGTTCGCTCAAGTTCTTTTGAGGTCGTTATCTCATTCATGCCATTTAATTCTTACTGGTGCAATTTCCCTTTCAAGTAATCGTTGAACGGTGTATCTTTTGAGTGGGCCCATAACCCACAGGTCTTTTCCCAGGATCTTACCTGACTCTTCTAATTTCCCGGAGTTATTCTCAAATTCATTTCTAAGTTTGATGTAAAAATGAATTATCATCAGTCATATGTCTTCCTCCAAGATCTTTCAAATTCTTTTCATCATTGTTTCAACCTTTCTATTCTTCATCCCGGAGTGCCTCAACAATTCAAGGTGGTGTTTCTCTTCATCATTCTCAACATTTGAAGACCGAAGAAGAGTTCCTCTTAAATTCTTACCCGTTCTTCCAAAGATGCGAAGTTCAAGCTTGATGCCATCCTCTAATAATTGTTTTCGATTGTGAGAATTCTTTTCACCCATCCGGAGCAGTTCAGGAGTCTTTTCAGTCTGATTCTCCGGAGGCCATCATTTCGGGTTTATTCATTCTCGGCTTTCAGCTCTCGTTCACCAATCTTACCGGTGCATCGCTCAAGTATTCTCTAATTAGCTCGTGATCTATTCGTTCTCTTGTATGAAATTCCTTCAAGTATCTTCATTTGTTCTTTCCAAATCCTACCGGCGGTTCATTGAAGACCTTCTCAAGTTTACGCTATATCTATCTTAATCTTTTCTACGAGAATAAGTAGTATGCCAAATCCGTTGCTTGTCATCCATTTAATTGGTGAAGGATACGCATAATGTAATTCTTATTCTTGTTTCATCCATATGTTAATCCCTTCTTCCGGAGTTTGTTCACGATGATTAAATTCTCGGTTCAAGTGCTTCATACTTTCCCGGAGTTCCAAGTTCTCTCAATTATATCATTTCAAAGCTTCACCTAATCATTGCAAGGCTTCTCCCATAGTTCTTTTCAACTTTCCCTTTTCGTTTGATCATTCTTTTATTGCCGGAGTTTTTTTTGAATATTTACTGTAGAGCAAAGATCCACATCCCTTTATTAAATAAAGAAGTAGAAACTGTACAAGCTAGAGAAGAAATCAAGAAATAAAAGGAAGAAAAAACAGAATCTACCTACCTACCTACCTATAGCTAAGTTAGGGAGTTAATCCAAGCATACAACTTGTCTCTAATATTTACTCTCATTCTATGAGCTAGAAGAGTAAGATCATGTACAAAATTACATCTCCAAGCAGCAAAAGTTGCATTTTCTCCTCTGAAAGTCCTGCCATTCCTGAGGATCCATATATTCCAAGCTGCAGTGAGCATAACTTCAAAGAAGAAGGGATGCTTAAACCTTGATCTTGCATGCTGAATACATTGCTGAATTTCAGAGCCCCTGGACCAGTCAATGGAAATATAATTCCATACTATGCGACTGAAGTTACAGTTAAAAAACAAGTGAAACCTATCCTCATAGACTAGCTCATTGCAGATAACACAGAGATTGTCATCCATAGGTGATCTCCAGTGCCTACGAATTAATAAGTCCTTGGTATTGAGTCTATCAAAAAACAACAACCAACCAAAGACTTTGATCTTCATGGTGCACTTGCTATCCCACAACCACTTACATGGCAATATGGTTGGCAAATGAGAATGCATAAGAGTGTAAAAACTCTTGGCAGAATATTCACCAGATTTTCCAGGCCATAGCCAAACATCTGGCAGAGTGATGTCTCTATGTAAGTCCAGTATCCAAGCTTCCAAAACTTGCAGCTCCAGAGCAGCCTCATGTGACAAAGGCAAGAAGAACATTGAGTATAGGTCCTGAGAGATGAGGAATTCATTCACAGAGAGTTTGTCATTAATAACAAAGGAGAAAAGCCTAGGTAACCTCCAACATAGAGGTCTTGAAGAGCCACCAATTACCCAAGCATCAGACCAGAAAAGGGCAGAGTCTCCCCTGTTGATGTGAACTGTGGAGATTGCAGTATATGCATCAGAGAGCTTGAGTATATCCCTCCACCAAAATGACCCAACTGGGACTGTAGCATGTGGAACTCCATCATCATAGTAGCTATTCCAGATTAAAGTAACCCATGGGATGTCTGCCTTATTGAAGAATTTGTGAAGATGCTTCAGTAGGAGGCCCTTATTTTGGATATGCAAGTTAATCACTCCAAGTCCTCCTTTGTCCTTAGGCCTACAGACCAGATCCCATGCAGCCAGAGATTGCTTTGGTGCATCACTATTTCCTCTCCACAAACACTGCCTGAAGATCCTGTCAAGTTGCTTAATGATACCAGTTGGGAGCTGTAGACTGCAGAGGAAATATATGGGCATGGAAGTCAAAACTGAGGTTAATAACTGCAACCTGGAGCCTTGGTTTAGCATGGAGGAACTAGCTGTCAGTCTCCTCTCCAAGGCATCAACTAAAGGCATAAAATCCACAATTCCGGGCCTAGTAGTACCAAGTGGCAGACCCAGATAAGTAAACAACAGTTGTCCAAGTTTACATCCAATCAAGGCAGCTAGCCTGGCAGCTTCCACATCATCAATATTTAAAGGAATCATGGAAGACTTTGCAAAGTTAACTCGAAGCCCAGTGGACTGTTGAAAAGTCAGCAACATATTTTTGAGAGCCACCAACTCCTCATCTTTGGCAGTCAAAAAGATGACAGTGTCATCAGCATACTGGATTATAGGGAAATCCTGGTCATGTGAAGGAATTGGGAGAGTTAGGGTTCCATGCGAGAACATCTGGTTAACCACTGACTGCAGGAGATCGGCAACAATTACAAATAGCAGAGGTGACAGAGGATCACCCTGTCTGACACCACACTTGCACTGAAACTGCTTGCCTGGTATGCCATTAAGCAAAACAGAGGAAGATCCTGTAGATAGAATTTCTTTGACCCAACTTATCCATTTGTCATCGAACCCCTTGTGTTTAAGCATCTGCAACACAACCTCATGCTCCACAGTGTCAAATGCTTTTGCAAAATCTAACTTGAGAATTATGATGGGTCTCTTTGACTGTTTGCACTAGTGGATGTATTGAAAGGCCCAAGCTAAGCAGTCCTGGATTGATCTACTCTTCAAGAACCCATATTGATTTTTATGGATAAAACGAAGGATCACTTTTTGCAGCCTGTTTGCTAACAGCTTAGTAAGAAATTTCAAGCAAGTGTTAGTCAAAGAAATAGGCCGAAAATCATCTGGCCCCTCAGGAGAGAGCATCTTGGGTATGAGAGTAATGAGAGAGCCATTAATATTCTCAAGAGATAATTTTCCTTCATAGAAGTCCTTGATAAGACGCCGAAAATCCTGCTCAATTATCGGCCAACAACATTTAACAAACAGGCCATTGAATCCATCTGGGCCAGGTGCTCTATCAGGGGGCAACTCTTTCAGAACCTTCCTTATTTCATCATCAGAGAAAGGTTGAGACAGTTCCTCCAGACCCTGGATGGGCTGGATGAGATTTGCTAGGTCAAAGCCCATAGACATCCCTTGGGCCTGGCCCATTCTGTTTTTGAAAGAAGCCCACAGGATTCCCGCCATTTGATCATGGTCCGAAACCGGATCAACCATTCCCACAGTTTTCAAGCTGGCTATAGAGTTCCTTCGCATGCGTTCCGATGCCATAGCATGGAAGAATTTCGAATTCTCTTCACCCACCTTAATGTATCTGATGGTGCACCTCTGTTTCCAATAGATATAATGAAGCTTCAGCAAACACTCATAATGAAGATTGACTATTTTCCTGAAGTTAAACTCCGTTCTAAACAGAGGTCTAACCTCCTCCAACTGATAAAAAAAGATGATAACCTTGTTGCAGTCCATCATGAGCTTCTTGAGGTAAGATAGTTTCTTACTCCAAGCTCTCAAATCCGATCTCAGCCGTTTAAATTTCCTAGTTAACACGGCCAAAGCAGAAAGATCAGCAAAAACCGGAGCCTCCCAAGAATTACGAACGCAGTCCATGAAGCCTGGCATGTCCAACCAAAAGTTTTCAAATCTAAAAACCTTGGACTTAGGAATATTTGTGTCAATGGACACGACACAAGGCACATGATCCGACACAGTTTTGGCTAACGGAAAGACCACCGTGTTAGGATAATGGGAAATCCAGTCCGAGGTGGTAAAGAACTAGTCAAGCTGCTCAAGAAGGGGTGTTTGCTGCATGTTGGACCAGGTGAAACTCCTCCCCTTAATTGGCAATTCCAAAAGACCAAGATGTCCTATTACCTCATTAAAGAGAAAAATATCATTTATATCACCTCCAGGTTGGTTTCTGTTGTCCAAAGAGCGAATGAAGTTAAAATCACCGAGTAGCAACCAGTGTTCATCAGAAGGGATAGAGAGGTGATATAGCCAGCTGACAAAATCATCTCGAGGTTGGCCCTCGCAAGGCCCATATACTGAAACCATTGTCCATTTTTCAGAGCTATGAACAGACTTAAATGAAACAACCACACTGTACCATTGTATTTCAAGCAGCTGGCCTTCAAAAACTGAGGAGTTCCAAATGATCAGGATACCACCTGAAGCACCCACCGAGGGAGAAAAAGCAAACTGATCAAAGTGTCGAGGGCAGAAAGACCTAATCATGCGGATATTGAAGGTATCACATTTAGTCTCCTGCAAACAAATAATGGAGCGGCGACTCTCTTCAATTTTGGCTCGCACATCACGTTGCCTAGCCGGTGAATTCAAACAGCGCACATTCCAGCACAGAACCGACCAATTACGAAACGTTGTAGTCCCCATAGACAACCAAAATAAACTGAAAGTAACCAACTGTGCCGCTTAACAGCACAGTACAAGTTTCAGCAAAGCTACTGACAACAGGATCACAAAAGTTCAGAGGTTCAGGCATACAGAGCGGAAATAAAGTAAAGCAACAAAAGACCCAACAGATCAGACGCCCCAAAGCTGCATAGGAAAGTTCACTCATCATTGGAACTATCTGGTTGTGGATTAGGTTTAGGAGAAGCCGTAAGCTTTTCCACCGTCAAGTCTTCCGGAGCGATGCCAAGGGCCTTGCCGACCGCCTGCAAGGTAGAGATAGGTGTTGGTGGCGGCAAAGTGCTGTCCTGACACGGGGTAGAGTCAAACTTCAGCTTCTTGGCCTTGGGGCGTCGTAGAGGCGCTGGTTTGATGGAGATTGCAGATGTTGGCTTCATGTCAGTTCTCTTAGCGCAGCTATGAGTCATCCGTCTGACTGAAAAGTCTGGGCTCTCCTCAACCATTGTGACTGTATGCTTCAAATGAGGTTGTCGCGGTCTCTTCCCCAAAGGTGATGCTATGACAGAGGTAAACTGAAACTCATTCTGTATTTGCGGTTCAGAACTCTGCTCTGGCATATCTTGCGTATGTCCTGTAAGCCGTGAGTCCAGGCAGCGCATATCATCATTGAGCTCTTGGATTACCACAGAAGAGCGTTTGTTAACCGCAGACAACCATCGCTGCTCCAAGTCAAAGTCAAACTTGATAGGCATCGGCGGCAAACAGATTCGGGGCAGTGAACATGGAACATTCCAGATTGCAAACTCAGGTAGCAGAGACTTGAAGGAGTGTTCCCATATCATAGCCGGTGGGAGGACGGGTCCATAGAAGACACGGACAATCCCCAAGTTAATCGGGTCCAAGGGACCAACTAGGTGAATATTTAACATAGGCTGCTGCACCTCTGCCATGTCATCGTCACCATCCGAGTCCAAAGAGGGGTTCAGAATCATGGAGTTCTGATCCTGTGCGATTGGGTCTTGCACAGGAGCAGGTTCTGCCTGCTGAGCCGGTTCTTCCCAAGGCCCCCAACCAACATCATTGTTCATGTTCTGCGCCCAAGCATTAGCAGCCTCATGGTGCCCTTGATCGTGTCCAGGGGGCACAACATTCCATCCCAGGGCAGGGTAAGGAGGCATTGCCCAGAAAGGCTGTGGTCGAGGATTTGCCCCTGGCATAGGATGTGGATTGCCATCCAAGGGCATGGGATCCTCATCTGCAGGTATCATAGCTTCTGCAAAGTCTCCATCGAGAATATAATAGCCCGCTGTCCAAGAAACGACTGTCCCTCCCCAATTAGCAAACTCACAAAACACAACTGAACACGGAACCAGAGCGTTATCAGGAAAAGAGGCTCGAACTAGAGACCTGACCTTGCGCCTGTCCGTACTGTTCCAATAATGGAATTGACCAAAAGAACTAACCATATCTGCAATGCACTGTGTGTTGCGATAGTCCAGGGGGATTCCAATAAACATTAACCACCCTTGTCAATGACCATGCAGAGCTCTGAATCCCTCCCCTTGATTATGCGGTATGAATCTAACAAAGAACTCATTGCCCTCCACATCTAGACCCAGAGGAAACGGTGGATGCATCGTAAAAGAAGCACGGACTATAGGGTCTGACATCTCAAATAATCCAACACCTTGAAACCATGTTTGAGCAGATAGAATGGGGATGTGCATAGTATGTAGCAGGAAGTTGAGCACTTGCTGTCGACGGACACCGACGAGCTTAGGAGGTGGAACGGGCTCGACGATGGCCACCATAAACTGCTCGTGCGCTCGGGGCGGAGGGGTCGCTGGAGTGTAGAAGGTGCGCGGCAGGCGATCAGCGCCACCATCCACAATGTCGAAGCCGGCGGGGATGAACCGAAACGGATCAATCTCATAGACCGCCATTGGGGGCGGCGGGTGGAGATCCGAGCGTGAAGAAGCTTGGGGGTTTGGCAATGGCCGCGGCAAAGGGGAGGACGGCGGCAATGGGGATGCATGGTTTGGGGTTTTCTGCTCGGGAGTTGTTTGGTCTTGGGAAACCGAAGAGGCAAAAGAAGCAGAGTTTTCCTTGTTTGCTCGACTTCCAAAACCGGGCGATGGGACTTTAGGCACCCAGAGGGATGTGTTAGGAGGTTGGCCGGTGCAATCTTTTTTAATGTGACCGGACCGAAAACAATTTCTACAACGCACCGGATTAATGCAGGTCTCTGACAGGTGGCGCATACCCAAACAATTCTGACAGTCCTAGTAGCTAGCAACAATATTCTCAATCATCTCGTCAAAACTTTGTAAATCATTGACTATTTCTTTTGGAGAGCGAAACCGAATCGCCGGCGAATGTGGGCTGCCTCCCTCATCATTAGAGAGACATATGGGCTGAGCGTAAGTGCCCAAGGCTGTGTCAGGGCCCAAAACCAGAGGTTGGCCGGAGCATGCACCAGTGCTCAAGGCCACATCTGCAGCTGATGGAGATGAATCTAAAATTTCCATTGCAGGGAACAACAATCTTCCAGAAAATCCGGAGGCATTGCATGCATGAGATACACCCTGCGGAGAAGGCGGTAACGAACCAAATTGAATCAAGGGGGTCGCCGCCGACGAAGATGTTGGCACCTGAGATGGAGAAACCTCCCGTTCAGAGACTTCATACCCTGCCTCCTGGACGGTGGCCACCTCCGTAGCCATTGGCCCATAATTATAACCCTTCCGGACGGGGTATTTCATGAGCATAGCAAACTTGACATGATTATGAGAGATTGAACCAGAGGAACGAGAACGTAGAGAAGACTTAGTCGGAGCATTTTGCATTGCCTCCAGACCAAGGCATGCTCCCCTCTTGGAAGGACTAACTAACGTCCACTCTTGGTTGCATTCTGATTGCCAAAGCCTAAACTCCTTTTCCCAGTCAGGACCAACATGGCCCCAAAGATGAAAGACACATTTGAATTGGGGACAAAGAAAACTTCTCTGATGCAAGATGAAGAACCCTACATCTTTGCATGACACATTGAACAAAAAAACTCCAATATTAAGATAAGATACCTTAAGCTGAGAACAATAGCCGCCAATAGTAGATTCAAGTGCAAGACCAACATTGTCCACGTCCAAACGGAATGAATGCCTTGCAAACGAGTCCACCATGGTGAAGTGGCCCGTATCTTTCGTGGGGTGCACTGATCTATGGAAGGTGCGATGCATCTCTTGAGACAACTTCATCCCCGGGGAAAAGTCCAACCCCAGACAGAGCGCAGCATGGACCGCCATGAGGAAGAAAATAACCAGGGGGCACGGTGAGAGACATCGGAGAAGATGAGCCGATCAGATGGCAATTCCCACGGTGGGATGTGGAGATCGCCGGAGGTGGTGGGTGGCTAGGGTTAAGGGGGCGGCGGGGTTCCAGTGCTTCATTTCCATACAGGGGGGGGGGGAATTTGAGTTAGTCTTCAAGCGGGTCTACTTATATGGGCGTTTTTTATTGCCGGAGTTATTCATGGAGGCTCTACATGGTGGTTCGTCAAGGATTTCTTTCATTCTTCAATTGTCCTCAAGATTTCTCTCGAAGTTAAGATCCGCCAAGCTATACTCTGAGATAAACATGTTGTTCAACACATGTCTAGTTTTGAGGAGTTCAAGTATTCTTCATCTTGCATTCCGAAGTGCAATTCTTTCTATCTTATCTTTTCAGGTGGTGTTATGTCATTCTTGACAATTTCCCTTCATGCTTCATGATTCACAAATTGTCTGGAAGGAGATATTTAAACCCATCACTTTCTTCCTTGGAGTTCTCTTGGTATATATTTCACCTAAAGCCTTCCTTTGGGAATGTTGCTCCTTGTGGTGATTACCTATGATCCAAGTTTTCTTATCACCTCGATGGAAGACGCATTCTATCTTTTCTAGCTCTCAATCCAAGCTGTTGTTTACGTTAATGGCAGAATTTCATCTCATAATTTTGAGTTGTCTTCCATAAGCCCACATCAAGCTTATCCTTTCCTTGTTGATAATCCAACAGCTCCATTCGAGAATATGTTGTAAGCATGCTCTCTCAAGATCTTGTTTCCCCCCGCTCATTTCATTCCATTCTTTCTTCTTCCGGAGGCATTGTGTTGTTGCTATCTCCTCTCATCATCTCGAGTTGTGAGGATTGTGTTATTTTCGTGCTTATCCATTTAACCGGAGTGTTGTGTCCTCTGCTCAAGTTTTTCATCTTATCAAGTCTTGCATCTCTTTTCAACCGGAGTGCTGTCCGAATTTGTTCTTCCTTGTTCCTTTTTTATAACGGAGTGTTTTCAACTTTGTGCATCTCCGTTGTATTCATTTCTCGAAATTGGTTAACCTATCAAGGTTCTTTGGTTTCACTCGTTTGTCAAAGAAGCAACTTAGTTTTATCTCTTCTCTTCCTCTTCTGTTTCCCTCCGGTGCCATCCCTAGGATCTCGGGTCGAGATCCTCTTGTAGTGGTGGAGTGTTGTAACGCCCCGAGACCGATGCGCCATGTGTCTTCCAGTTATTCACTGTCGTTGCCATGTCATTCGATTGCGTGTTGCATCCTACCATGTCATCATCCGCATTGCATCCGCATGTTTTCGAAACTTGCATCCGTCCGGGTTCCCCCAGTTCCGTCCGTTGTCCGTTCTAAGCCTAGACACACTTGCACGCGCCCGCGGCACGTCCGAAATATTATTTTATAAGTGGTCGGGAAATGTTCTCAGAATGGGATGAGAGTTGGCGTGCGGTGTTGTTTTGTTGGTAGTAGGTCGCCTGCCAAGTTTCATCGCATTCGGAGTCTGTTTGACGCCCCAACGGATAACTATAGCGGCAATAGTAGCCGGTCTATCGTCGGACGTTTTCGGTCTCCGGAAACCGTTGATGGGCTGCTTTCTCTTCTCTCCTCTCAGCCATCGCACTCTGCACAGCCCGCCTGCAACCCACCTAACCCCCCTCTGACCGGAACCATTCGATTGCAATCGGAGGGTCCAGAAACGGCCTCAAACCCACCAAACCCTAACCCCTACCCTATTAAAACAGTCCCCTTGCCATTTTTGGGCATCCCTAGCCCTCCACCTACCTCTAGCTCCCTCCCCCTCAATTTCCGCGCCGCTCCAGCCCTTCTTCGCCACTTGGCGCCGTCCCACAGGGCCGGCCGCCACCTGCGCCGCCGCCCAGGGCCACTCCCACGCCTTCACGTCGCCCCTGGTCTCCCCGCGCCGCCGCGAAGCCCATCGGGGCCCGAGTGCTCCACCGCCGCTCCCCTGGCTCCTCTCCGAGCTCCCGAACCACGCTACCTACTCCAGCGCTGCCCCAACCTCGTCACCGATTGTTGTCTTCGCCGGATCCTCGCCGCCGTCGTGCTCCGCCTTGTCGCCGGCACCCCACAGGTCGCCGCCCCCATGCTCTTTCCTTTTCCTGCCTCCTTCGTTTTTCTCTCTAACCTTTCTCCCTCTCTCTGCCATGGAAGCTCCGCCGCTGCACTTCGAGTCCCGCCAACCATCACCGTTGTCCGGATCCGGCAAAGCATCGGCCAGATCCGCCTCCACCGACCTCCTCCGGCGCTACCCTCCACCGGATCGAGCCGCCCACGCCCAGATCCGTTCCCTACGTCCATCCCCGGAGCTAGTCCCGGCCTCCCCGTCGCCGGAGTAGTTGCTGGCCTCGCCATGGCCTCGATAGACCTCCTGTGCGTGGGAGACGACGAGCGCCGCCACCTCCCTAGATGGGCCCCGCAGCCTGCCCAGATCCACGGCCCAACTTCTTCCTCCACCGTCCGGCCCATGAGGCCTGGTGAGCAGCCCCCGCCCTTGTGCAATGTTGGGCCGGCCTCTGTTTCGGCCCGTTTCGTGTTTTTTCCTTATAATGTTTTTCCTATTTTCCAGAGACTGCGGTTTTACAGAAAAGCCCTCCAACATCATGCATATAATAATTTTCACCCATGCATCGGAACCCAATAAAATTTATATGTAAAATGATTAGAATTTTGTGTAGATCAATAATTTGCAACTTTCATCCATGTTAACAATGTTAAAATGATGTTTGCTTATATTTTGCCTCTTGCCATGCTAAAATGCTTTATTTCATAACTTAATAACCGTAGCTCCAAACTCAATAAATTATATATGTAAATGGGGTAGAAAAATGCCTAGTTTAACATGGTGGCATTACTTTGCATGTTTAACAACTCTAAAATTGTGTATAGGGCAGAACAGTACCAAATCCATAATATGCTCATGAGGATTTCTCCGGACTTGTTTCTTGTGGTTCCGGCCTCATTTAAACTTGCGTAGATAGGTAGTTTTCATATGCTTCACCTTTTGCCATGTTTAACAACATTTAATATTGCTGGGTACATAAACAAGAGAGAACTAAATATTTGATGTGGTGTTTCGTCAATATGCAACTCGTTGCATATTGAGCTCCACTTAATTTGTAGTATTGTTTGTGCACTTTGCCATGCCATGCCTCATTAAACCGGACATGCATCATACTTGGTTGTGCATCATGCCATGATTATGTGATGGTTGTTTACCATGTTGTTTGCTTCTTTCTGGTGTTGCTTCTTCGGGTTAGTTCCAATAACATCACGTTTGTAAGGATCCATTCGACTACGTCCGTTTGTCTTCTTCATGGACTCGTTCTTCTTCCTTGCGGGATCTCAAGAAAGATGACCATACCCTCGAAATCACTTCTATCTTTGCTTGCTTAGTTGTTTGCTCTTTTGCTATGCCGCGATACCTACCACTTGCTTTATCATGCCTCCCATATTGCCATGTCAAGCCTCTAACCCACCTTTCCTAGCAAACCATTGATTGGCTATGTTACCGCTTTGCTCAGCCCCTCTTATAGCGTTACTAGTTGCAGGTGAAGATGAAGTTTGCTCCATGTTGGAACATGGATATGTTGGGATATCACCATATCTCTTATTTTAATTAAGGCATCTATATACTTGGTAAAGGGTGGAAGGCTCGGCCTTATGCCTGGTGTTTTGTTCCACTCTTGCCGCCCTAGTTTCCGTCATACCGGTGTTATGTTCCTTGATTTTGCGTTCCTTACGCGGTTGGGTGTTATGGGAACCCCTTGACAGTTCGCTTTGAATAAAACTCCTCCAGCAAGGCCCAACCTTGGTTTTAACATTTGTCACCTAAGACTTTTTCCCTTGGGTTCTGCAGACTCAAGGGTCATCTTTATTTTAAACCCCTGGGCCAGTGCTCCTCTGAGTGTTGGTCCAACCTGTCAGCCGCCGGTGGTCACCAGGGGCAACTTTGGGCTGGCCTACCAGAATCTTGGACAATCCGGTGTGCCCTGAGAACGAGATATGTGCAGATCCTATCGGGATTTGTCAGCACATTCGGGTGGCTTTGCTAGTCTTGTTTTACCATTGTCGAAATGTCTTGTAACCGGGATTTCGAGACTGACCGGGTCTTCCTGGGAGAAGGAATATCCTTCGTTGACCATGAGAGCTTGTGATGGGCTAAGTTGGGACACCCGTGCAGGGTTTTGAACTTTCAAAATCCGTGCCCGCGGTTATGGGCAGATGGGAATTTGTTAATGTCCGGTTGTAGAGAACTTGAAACTTAACTTAATTAAAATGAATCAACCGCGTGCGTAGCCGCAATGGTCTCTTTTCGGCGGAGTCCGGGAAGAGAACACGGTCTCGTGTTATGCTTGGACGTAAGTAGCTTTAGGATCACTTCTTGATCAGTATTAGCTTCTCGACCGTGCTTTGCTTCTCTTCTCGCTCTCTTTTGCGTAAGTTAGCCACCATATATGCTAGTGCTTGCCACAGCTCCACCTCACTACCCCCTTTCCTAACTTTAAGCTTAAATAGTCTTGATCGCGAGGGTGTGAGATTGCTGAGTCCCCATGACTCACAGATACTTCCAAACAGATGCAGGTGCCGATGATGCCAGTGCAGGGGACGCTACCGAACTCAAGTGGGAGTTCGACGAGGATTCGGGCCGTTACTATGTTTCTTTTCCGTATGATCAGTAGTGGAGCCCAGTTGGGACGATCGGGGATCTAGCATTTGGGGTTGTATTTCTTTATTTTGGTTCCGTAATCGGACCTTGATTGTATTCTAGATGATGTATGATATATTTATGTATTGTGTGAAGTGGCAATTGTAAGCCGATTCTTTATCCCTTTCTTATTCAGTACATGGTATGTGTAAAGATAACCCCTCTTGCGACAAGCCTACCATGCGGCTATGCCTCTAAGTCGTGCCTCGACATGTGGGAGATATAGCCGCATTGTGGGTGTCACACCTTGGGCGACGAGACGGGCCTTGTTGCGTACAACTTGTCCATCCTCATCTTGCTTATTCCAAAACACCCACTTGGTTCTAGTGACATTGTGGTTATCGTACGACTTTTCTACCAATGTCCACACTTGATTTCTCTCGAAATTGTGTAGCTCTTCATGCATAACATTCACCCAATCCGGATCATCAAGAGCTTCTTCAACCTTCATAGGTTCAATACTAGAAATGAATGAGTAATGTTCACAAAAGTTATCCAAACGAGTTTTAGAGCGAGTAATTCTCCCGGTTTGAATATCATCGAAGATTTGTTCGACGGGATGATGTCTTGAGACTCTTGCTCTAACTTGTGAGAGTTTTTGTTTGGGTCAGGGTGGAAATTCCTCTTCATTGTCTTCTTCTTCGTCTTGTCCTTCTTCATTATTGTTGGCGTTGTTGTTCTCTTGTGGAGGTGGAGAAGGAGGTCGATGAGGTTCATCTTGTTGTACTTCCCCATTTCCTTTGTCTTGATGTGTTCCACTTGTGGATGCCTCCAAGTCAACTTGTGGTTCACCTTGTCGTGAAGTTGAGACTTCCACTTCAACAGATGAGGTACTCTCCTTCACCTCCGTTGGGCGAATCTTGCCAATAGACAAGTCTAGAATTGCTTCCGAAGGATCTTTGTCTCCTACATCAATTGGCAATTGCTCTACTTGCGAGCCGTTAGATTCATCAAACTTCACATCTACCGTCTCTTCAACCTTTCAGGTGAAATTGTTGTAGACACGGTAAGTGTGAGAGTTTGAGCCATAACCGAGTAGGAGACCTTCATGAGATTTAAGGGCAAATTTTGATAGACAATGCTTATCAAGAATGTAACACTTTGAGCCAAATGCTCGAAAGTATCCAACTTGGGGTTTGTTACCGGTGAGAAGCTCGTATGCCGTCTTGCCGAGAAGCTTGTGAAGATATAGTCGATTTGTTGCATGACAAGCTGTCTCAACCGCTTCCGCCCAAAAGTGTCTTGGCGTCTTGTATTCATTAAGCATCGTTCTCGCCATCTCAATAAGTATCCGGTTCTTTCTCTCAATAACTCCATTTTGTTGAGGTGTGTACGTAGCCAAGAAAACATGTAAAATCCCTTCTTCGTCAAGAAAAGTATCCACATTGGTGTTCTTGAACTCCATTCCGTTGTCTCTCTGAACTTTCTTGATCTCCACTTCAAATTGATTTTGGGCATTCCTAGCGAAGTTCTTTAAGATCTTTTGGACCTACGATTTATCATCAAGAAAGAACACCCACGTAAATCTTGAAAAATCATCAACAATGACCAATCCGAATGAGTTACCATCGAGACTCTTGTAGGCATTGGGACCAAAAAGATCCATATGAAGTAGCTCAAGTGGTCTTCTCATGGTCATGATGTTCTTCACAGGATGACTCTCTCCAACTTGTTTTCCTGCTTGACAAGCACTACAAAGTCTATCCTTGTCAAATATGACATCTTTAACACCAAGGATATGATCACCTTTAATAAGCTTATCAATATTTCGCATGCCCACGTGACCTAACATTCTATGCCACAACCAAACTTTAGAAGATTCAGCAATTAAGCAAGTTCGAGGTTGAGCTCTCTTAGTGAAATCAACAATGTATAGATCACCTCTACATATACCGGTAAAGACCGTATCATGATTTTCTCTTTGAAACACTTGGCAATCTACTTTAGTGAATAGAACATTGCAACCGAAATCAGCTAGTCTAGATACGGAAAGTAGATTGTAGCCAAGAGATTCAACGAGCATAACATTTTGAATAGAGCTATCATGTGAGATGGCCACCTTACCAAGGCCAACCACCTTACCCTTTGAGTTATAACCAAAAGTGACATACTTTCGGGGCCTGTCATTTTTAGCAAGCTCACACAACATGTCCTTGTCTCTGGTCATGTGATCAGTACATCCACTATCAATAACCCATTCCTTTCCTCCGGCCATGTAACCACGAAGGTTTGCCATAAGACCAAAGTGTCTCATTGACTCATCAAGATCAAAGTCACTGTCATCATCCTCATCATAGTATCCATGTTTGACATCATCATGTGATTGATCATCACCTAGAGAGAGTGATTCATTAGATTTATGACCATGACAATGTGCATCTTTATGAATTCTAATGACTTCTGAGATGACACTACTAATAACTCCAACATCTCCTTTTGTAGGAGATATGCCCTAGAGGCAGTAATAACAGTTATTTTGTATCTCCAAAGTTTGTAATGAATGTTTAGCTTCCATGCTATAACTACAATGATTCTCGAGTCTGCAATATCCACGAGGCTCGGAGGGAAACTCATGTGCACGTTGATACGTCTCCATCGTATCTATAATTTCTGATTGTTCCATGCCAATATTATTCAACTTTCATATACTTTTGGCAACTTTTTATACTATTTTTGGGACTAACATATTGATCCAGTGCCCAGTGCCAGTTCCTGTCTGTTGCATGTTTTTGGTTTCGCAGAATATCCATATCAAATGGAGCCAAACGGGATAAAAACGGACGAAGATACTTTTTGGAATATTTGGAAAATCTGGAAGAAAAATCAACGCGAACCAGTGTCCGAGGTGGGCACGAGGTAGGGGGGCGCGCCCCTGACCCTCGTGACCCACATGTAAGGCAGTTGACGCCCTTCTTAGGCCGCAAGAAAGCTAATTTTTGGAAAAAATCCACGGCGAAGGTTTCGTTCCAATCGGAGTTACGGATCTCCAGATATAAAAGAAACGGTGAAAGGGCAGCAGAAAAAAAACGCAGAAACAGAGAGAGACGGAGAGACAGATCCAATCTCGGAGGGGCTCTCGCCCCTCCCACGCCATGGAGGCCAAGGACCAGAGGGGAAACCCTTCTCCCACCTAGGGAGGAGGTCAAGGAAGAATAAGAAGAAGGGGGCCCTCTCCCCCTTGCTTCCGGTGGCGCCGGAGTGCCACCGGGGGCCATCATCATCACCGTCATCTTCACCAACAACTTCACCGCCTTCACCACCAACTCTTCCCCCCTCTATGCAGCGGTGTAACCTCTCTCTTACCCGCTGTAATCTCTACTTAAACATGGTGATCAATGCTATATATTATTTCCCTAGATGTATGGCTATCCTATGATGTTTGAGTAGACCCGTTTTGTCCTAATGGCTATTTGATGATCAAGATTGGTTTGAGTTGCATGTTTTATTATTGGTGCTGTCCTATGGTGCTCTCCGTGTCGCGCAAGCGTGAGGGATCCCCACTGTAGGGTGTTGCAATACGTTCATGATTCGCTTATAGTGGGTTGCGTGAGTGACTGAAACACAAACCCGAGTAAGGGGGTTGTTGCGTATGGGATAAAGAGGACTTGATGCTTTAATGCTATGGTTGGGTTTTACCTTAATGATATTTAGTAGTTGCGGATTCTTGCTAGAGTTCCAATCATAAGTGCATATGATCCAAGTAGAGAAAGTATGTTAGCTTATGCCTCTCCCTCAAATGAAACTGTAATAATGATTACCGGTCTAGTTATCGATTGCCTAGGGACAAATAACTTTCTCGTAACAACAAACTCTCTACTAAACCTAACTTAGTTGTGTCTTTATCTAAACAACCCCTACTTTTTATTTACTTGCTCTTTATTATCTTGCAAACCTATCCAACAACACCTACAAAGTACTTCTAGTTTCCTACGTTCCAGGTAAAGCGAACGTCAAGTGTGCGTAGAGTTGTATCGGTGGTCGATAGAACTTGAGTGAATATTTGTTCTACCTTTAGCTCCTCGTTGGTTTCGACACTCTTACTTATCGAAAGAGGCTACAATTGATCCCCTATACTTGTGGGTTATCAAGACCTTTTTCTGGCGCCGTTGCCGGGGAGCAATAGCGTGGGGTGAATATTCTCGTGTGCAAGTAATTTTTATTTGCTGTTCTTAGTTGTTCTTTATCTTTAGTTATGGATATGGAACACGAAATACCAAAAAAATTAGGTGTACTTGCTACTCATGGAGATGGGGAACCTCCTAAAACCCTCGATGCTGGTTATGTGAAAAATATTATGTACTACTTTAATAATCCTAAGAAAACCCCATTCAATTATGTAATGGGAGTAACGTTGGATCAACGTGAATACTTTAGGGATTATCGCTTGACACAAAAGGGAAACTATTATGGGATCAAATTCATATATTGAAGTGGTATGCTAGACAACTATGCTCAGAATATGATTATACTTGTTTCTCTAGGATGAATGCTCCACACCTTCCCTTTTCATGCAAATTTAATGATAACTAGTCGTCAACCCGTGCTACTGCACGGGCTAGCTATTTTATTTACACATTAAATCTTTATAATTTTTTAAAAAATCATGCATTAATGAAAAGCTATATAGAAGAGAAAGAATTGGTATAAGCTCGCTGAAAATCAAGTAACATGGGTGTATTAACATAGGAAACTGATATAATGTAATGTTGATATCATTATATGTCTTTTAGTTGGGACTTGGGACTCCTCTAAAATTAAAGATGCATGTTATATTAAGGGGACTATGGTTGAACAAAATGTCTGGAGCAAAAAAAGGTAACCATACTTGACCTATAGGAAACATGAGGAATTGTTAAGTTAGTTCATGGCATGTTTGTGGCTAAACCAAGTACGACTTCGTGAACCAATGTACTTGATATTTCATTTCCACGTGAGGAAATAGCGAATTGCTTTATATGAGGAAAACTGAATTTTGATAAAAAAATCATTCGAATTCTAAATCATGGACATCTTATCTTCAGAGGGAAACTAAAATCACAGGAAAATAACTTTGCAGTGTGTACTTCTATAGGCAGATGTATATGTACCAGCTCATATAAAATGTAGAACACGTTTATAATGGGATCATAAAGCAAGGAGAAGGAAAAACATATATAGTACAAATATACTGATGCTTAGATCCGAGTTACATAAGGAATTGTAGAAGTACCTACATCTTCTATGTTTGTGACACAAACTGATTCACTTTAAAGTTTAATACACTGTTTGAAGCTATTTTTGTTATGACTTATGAATGACGAAGTCACAGAGAAAATGTATTATCCGATCCAAGTCTATTCATACCTTAAGTTTGAAATAAATTTTAAATGTGATCGAAGCAATTGTTTGAAAGCCTAGGGTTCAGGAACTGGACAGTACATTTAGCTCAACCTGCAAAACCAACTCAAAGTCATGAATGACGAAGCTATTTTTGTTATGACTTATGAATGACGAAGTCACAGAGAAAATATATTATCTGATCCAAGTCTACTCATACCTTAAGTTTGAAATAAATTTTAAATGTGATCGAAGCAATTGTTTGAAAGCCTAGGGTTCAGGAACTGGACAGTACATTTAGCTCAACCTGCAAAACCAACTCAAAGTCATGGTACAATGGTACATGTTAAAAGTTGGATTCTTGAAGTTAAATCAAGGAAATATGAGTATCTAACTTTAGTACGATTCTGTGCCTGATACGTATGTGTACTATCGAACAACATCTTTCACGCTAGCCGATGCCAATTGGATAATCTAAAACTCGAATCGGGTTACCTAGGGGGCTGATGGTTGGATACGTGTTGGTGGGAGGTTAAATCTAAAAGTTGTGTGGAGAGGAAACAACTACATCTATAGAAAATTCCATCCGCCCAAGGAAGAAGATGCAATTGTGTTCTTCTGATTGTTGGTTGATCCACTAAGAATTCTATGATGAATTTAATGGTGTGTAAAACAGTGCATCAGTGCATGCATCCTGCTGTCACCGTCGAGCGCCTACAAACCGCCCGCTCGCCGATGCACTCCGCAAAAGCCGCTGCCTCCGGTGTAGAAGACCAACATAGATTCGGATATTAGTTGGCTAGCATCCCCTGTTCGATGTGCAACTCTTGGCACTATACATATACATATGTTTACATGCACGGCCAGGAAAAGTCTCTCTCATGGGATAGTTGGGAAGAACTCCATGGTAATTGGGATTAACGTAGTAGTTTGTTTGCTGCCTGGACTATATACACGGAGGTTATTTTTTTTGGATTAACGTGGGAGTTTGTACGCTGCCTGGACTCTATACACGGAGGTTAGATCTTTTTTTCTTTTTGAGTAACATGGGAGTTTGTACGCTGCCTGCCTAGACTCTTTACACGGAGAGTTAGATTTTTTTTTGAGAACGACGGAGGTTAGATCTGGAAACTTTTTTTTTCTGTTATGGTGGAAATTTCTAACCGATTAATCAACACTGTAATAACTTGGTCCCACGCTAGATTAACGGCTCGTAAAATCTAATTAACGTGGGAATTTGTAGGGAGTCAAGAATTTGTATAGGTATAGATAAAACCTTAGCTTCTTATGCTAATGGTATATATGATGATGTGGAACAAATAGAAGAATTTGTTGCTTTTATGGGTGCTTATGAAATTGAATCTATGTTTAAAGAGTTTAAAGATTTTGATGATGCTTGTTATAGACCTGAAAATTTAGCTATCCTCAGATATTGCTATGAGAATTATGAATACAATTCCGATATTAATGCACTTATTGAGAAAGTCTCCGCTGTCCAAGAAGAGACTAATATTTTGCAGGAATCTATGGAAGAAGAAGTTGATGAAACTGTGAGCTCATTGGATGAAAAAGATGAGGAGGAGAGCGAAGAACAAAAGGAGGAAGAGCGGATTGATCACCCGTGCCCACCTTCTAGTGAGAGTAACTCTTCAACTCATACATTGTTTAATTTCCCTTCGTGCTTACCGAAGGATGAATGCTATGATAATTGCTATGATCCCGTCGATTCTTTTGAAATATCCCTTTTTGATGATGCTTGCTATGCTTGTGGCCAAGATGCCAATATGAATTATGCTTATGGAGATGAACTTGCTATAGTTCCTTATGTTAAACATGAAATTGTTACTATTGCACCCACACATGATAGTCCTATTATCTTTTTGAATTCTCCCAATTACACTATATCGGAGAAGTTTGATTTTATTAAGGATTATATTGATGGGTTGCCTTTTACCGTTGCACATGATGTTTTTGATAGATACAATATGCATGTGCTTGCTGCTACTACTTGCAATTATTATGAGAGAGGAACTATATCTCCACCTCTCTATGTTTCCAACACGAAAAAATTGCAAGAAACTGTTTATACTATGCATTGGCCTTTACTATGTGTGCATGAATTGTTCTTTTATGACATGCCGATGCATAGGAAGAGATTTAGACTTCGTCATTGCTTGATATATGTGACTTTGTGCTCACTACTAAATTACAAATCATTGTTGATTCAAATTGGCTTTGATATACCTTGGGATCCGGGTGGATTCACTACTTGAGCACTATATGCCTAGCTTAATGGCTTTAAAAAAAGCGCTGCCAGGGAGACAACCCGGAAGTTTTAGAGAGTCATTTATTTCTGTTGAGTGCTTTCATATAGTTTAAAAACAACAAAAATAAAGAGGGGAACCCAAAACTTTTTCTAAAAGAAAAGTGAATGTGAGAGAGACGAGCATTGTGAAAGTGGGGGACGTCCTTGAACTTTGTTCATGCCCATGGGAACTTTGTGAATCTTAATTACAGAAACCTTTCAACAAAAATAATTATCCCCTTGTACAATTCCATTGTATTATAAAAATAATGTGCCAAGGTTTGCCTTTAGGATGTTTACATTTGCTTGATGGTTTGTATGGTGCAGGACAGAAACTTTGGCTGTAGTGCGTGATTTTACATTTTTTGCTGGAACATCAAATGGTTCTGATTCTTTTTGCACTGTCTTCCTATAAATTGTTTTTATTTTTCATAATTTTTGCAGAATTTGTCAAGTAACAGAAGTATGGTGAATGTTCAGATTTCTACAGACTGTTCTGTTTTAGACAGATTCTGTTTTTGATGCATAGTTTGCTTGTTTTGATGAAACTATCAATTCCTATCAGTGGATTAAGCCATGGAAAATCTATATTACAGTACACACAATGCAAAAACAAAATATGAATTGGTTTGCAACAGTGCTTAGAGTAGTGATTTGCTTTATTATACTAACGGATCTTACCGAGTTTTCTGTTGAAGTTTTGTGTGGATGAAGTGTTCGATGATCGAGAAGGTCTCGATGTGAGAAGAAGGAAGAGAGGCAAGAGCTCAAGCTTGGGGATGCCCGAGGCACCCCAAGTAAATATTCAAGGAGACTCAAGCGTCTAAGCTTGAGGATGCTGGGAAGGCATCCCCTCTTTCTTCAACAAGTATCGGTATGTTTTCGGATTCGTTTCGTTCATGCGATATGTGCAATCTTGGAGCATCTTTTTCATTTAGTTTTCATTTTTCTTTTATGCACCATGCTGGTATGAGATAGTATTTGGTTGATTTATAGAATTCTCATTGCACTTCACTTATATCTTTTGAGTATGGCTTTATAGAATTCTTCATGTGCTTCACTTATATCATTTGAAGCTTGGATTGCCTGTTTCTCTTTACATATACAAACGCCAATTGTAGAATGCTCTTTTGCTTCACTTATATTTGTTAGAGCGTGGGCATATCTTTTGTAGAAAGAATTAAACTCTCTTGCTTCACTTATATCTATTTAGAGAGATGACAGGAACTGGTCATTCACATGGTTAGTCATAAAATCCTACATAAACTTGTAGATCACTGAATATGATATGTTTGATTCCTTGCAATAGTTTTGCGATATAAAGATGGTGATATTAGAGTCATGCTAGTGGGTAGTAGTGGATTGTAGAAATACTTGTGTTGAAGTTTGTGATTCCCGTAGCATGCACGTATGGTGAACCGTTATGTGATGAAGTCGGAGCATGATTTATTTATTGATTGTCTGCCTTATGAGTGGCGGTCGAGGACGAGCGATGGTCTTTTCCTACCAATCTATCCCCCTAGGAGCATGCACGTAGTACTTTGTTTCGATAACTGATAGGATTTTGCAATAAGTATGTGAGTTCTTTATGACTAATGTTGAGTCCATGGATTATACACACTCTCACCCTTCCACCATTGCTAGCCTCTCTAGTACCGCGTAACTTTCGCCGGTACCATAAACCCACCATATACCTTCCTCAAAACATCCACCATACCTACCTATCATGGCATTTCCATAGCCATTCCGAGATATATTGCCATGCAACTTCCATCATCATCATCATCATCATCATATACATGACTTGAGCATTCATTGTCATATTGCTTTGCATAATCGTAAGATAGCTAGCATGATGTTTTCATGGCTTGTCCATTTTTTGATGTCATTGCTACGCTAGATCATTGCACATCTCGGTACACCGCCGGAGGCATTCATATAGTCATATCTTTGTTATAGATATCGAATTGTAATATTGAGTTGTAAGTAAATAAAAGTGTGATGATCATCATTATTAGAGCATTGCCCTAGTGAGGAAAGGATGATGGAGACCATGATTCCCCCATAAGTCGGGATGAGACTCCGGACTTTACAAAAAAAAATAAAAGAGGCTAAAGAAGCCCAAATAAAAAAAGAGGCCAAAGAAGCCCACCAAAAAAATAAAAAAATGAGAGAAAAAGAGAGAAGGGGCAATATTACTATCCTTTTACCACACTTGTGCTTCAGAGTAGCACCATGTTCTTCATATAGAGAGTCTCTTGACTTATCACTTTCATATACTAGTGGGAATTTTCATTATAGAACTTGGCTTGTATATTCCGATGATGGGCTTCCTCAAATGCTCGAGGTCTTCATGAGCAAGCAAGTTGGATGCACACCCACTTAGTTTTAGTTTGAGCTTTCCTACACTTATAGCTCTAGTGCATCCGTTGCATGGCAATCCCTACTCACTCACATTGATATCTATTGATGGGCATTTCCATAGCCCGTTGATACGCCTAGTTGATGTGAGACTATCTTCTCCTTTTTGTCTTCTCCACAACCACCATTGTATTCCACCTATAGTGCTATGTCCATGGCTCACGCTCATGTATTGCGTGAAAGTTGAGAAGGTTTGAGAACGTCAAAAGTATGAAACAATTGCTTGGCTTGTCATCGGGCTTGTGCATGATGTGAATATTTTGTGTGGTGAAGATGGAGCATAGCCAGACTATATGATTTTGTAGGGATAACTTTCTTTGGCCATGTTATTTTGAAAAGACATGATTGCTTTATTAGTAGGTGAGGGAGTCCTGGATTAGGGGCTATCCGGACAGCCGGCCTATATCCTTTGGCCGGACTGTTGGACTATGAAGATACAAGATTGAAGACTTCGTCCCGTGTCTGGATGGGACTCTCCTTGGCGTGGAAGGCAAGCTTGGAAGTACAGATATGTAGATCTCCTTCCTTGTAACCGACTCTGTGTAACCCTAGCCCCCTCCGGTGTCTATATAAACCGGAGGGTTTAGTCCGTAGGACCAACAACAACAATCATACCATAGGCTAGCTTCTAGGGTTTAGCCTCTCTGATCTCGTGGTAGATCAACTATTGTACTACTCATATTATCAAGAACAATCAAGCAGGACGTAGGGTATTACCTCCATCAAGAGGGCCCAAACTTGGGTAAACATCGTGTCCCCTGCCTCCTGTTACCATCCGCCTAGACACACAGTTCGGGATCCCCTACCCGAGATCCGCCGGTTTTGACACCGACATTGGTGCTTTCATTGAGAGTTCCTCTGTGTCGTCATCGTTAGGCTGGATGACCCCTTGAATCATCGATAGCGATGTAGTCCAGGGTGAGACTTTCCTCCCCGGACAGATCTTTGTATTCGGCGGCTCCGCACTGCGGGCCAACTCGCTTGGCCATCTGGAGCAGATCGAGAGTTACGCCCTGGCCACCAGGTCAGGTTTGGAAGCATAAACCACACAGCCGACATCCACGGAGACTTGATCTTCGGCAGATTTGAGCCCTTGCCGAGTGCGCCGCACGGTCACGATGTGCATGATTTAGCTCTACCATCGGACAGTGTTCGGGAGATCGCACCGGCGACCGTTCCGACCCTCAATTCGGAGCCCATTGCGCCATCCAAGGATGGGTGGATAGACCCCATCACGGAGGCCGCATCTTCAGCGGTGATCGAGCTAAATACCGACCTTACCCTTCATGGGAGCCGTGACACCAAACCGCCGGACCCAGCCACGGACTCCGAACCGCCTGCGCCCATGCCTATCGAATCCGACTAGGCGCCGGTCATGGAGTTCACCTCCGCGGTTATCTTTCAGCACTCGCCCTTCGGCGACATACTGAATTCATTAAAGTCTCTCTCCTTGTTAGGAGAGTCCTGGCCGAACTATGTCCGGTAGGATTGAGATGCGGATGACGAAGAAATTCGCCGCCCACCCACCACCCACTTAGTAGCCACTGTCGACGATTTGACCGACATGCTCGACTTCGACTCCGAAGACATCGACGGTATGGACGACGATGCAGGAGACGAACAGGAGCCACTGCCCACAAGGCACTAGACGCCCACTTCATCATATGATGTATACATGGTGGACACACCCAAAGAAAATGACGACGAGGAACGGAAGGACACAGCGAAGGATCGTTCCCTCGAGAAGCATTCAAAGCGGTGGCGTAAGCGTTGCTCCAAATCCCGCCTCGGCAGAAACAGCGATCATATAGACCCAGCGATAGAGCAGGGTGAGCCAGCGGACGACAAACACGACATTGAACCAACGCCCGACCACGGCAACACGGAGAATCAAACCGAACAACCTGACTCCGGCGAAGATAACAGTCCGGATGACATCACACCAGACAGGCACCCGGAGCAACAGAATACCCATCAAAGGCTTGTTGCCACTGCGAGGAGTTTGAAAAAGCAGAAGCAAAGGCTCAGGGCTGCATAAGACACACTCAGAATTAGATGGAGTGAAGTACTCAACACTGTAGCAAAGTACGGCGGTAGTCGCCACACAAAGAGCTACCCGAAGCGAAAGCTGCTACCTGAATTCGATGAGGAGGCCTTAGATCCCCCGCAATCAAAAAACAAAACAGCCATCCGGTCGGATAGACGACCTCGTGGCCAACATAGAGCGGCAAACGACGCCGCACACAAGCCAGTACGTGATCCACGTGAGGGCTCGCATCAAAAGGACGGCACAACCAGATCCATCTACGGGCCAAGAAAGCGCGCTCCAGCACGCAATGCAACACAACAAAAATCCGAACACCACGGTACACCCAAATACAGGGGTGCCACACGCCCCCTATGTTTCACCGGTGAGGTGCTGGACCATGAATTTCCAGAGGGATTCAAACCCATAAACATAGAGGCGTACGACGGAACGACATACCCTGGGGTCTGGATTGAGGACTACATCCTCCATATCCACATGGCTCGAGGAGACGATCTCCACGCCATCAAGTACTTACCCCTCAAGCTCAAAGGGCCAGCTCGGCACTGGCTTAAAAGCCTCCCCGAAAACTCCATTGGAAGCTGGGAAGAGCTCAAAGACGCTTTTCGGGCAAATTTTCAAGGGACCTATGTCCGACCATCGGATGCAGACGATTTAAGTCATATAACTCAACAACCCGGAGAGTCAGCCCGAAAGCTTTGGAACAGGTTTCTCACTAAAAAGAACCAAATAGTCGACTGTCCGGACGAGAAGCCTTAGCAGCTTTCAAGCACAGCGTTCGAGACGAATGGCTTGCCAGACACCTCGGCCAAGAAAAGCCGAGAACAATGGCAGCATTAACAAGCCTCATGACCCACTTTTGCGCGGGCGAGGACAGCTGGTTAGCCCGATGCAGCACCAGCGACCCAAGTACATCCGAAGTCAGGGACGGAAACGGGAAGCCACAACGCAGCAAAAACACGCGCTAGAATAAATAAGACAGCCCGAAGAGCACGGCGGTAAAAGCCGGATTCAGAAGCTCTCGGCCAAGTCAGCAAAAGCTGCCCTCCAAAGGCAATAGAGACGAACTTTCCAGCCTGAACAAGATTCTAGACAAACTATGTCAGATCCACAGCACCCCCGATAAACCTGCAAATCATACCCATAGAGAATGTTGGGTCTTCAAGCAGTCCGGCAAACTCAACGCCGAACACAAGGGGCAGGATACACCAAGCGAAGACGAGGACAAGCTTCGCAAGCAAAGCACTGGGGAACAGAAGAAATTCCCACCAGAAGTTAAAACAGTAAACGTGTTACACGTGATGAAGGGGAGAAACAAAGCGGCACTCCTAGAGACACATGCCCGAGGGCCTATCACCGCGGAGTTCTGCCACTGGTCGTCCAAACCGATCACCTTTGACCATAGGGATTACTCGGCAAGTATCCGGCATGCAGGATGGGCTGCCTTGGTGTTAGACCCGATAATTGACGGATACCACTTCACACGAGTCCTGATGGACGGCGGCAGTAGTTTAAACCTGATATATCAGGACACAGTCCGCAAAATGGGGATAGACCCAACAAAAATCAGCCATAGCAATACTACCTTTAAAGGAGTAACGCCAGGCCCAGAAGCCCATTGTATGGGCTCCCTGCTACTAGAGGTTATATTCGTCTTTCCCGATAACTTCCACAACGAAAATTTAACCTTCCACATCGCCCCGTTCCAAAGTGGCTATCAAGCACTACTCGGACGCGAAGCTTTCGCTCGCTTTAACGCAATACCGCATTATGCTTCCCTCATGCTTAAGATGCCCGGTCCACGTGGCATCATTACAGTAGATGGAAATATTGAACGCTCCTTGCGTGCAAAAGACCGTGCGGCTGCCTTGGCAGCCGCACACTAAACGGCCTCACCAACTAGAGCATCTGACAGGTCATCAAGACCATAGACGCGGTTAGACGAGTCCGGTGTAGCTATATATAATTGATGCAAGTTTGATGGCTATACCCCTATAACAATACAAGGGGCTCAACGCGTGTAAAGAAAGACCATTGTGCTACACCCGTCCAGGATACGACACAATGGAGACACAGGCGCAGACGTGCATTAGGGACCCGTTCCAAGGATTCTTTTTAGATTAAGACCTTGTGTAAACCTTTTTTACTGTCTCTTGTTGATACACATCCCTCGGATTCTCAGTACAATTGAGAAGGATGCTGACGTATTGGCATGTGGCCATGTCAGAATATTGCACGTACCTGCACACCAGGGGCTTATTACAAAGGGCACTGTTAGCCCGGTTTACACCATAAAGACCGAATACCTTAGGGAGTGTTCGGCGTCGCGAGTTTGGCCTTATATGCATCAGCTCCGAATCATGTCTTTGGTAAAATGTTGGGTTTGCCCGGCTCCTGTGTTTTGCTGCCTTATGTTCCGCTCTATCGGCTAAGGCGGCACCAGGAGAACTACTGCGATTGTGCCCCGGTTCATCCAGACGAGCACCTCAATAGAGAAAGCCGAAAACTGACTGTCATGATATAGCGTGAGACTGGTCAACCACTCGATGACCTAGCGGAATCTTCGGGATTCCTCCGCCTTAACGAAGGGCCGTTTCCCGGCCAGGCATGTACGCGCCCCGAATTCGGATGAGCGCGGAGCCACCAGGGGCTATATAGTACCCCACCATCAAACTCCTTTGGCTAAGTGAAAGTGTTAAAGCATTATAGTCCGATTGCCTAGTTCGCTGCGGTATCACCTCCTTAATGGACCAAGACGTTGGATCAAGTGTGAACATGCGTCTTTTGCGAGAACCCCCGCATTATATGCGTGGGGGCTGAAGCCGACGACTGCCATATTTTAGGTTATATACATATATACATAAACGGCCGCACAGGAGGCATCATAGTACTTTCGGGCAAAAGTATAAATACAGCCTTGATAAACTCAATAAAACATTGTTTTTACAATGGGAATACATGTCACTCAAACATAATATTCTTCGAGCACTGAGCCTCTATCGAACGAGCGCCTTCAATAACTTCTTAAAAGTAGTGCTCGGCAGCCACTCGGCCTATGGCCGAACCCTGTGCCGCAACAGTAGTGGCATCCATCTCCACCCAGTATGTTTTGACACGGGCAAGGGCCATCCGCGAGCCTTCTATGCATGCTGACCTCTTTACAGTATCGATGTGTGGCACAACACCAAGGAATTGTTGCACTAAGCTAAAGTAGCTATTCGGCCTTGGCCCTCTCGGCCACAGAAGATCCACAATGGACCTCATGGCAAGTCCGGATAATCTATGGAGCTCGGCCCACTCGGCCATTTGCTCATTCAACAGCAGCGGACGGGCTGGAGCATGAAACTGTGACCAAAACAGTTTTTCCACTTCGTGATCTTTCTGATCCTTGAAGTACTCGGCCGCATCAGCAGCACTTGCAGCCAAATCCACGTAGGCGTCCGCAGAACTCCATAGCCGGTCCAGAGGTGCATACTTCAGATCCCCGAACTTAGTCCGCAACAAGAAGGGCTTCCCAGATACAATATCCGCAGCTTGATGCAGCTCCTCCTTCGTCGCTCTAATTTTGGAGCGGGCTTCCTTGGCAGCCACCCGGGCCTTTTCCAGGCCCGTCGCCTTCGCCCGGTTTTCTTCTTCAAGAAGCTGGTAACGGTCAGCGGCATCTTTTAACTCTACAGCCATCTTGGCTATTTTTTCTTTGCTCTCGCAATGCGCGGCCTGTTCGGCCCTTAAATCTTCGGCCGCCTTTAAAGCGGCCACATTGCTACTCCTTGGCTCGGGAAAGCTCCGCTCGAAGGTTCTCCACGGTGGCAGCTCCATCTACAGTCACAACATATTAAAGATACTGGCATCATGCTACTCTTATTATGTGACAATCACCAGAAAAATCACCTACCCTGTGCCTTGTCGAGCCGCTTGTTAACAAGCACGATGTCAGCATCTACCGCATCCAGTTGCCGCCTTAGTTCGGCAAACCCATCAGTCTGGCTAGCCACCGGAGCTTCAACCACCTGCACATAAAGGCGGTCTGGTTGTTACCTGGGACTATGATCCTATGTTTTCCGCCGTTTTCGATGACAACCAGAGTCTCAGGGGCTACTATCTACACAGGGCACATCTAAAAATGTGCGGTACTGTCAAAAATGTACATCATTTCGCATACCTCAAAACCCGTTAGTAGACTCATAAAGGCTTCATGCAACCCGCTTTCGGCGGACGAAATCCTTTCAATCACCGTACCCATCAACGTGCGGTGCTCTTTTGAGATAGCCGCTCGCTCTAGCAGATCGCTCAGTACGTCCGACTGCAGACCAGACGGTGCCGGACTCTTTCGATTGCTCTCTTCAAGAGCCGGATACTAAGGACTTCGGGTGGCCATAGGATTGTCTTCTGGCCTTTCCAGATCAGGAGAAACCCTCCGCGACGACACCTCGGGATCGCCCGCCTCATGAGGCGGTATGGCAGGGGGAGGCGTTTCGCTCCCCATCATCTCTGGAAGAAGATCCCCTGAAGACGAGCTCTGCTGAGAAGGGCTAAGATCCAAACTGCAAGATAAATGCTTCGGTTATTTTCCTCAGAAGTAAAGCGAGGTATTTTCATTATTAAGTACCCTTTTACTTACAGCTCGGTGGAGGCCTGATCCCGTTGAGGGCATAGTGCGGCCTGGGTAGCCCCCAGGGCAGGACCCTCTGGCGAAGATTTCTTCCCCCGTTTGGAGACCATTGTCTCCGGGTCCTCGGAGGCGGCCCTCTTCCTTCCCTGGGGAGAGGAAGTTTCAGTCCCTCCTCCCCGTCTAACCTCCTTTGCGGAGGCGCTAGCCTCCTTGTTCCCCCCTTTATCTTCTCCTAAGGGCGCTTGATAAGGCGCGATCTCCAGCATCCTGGTTAGCACGAGATTTGGTGAGGTCTCAGGGAGGGGGGCCGGACACCTGATCAACTTTGCCTTTGCTATCCAATCCTGGTCAAAGAGCGGTTTTTTAGGGCGACATTGCGATAAATAAATGAACAGTGTGTTCGGATGCAGGGCTACTTACTTGGGTATCCGGGCGATTGCATCTCAGACCTGCATCCTCAGTGATGTTCGGACACATTATTTGTGGTCCGAAGAACAATTTGTACATCTCTTCGTGCGTCATGCCGAGGAAATGTTGAATAGCTCGTGGTCCTTCCGGGTTGAATTCCCACATGCGAAGGGGCCGGCGTTTGCAAGGCTGGACTTGACGAACTAGCATAACTTGCACTACCATAACCAGACTGAAATCTCTCTCGAAGAGATCTCAGATATGGCTTTGCAGTATTGGCACGTCCTTGGCTGTACCCCAGCTCAACCCCCTGCTGATCCATGACATCAGTTGTGGTGGGGGGCCTGAGCGAAAGGTGGGGGCAGCTACCCACTTGGCACTTCGGGGAGCTGTGATGTAGAACCACTCCCGCTGCCACAATCCGAACACCTCTGGGAAGCAACCCTCAGGCCATGGAGCGTCATCGATTTTGCTTATTAAAGCGCCTCCGCACGCTACATGCTGCCCCTCGATCATCTTCGGCTTCACATCGAAGGTCTTGAGCCACAGGCCGAAGTGAGGGGTAATGCGGAGGAAGGCCTCACATACGACAATAAATGTCGAGATGTGAAGAAGGGAATCCGGGGCCAGATCGTGAAAATCTAGCCCATAATAGAACATAAGACCCCTAACAAAGGGATCCAGAGCGAGGCCTAGTCCTCGGAGGAAGTGGGAGACGAACACGACACTCTCGTTGGGTTCGGGAGTAGGGACGACCTGCCCTCGGGTGGGCAGCCGATGCGAAGTTTCGGCGGTCAGATATCTGGCCTCTCTCAACCTCTTGATGTCCTCCTCCGTGACGGAGGAAGGCATCCACCGACCTTGAAGGTGGGATCCGGACATAGTTGAAGGTCCGAAGCACCTGACCCGAGTTTTGGGTGTTAGAACTCAAGGCGGGGGAAGGATTTGACTGAGCATGAGAGGGAAAAAATAAAAAGCCTTGTCCCCTTTATAAAGAGGGTGAATATCAAGCGTCCGCCTCGTGGCCGTTTGGGACTTGCCTAAGATCTAAGAGTCCTACCTATAGGCACGGTTGGGTTACCCACGTCCGTATTGATGAGAATCCCGTGATAAAGGGGACACGATCTCTTCTTCGACAAGACGTGCCAAGGAAACCGCCTCGCGAAACACGCTGAGATGGGTTATGAAAAATGATTCGAATAAAGACCTAGTTGTGGCGTGATGTCACACTACGGGGTACGTCAGCATATTAGATTTGTGGAAATATTATTCTCTCTACGGTGGTATGTGGAACATGTTTTGCACAGTCGGACACGATCCTCATGTTCAAAATCTTCTATGAAGTATTCGGAGGAGGAACCCGCCTTGCAATGCCGAAGATAATCTGCGCGCCGGACTCATCGTCATTGAAGCCTGGTTCAGGGGCTACTGAGGGAGTCCTGGATTAAGGGGTATCCGGACAGCCGGACTATATCCTTTGGCCGGACTGTTGGACTATGAAGATACAAGATTGAAGACTTCGTCCCGTGTCTGGATGGGACTCTCCTTGGCATGGAAGGCAAGCTTGGCAGTACGGATATGTAGATCTCCTTCCTTGTAACCGACTCTGTGTAACCCTAGCCCCCTCCGATGTCTATATAAACCAGAGGGTTTAGTCCGTAGGACCAACAACAACAATCATACCATAGGCTAGCTTCTAGGGTTTAGCCTCTCTGATCTCGTGGTAGATCAACTATTGTACTACTCATATTATCAAGAACAATCAAGCAGGACGTAGGGTATTACCTCCATCAAGAGGGCCCGAACCAGGGTAAACAGTGTGTCCCCTGCCTCCGGTTACCATCCACCTAGACGCACAGTTCGGGACCCCCTACCCGAGATCCGCCGGTTTTGACACCGACAGTAGGCTTGAAGTATTATTGTTTTTATGCCAAATGATAGACTATTGCTTTGAATAACTCGTGTCTCAATATTCATGCCATGATTAGACATGATCAAGATTATGCTAGGTAGCATTCCACATCAAAAACTATCTTTTTATCATTTACCTACTCGAGGACGAGCAGGAATTAAGCTTGGGGATGCTGATACGTCTCCGTCGTATATATAACATTTGATTGTTCCATGCCAATATTATTCAACTTACATATACTTTTGGCAACTTTTTATACTATTTTTGGGACTAACATATTGATCCAGTGCCCAGTGCCAGTTCCTCTCTG
The DNA here is from genome assembly GCF_003073215.2 of Triticum urartu. Classification (NCBI taxonomy): domain Eukaryota; kingdom Viridiplantae; phylum Streptophyta; class Magnoliopsida; order Poales; family Poaceae; genus Triticum; species Triticum urartu. The sequence goes on along the minus strand of NC_053024.1, from coordinate 342,045,681 downwards.
TTGCATGTTTTTGGTTTCACAGAATATCCATATCAAACGGAGTCCAAACGGGATAAAAACGGACGAAGATACTTTTCGGAATATTTGGAAAATCTGGAAGAAAAATCAACGCGAACCAGTGTCCGAGGTGGGCACGAGGTAGGGGGGCGCCCCCCCTAGGGCGCGCCCCTGACCCTCGTGACCCACTTGTAAGGCGGGTGACGCCCTTCTTCGGCCGCAAGAAAGCTAATTTTCGGAAAAAATCACGGCGAAGGTTTCATTCCAATCGGAGTTACGGATCTCCGGATATAAAAGAAACGGTGAAAGGGCAGCAGAAAAAAAACGCAGAAACAGAGAGAGACGGAGAGACAGATCCAATCTCGGAGGGGCTCTCGCCCCTCCCATGCCATGGAGGCCAAGGACCATAGGGGAAACCCTTCTCCCACCCAGGGAGGAGGTCAAGGAAGAAGAAGAAGGGGGGCCCTCTCCCCCTTGCTTCCGGTGGCGCCGGAGTGCCACCGGGGGGCATCATCATCACCGTCATCTTCACCAACAACTTCACCGCCTTCACCACCAACTCTTCCCCCCTCTATGGAGCGGTGTAACCTCTCTCTTACCCGCTGTAATCTCTACTTAAACATGGTGCTCAACGCTATATATTATTTCCCTATGATGTATGGCTATCCTATGATGTTTGAGTAGACCAGTTTTGTCCTAATGGCTATTTGATGATCAAGATTGGTTTGAGTAGCATGTTTTATTATTGGTGCTGTACTATGGTGCTCTCTGTGTCGCGCAAGCGTGAGGTATCCCCGTTGTAGGGTGTTGCAATACGTTCATGATTCGCTTATAGTGGGTTGCGTGAGTGACTGAAACACAAACCCGAGTAAGGGGGTTGTTGCGTATTGGATAAAGAGGACTTGATGCTTTAATGCTATGGTTGGGTTTTACCTTAATGATCTTTATTAGTTGCGGATGCTTGCAAGAGTTCCAATCATAAGTGCATATGATCCAAGTAGAGAAAGTATGTTAGCTTATGCCTCTCCCTTAAATAAAACTGTAATAATGATTACCGGTCTAGTTATCTATTGCCTAGGGACAAATAACTTTCTCGTAACAACAAACTCTCTACTAAACCTAACTTAGTTGTGTCTTTATCTAAACAGCCCCTACTTTTTATTTACTTGCTCTTTATTATCTTGCAAACCTATCCAACAACACCTACAAAGTACTTCTAGTTTCCTACCTGTTCTAAGTAAAGCGAACGTCAAATGTGCGTAGATTTGTATCGGTGGTCGATAGAACTTGAGGGAATATTTTTTCTACCTTTAGCTCCTCGTTGGGTTCGACACTCTTACTTATCGAAAGAGGCTACAATTGATCCCCTATACTTGTGGGTTATCACACGTGTGGTGTACTAAACGGTAAAATGTATTCCTAGTCTTGCCTCTAAGACTGGCTCATGTATTGCATGATGATCCTGTTTTCCTGATCATGGGTATGTCTATGCTGGCAATTTTGAGGGCACGATGTTGGTAGAACACTTGTGTTGAATCGACCCAAATTGATGTTATGCTATGAGATTCTTTTCGTCACAAGTTTATGGTTAATATCATAGAGATAGTTAATGTTTGCATAATTCCTCAGACCATGAGAGTATCGAGTTCCTTCGTGATTGCTTCGTGAACTTTGGGGTTTGTTAAACGTCATGTGTAACTTGGTGGCTATTACGGCGGCTTATGGGTTCACGAAAAAGTATGGCAAGTAACAAGATAGCTCAAGATTGGGATTTGCTCCTCCGACGATGGAGCGATATTATCGGGCCCTCTCGGTGTTATGGTATCCATAATCGTCTGGCCAGACTCCTTGTGATTTGATCACTGGGATGCCGGAACACGGAAACGAGAAAAGAGAACAAAACCAGTAACGAGGTAACTTGCATGGTGGAAAAATTGTTCGTCCACGGGGATGCAATAAATCTCACCTCGGGTGTTTGTGAAATATCATGAAGCAACTGGAATAGCTCACTGCAACTAGAGGTTCACTGGAATACTTATTCGTGTGGGTACAGGGGTCAATATGGGTGTCCACTGCTCCAATGTTGATCATTGATCGGAAGGGGTTCTGGGTCATGTCTATACTTCACCGAACCTATAGGGTCACATGCTTAAGGGTCATCTATCTGCTGAATACTAGACAGGGAGTCTGAGAGAAAATCACCAAAAAAGTTTCGGACAGCGAAAAAGCTCCGCAGAGAGAGGTCATCGGATGAGCTTCGATGAAACCGAAAAGTTGTTCCGGGATATACTATTATGTCAAATTGGTTTCGGCACATGCCTGATAATTCTTGAAGGGTGCCAGAATCATTCTGGAAACTTTTTGAAATTTTCCGGGATAAAAACTGGAAATGTTCCGGAGCTACCGAAGCCACTTCAGATGCGTTTTGCAGATGAAAATCACTAAATCGGAATTGTTTTGGAATGCGTTGAAAATTATGTTAGTGGGTACTGGAAATGTTCTAAGCCCACATAAATATTTTCAGTTCGAATGGACACTAAAAAAGTCGTCGTGGATAGTGAAAATCACTTTATGGATTTTTTTTGGAAAGCCACCTTTTAGGGCTTTTGCAAAAAGGCTTCTAGAAGGGCTTGGGGGCCAAGGAAGCCCCTCACGGGGGCCCCAAGGGGGTGGCCAGCCAAGCATGGTGGAGCTCCATGGAGCTCCAAATGGCATCCAATTTTGCCCATAAACCCCTTATATGTGACCTAAAGCATGGGGTTTTTTGGTAACTTGTGGAGGCACACTACCCCCTGGTTTTCCTATAAATAGAGGGGGTGAGGGCTGCCATCTCTTCATCCCTTGCTCTCATACACATGCCATGACTTGTCTAGCTTCTCTCTCCCTCCTAGCGAAATAGTTTCGTAGAGCCGAAAGGCTGTGTGGGTTCCGGTAGGAAGTAGTTCTGGACGGCCTGCCGGATAGCTGACACCGTATGTGTGCAACCCCGTAGAGAGATTGTAGTTTCGGTCTTTTGCCCGAGGGGCTGTTCGAGTATCCTCCCGAAGGGCTGTCCGAGTTACCGTCCAAGTTTCGAGGGTCCTCCCAAAGGGCTGTCCGCGACATCGTCCAGGGGATTGTTCGACTGCCTCCCGAAGGGCTGTCCGGAGAGGGAGTACATCCTCGCGGTTGGGAGGTTGTAAATCCTAGCTGCGGGGATCTGCACCGACGATCTCCACCGACTCTTCTTCCGCTGCGCTATGAGTCGGTACAGATCAGACCAAACCTTGTATGTAGTCTCCATAGTGGTCGTCCTGGGCGTGCTCGCTATACCAGAAATTTTTATTTTCTGTCACGTTACCCTACACTGGCATCAATAGCCGTGCTATACGTAGATGCAGGTTACGATCTAGAATACATGGAGATGTACGGGTATTGCATAATATAATTTTAGAGTAGATGAGATCTATTGCTGAAAATTATTTATGCGGGTGGCAGATGAAATCTATTACCCGATATTCTTGTTGCTTCCCTAGAATTTGCGTATTTCTGATCTTGAAATGGCATGATGGAATTTCACAAAGTTCTGGCAATCCACGATCCTGATTGATCAATGAAGTGCTATTAGTTCTTTGGGTTCCACCATAGTTGAGAGAAAGATGAAATTGCGCAGACAAAAGGTCACTGCAGATATGATTTGCAGGGGGGTCATGCGTATGACGAAGTTTAGTATGGGGTTCGAGATTTTATTATCTCGTGCTTCATACACCCCGAATAGTTAATCTAGCGACTTGAATAATCATACTTGATGATAAACGTTGGTAGCTGTTGTTTAAGTCAAAACCTTAGAAGCCACGTAAAATAATTTTTTGCATAAACCGATTAGAGGCGTCTAACTTGGTTTTGCAGGATGGTTTGCATGTGATGTGGTATAGCAAGTCTCATATTAATTCGATTATGTATGAGATGACTATATGATGTAATTAACATGACCTGCGTGTCATGATTCGGCATGATGGCTGGAGCCATATGATTATCACTTTAATGACTTGCATGTCAACCATAAGTAATGCATTTATTTTATCCTCTATGGAGATAGCAATATTATCTGGTGCAGCAACAAGGTGGTGGCAATCTTCGCAAAGGTGAACACCGACGTGAATGCCGAAGACGAAGAAACACTTGACATCTCCATCAGAAGAGGCTATACCATATCATGCTATTATGAATTGCCTGAGATGTTTATCCCTCTTGATGCACCCTTCTTGATTGCGCGGTAGTCGCTTTTTATTAGGGTGATCTCTCACTTAAAATATCAAGTAGTTAGTGTTCTCCCAAGTGCAGGGCTGTCACAACATCTATCCTTTCGGGGTGCGCCATGGATGCATGGGTACGAACGATTGGAGAAATGTAAGGCGGGTGAGGTCAGACCTCGCAGCAAGATCATTTGATTGTCTTGACGTTCATGGCAGGATCGTCCTGAGCTCGGCACACATGCATGGAAAGATGAACAAGAGTCACATAGAGATGTGATTGGCAAGTTGGCCTACCAATTGAAAACCTTATCATGAGATGATGATTATATGACGTTGAATTGATATTTGGATCTTGAATCACTCGAAATCAATTTTGAGAGATATTGATTTGAGTGGTAGCACAATTTAGAATAAAAATGTTTATTCACAAGTGCAAATTTCATTATAAACATAGTCTAAGTGAAACTTGTGTTTTCCGTTGTAGATCAAATGGCTCGCAACACCGCGTTCAACTTAGGCCCGATGTTAGAGAAAGAGAAGTTAGCTACAACTGGAAACAACTATGCGAACTGGGTCCGTAACCTGAGGATTGTCCTCAAGAGCGCTAAGAAATTGTACATGCTTGAAACTGCTCTTCCAGCCAAACCGGCAGCAGAGGCCCCAGAAGATGAACAAAATGTCTGGGCCACTAAGGATGATGATCACAACTTTGTGTAGTGCCTGATGCTAGCTTGCATGAGTCCAGGGCTTCAAAAACGTTTTGAATTCCATAAACCCCGTGATATGATCCGGGAATTGGATGCTCTGTATAAGGAAACCGCAAATTCTGAACGATTTGATATCATGAAGGCTTTGATGGAATGCCAGATGGCTGAGGGTAGTTCAGTTGGCAAACATGTGGTCAAAATGATTGGCTATTCTGAAAGTCTTAAAGCCCTGGAATTTCCACTTCCACCTAGCCATATGATGGACATGTTGCTTTCTTCATTCCCCCCGTCTTACGATGGTTTTGTCATGAACTACAACATGACAGGGATGGAGAAGACACCGGAAGAGGTGCTCGCCATGCTGAAAACTACATAAGGAGGACTGTGAAAAAATTGCAAGCAAGTGCTGCTTGTGAATAAAACTGCTAGTTTCAAAAAGAAAGGAAAGCCAAAGAAGGGCAAGGGCGCCGGTAAGACCGGCTCCCAAAGCAACTCTAAGGGCGGAGCCAAGAATGAAACTGAGTGCTTCTACTGCAAGGGCACATGACCCTGGAAGAGAAACTGCAAGAAATATCTGGAAGATAAGAAGACTGGGAAAACCAGAAAAGGTATAATTGTTATACAGGTTATTGTAATTGATGTTTTGCTTGCTAGCGAAAATTATAAGTCTTGGGTATTTGATACCAGATCGGTTGCTCACATTTGCAACTCGATATAGGGGCTTCAGAAGGTGCGCAAGCTGGCAAAGAATGAAGTCGTGATGCGCGTCGGGAACGGCGCTGGGATCGCTGTCGGTGTCAAAACCGGCAGATCTCGGGTAGGGGGTCCCGAACGGTGCGTCTAAAGCTGATGGTAATAGGAGGCAGGGGACACAATGTTTACCCAGGTTTGGGCCCTCTCGATGGAGGTAATACCCTACTTCCTGCTTGATTGATCTTGATGATATGAGTATTACAAGAGTTGATCTACCACGAGATCGTAGAAGCTAAACCCTAGAAGCTAGCCTATGATTATGATTGTTGTTGTCCTACGGACTAAACCCTCCGGTTTATATAGACACCGGAGGGGGCTAGGGTTACACAGAGTTACAGAGAAGGAGATCTACATATCCGAATTGCCAAGCTTGCATTCCACGCAAAGGAGAGTCCCACCCGGACACGGGACGAAGTCTTCGATCTTGTATCTTCATAGTCCAACAGCCCGGCCAAAGTATACAGTCTGGCTGTCCGAGTACCCCCTAATCCAGGACTCCCTCAGTAGCCCCTGAACCAGGCTTCAATGTCGATGAGTCCGGCGCGCAGATTGTCTTCGGCATTGCAAGGCGGGTTCCTTCTCCGAATACTCCATAGAAGATTTTGCACACAAAGATTATGTCCAGCTCTGTAAAAAAAATTCCACATACCACCGTAGAGAGTATAATATTCCACAAATCTAATCTGCTGACAACCTTTCATAACGTGACATCCTGCCGTGGTCTAGTCATTACGAACCGTTTTTCCCAGCCTGCTACTGCACGTGTTGTGAGGCGGTTCTATTGGCACGTCTTGTCGAAGCAGAGATCGTGTTCCCCTTATCATGGGATTATCATCAATACGGGTGTGGGTAACCCAATCGTGCTTGTTAGTATGACTCCTCGATTTTAGGCAAGTTCCAAACAGCCACGCGGAGGACGCTTGATATTCACTCTCTTTATAAAGGGGCCAAGGCCTGTCCTTTTCTTCTCGCACTCGGTCCTTCCCCTCCCCCACCTCGAGTTTCAACACCCAAGGCTCAGGCTAAGCGCTTCGGACCTTCAACCATGTCCGGATCCAACCTTCAAGGTCGGTGGATCGCCTCCTCCGTCACAGAGGGGGACATCAAGAGGCTAAGGGAAGCCAGGTATTTGACCGCCGAAATCTCGCACAGGCTGCCTGCTCAAGGGCAGGTCATCCCCATTCCCGAACCCAACGGGAGTGTCGTATTTTTTTCCCACTTCCTCCGAGGGCTAGGCTTTAGTCTTGATCCCTTTGTAAGAGGGCTTATGTTCTATTACGGGCTCGATTTCCATGATCTAGCTCCAGATTTCATCCTTCACATCTCGTCGTTTATCGTCGTGTGTGAGGCCTTCCTCCGCATCACCCCACACTTCGGCTTATGGCTCAAGACCATCAATGTGAAGCCGAAGACGATTGATGGGAGACACGCAATATGCGGAGGTGCCATAATAAGCAAAGGCGCCGATGCTCTATGGCCAAAGGGTTCCTTCCCGGAGATGTCCAACTTATGGCAGCGGGAGTGGTTTTACATCACAGCTCCCCGAAGTACGAAGTGGGAAGCTGCCCCCGCCTTCCACTCGGGCCCCCGCCGCAACTGGCGTCATGGGTCAACAAGGGGCTGGACAGGGGGCCAGTTAATGACATGCTGACATTGCAAAGTCGCATCCGAGATCTCCTCAAGAGGGATGTCAGTCTTGTCAAGGTAATGCAAGTTATGCTAGTTCGTCGGGTCTTGCCATGCCAACGTCGATCTCTCCGTATGTGGGAGTTCAACCCGGAAGGACCGTGAACTATTCAGCAATTCTTCGGTGTGACGCTCGAAGAGATGTATGGATTGTTCTTCGGATCACGAATAAAGTGTCTGGACACCACTGAGGATGCGGGTCTCAACTGCAACCATCCAGATACCCACATAAGTAATTTTGTGGCCGAACATGCTGTCTTTTTATTTGTCACAACATCATTCTGAACAAATTGCTCTCAGCCAGGACTGGATAGGAAAGGCGGAGATGACCAGGTGTTCGGCCCTCCTTCCCGAAGGCTCACCGGATCTTGTACTAGCCAGGATGCTTGAGCACGCACCTTATCAAGTGCCATCAGGGGAAGATGAAGGGGGGAATAAAGAAGCCGAAAGCGGGCTTCACGCATTACTCATCCAAACCGGGGAAATTAGTGTCTCCGGGAAGGAGGATAATCGGGGAGAGGAATCTAGAATCCCCTCTCCCCAAGGAAGGAAAAGGACCGCCTCTCAAGACTTGGAAACGAAGGTTTCCAAACAAGGGAAGAAACCTTCGCCAGGGGGCCCTGCCCCGGAGGGCGTCCTTACCGCACAGTGCCCGCAAGGGGGCCAGGCCTCCACCGAGCTGTAAGTGAACAAGAGTACTTTGGTAAATATATCCTGTTTTTATCTCCGAGGACAATAACTGAGACATATATCTTGAAGTCCGGCTCGTAGCCCTTCTCGACAGAGTTCGTCTTTGGGGGATCTTCTTCCGAAGATGATGGAGAGCGAAACGCCTCCCCATGTCTCCCCGCCTCCTGGGGCGGACGACCCTGAGGTGTCATCATAGAGGATTTCTCCTGATCCACCGAGGCCAGAAGGTAACCCTTTGGCCACCCTAAGTCCGGAGTATTCGGCTCCTAAGGAGAGCAACAGAAAGAGTCTGGGATAGTCCGATGCACAACAGGACGCACTGATGGGTCTTTTGGAGCAAGCGGCTATCTCAGAGGCGCATCGTACTTTAATGGGTACGGTGGTTGAGAGGATTTCAGCCGCCAAAAGTGGGTTGCATGAGGCTTTTACGAGCCTGCTAAGATGTTTTGAGGTATGCAAAGTAATATAATTTTTTTGACGGTACCGCACACGCTAGGTGTGCTCTATACAGATAGTAGCCCCTGAGACTCTGGTTGTTGTCCAGAGGTGGCAAACAGAGGATCATAGTCCCGGGTAATGATCGCACTGCTTTCATGCGCAGGCGGCTGAGGGTCCGGTGGCTGGCCGGACTGCTGAGTTTGTCGGACTGAGGCAGCAACTTGACGCGGTGGATGCCAACATTGCGCTTGTGAACAAGCGGCTTGACGAGGCGCAGGGTATGTATTTTTGGGTGGTCAAAAAATATTAAGAGGAGCATGATGCTAGTATCTATAATATGCTGTGACTGTAGATGGAGCTGGCGCCGTGGAGACCCTTCGGGCAGAAGTTGCCCGAGCCAAGGAACAAGCCAGGAGAAGTGATGCGGCCGCCCTAAAGGCGGCCGAAGACTTAAGAGCCGAACAGGCTGCTCATCGCCAGAGCGAAGATAAGATAGCCAAGATGGCTGTTGAGCTGAAAGATGCCGCCGGCCGGTATGAGCTTCTTGAAAAGGAAAGCCAAGCAAAAGCGGCTGACCTGAAGAAAGCCATGGAAGCGGCCAAGGAAACCCGCTCTGAAATCAGAGCGGCGAAGGAGGAGCTTCGTCAGGCTGGAGATATCACGGCTGGGAAGCCCTTTTTGTTGCGGACGAAGATCGGAGATCCGAAGTATGCCCCTCTGGATCAATTATGGAGTGCTGCAGACGCGTACTTGGACTTGGCAATGAGTGCTACTGATGCGACTGAGTTTTTCAAAGATCAGAAAGATCATGAAGTGGAAAGAATGTTCTGGTCGCAGTTCAGTGCTCCAACGCGTCTGATGCTGTTAAATGAACAAATGGCCGAGTGGGCCGAGCTCCATAGGTTATCCAGACTTGCCATGAGGTTTGTTGTGGATCATCTTTGGCCGAAGGGACCAAGGCTGAATAGTTATTTTGGTTTAGTGCAACGATTCCTTGGTGCTGTGCCGCATATCGACGTTGTAAAGAGGTCAGCGTGCATAGAGGGTGCGCGGATGGCTCTTGCCCGTGTTAAGACATACTGGACAGAGATGGAGGCCACCGCTATTGCAACCCATGATCCGGCCGTAGGCCCAGTCCCGGCTGAGCACTATTTTGAAGAAGTCCTAGAAGGCGCTCATTTAATAGAGGCTCAGTGCTCGAAGAGTATCATGTTCGAGTGACATGTATCCCAATTGTAAAAACAATTCTATTTGGATTATAAAGGCTGTGTTTATACTTTTGCCTGAAAGTATTATGATGCCTCCTGTGCGGCCGTTTATGTATGTATATAACCTGAAAGTTTGCAGTCGTCGGCTTCAGCCCCCACGCACATAATGCGGGGGTGTCTGGAAAAGCGCGTATTCACACTTGACCCAACGTCTTGGTCCATTAAGGAGGTGATAGCACGGCGAACAAGGCAATCGGACTATATAGCTTTAACACTTTCACTTAGCCATAGGAGTTTGACAGTGGGGCTACTATATAGCCACTGGTACTTCCGCGCTCATCCGAATATGGTGAGCATACATACATGATCGGGAAACTGGTCCTTCCTTAATGCAGAGGAATCGCGAAGATTCCGCTGAGTCATCGAGTGGTTGACCAGTCTCGTGCTTTATCATGACAATCCGTTTTCGGCTTTCTCTACTGAGGTGCTCATCCAGATGAGCCAGGGCACAATCACAGTAGTTCTCCCGGTGCCACCTTAGCCGATAGAGCGGAACATAAGGTAGCAAAACACGGGAGCCGGGCGAACCCAACTATTGACAAAAGACATGATTCGGAGCTGATGCATATAAGGCCAAACTCACGACGCCGGACATTCCCTAAGGTATTCGGACTTTACAACATATACTGGGCTGTGTAACGCCCTCGATTATGAGCCCTGAATTTCCAGGTACTTGCATTAGTCTGACATGACGAAATGTCAATAACGCCAGCATCCCTTTCGGTTGTGTTGAGTATCCGGAGGGAGTGAAGCAACAAGAGACAGTAAAAAAGGTTTACACAGGGTCTTAATCTAAAAAGAAGCCTTTGAGCGGGGCCCTACTGCACGTCTGCGCCTATGTCTCCGTTGTGCCGTATTCTGGAAGGGTGTAGCACGATGATCATCTGTAAAAGAGAAAAACACAGGTGAAAGTCTTCGTGCGAAAAATTGGTTATTCTTAATGAACCATTAAAATGCAATCTAAATAGGGTCAAGCTGAACTGTAGCCCTTTTTACATGCGGGAAGCCCCTAGCACCACCTATGGGAGTGTATCCATCGACCCGATCTCAGGTTTATCTGAGCTGTTACAGCTAGTGGTGCACCGGACTCGTCTAACCGTGTCCGCGGTCATGACGACCGATCATTTCGTCTGGTTGGAGAGGCCGTCCAGTGATTGGCTGCTAGGGCCTCCACGTATTCCTCCTTACGTGAGGAACGCTCTGTGTTTCCACTAACTATGATGATGCCACGTGGACCAGGCATCTTAAGCTTAAGATAGGCGTAATGCGGTACTGCATTTAAAACAAGCGAAGGCCGTTCTCCCGAGTAGTGCGTGATGGCCGCTTCGGAATGGAGCTATGTCGAAGGTTAATTCCTCACTTCGGAAGTTGTCGGGAGAACCGAATAGAACCTCTTGTACTAGAGAGCCCGTGCAGCGGGCCTCTGGGCCTGGTATTACTCCTTTAAAGGTAGTATTGCTTTGGCTGATTCTTGTCGGGTCTATCCCCATTTTGCGGATGGTGTCCTGATATATCAGATTAAGACTACTGCCGCTGTCCATAAGGACCCGAGTGAGATGGTGTACGTCAATTATTGGGTCTAGCACCAAGACAGCCGATCCTCCATGCCGGATACTAGTTGGGTGATCCCTGCGATCAAAAGTGATCGGGTAGGCTGACCAAGGGTTGAACTTGGGGTGATGGGCTCCACAGCGTATACGTCTCGGGGTGCGCGCTGGCGCCTCCTCTTCGGTATGTGAGTTGTGTGAATCATGTTCACTGTTTTGACCTTTGGTGGGAATTTTTTTCTGTCCCGCAGTGTTTGACTGGTGAGGCTCATCCTTGTCTTCGCTTGGTGTCTCCCTCCCCTTGTGTTCGGCGTTTAGCTTGCCGGCCTGCTTGAAGACCCAGCATTCTCCGTTGGTGTGATTTGCAGGTTTGTCGGAGGTGCCATCAATCTGACATAATCTATCTAGAATCTTGATTAGGCTGGACGGTCCATCTCCGCTGCCTTTAAATGGCTTTTTCTGTTGACCGGATCGAGAGCCCCTGAATCCGGCGTTTACCGCCGTGTTGTTCGGGCTGTCTTCATTGTTTCGACGCTTGCTTTTATTGCGTCATGGTTTCCCATTGCCATCCCTGACTTCGGATGTGCCTGGGTTGCTGGTGCCACTACGGGCCAGCCAACTGTCTTCGCCCGTGCAAAAGCGGGTCATAAGGCTTGTTAGGGCTGTCATTGTCCTTGGTTTTTCCTGGCCGAGGTGTCTGGCGAGCCATTCGTCCCGGACACTGTGCTTGAAAGTCGCTAGGGCTTCGGCATCCGGGTAGTCGACAATTTGATTCTTCTTCGTGAGAAATCTGTTCCAAAGGTTTCGAGCTGACTCTCCAAGCTATTGAATTATGTGACATAAATCATCTGCGTCCGGAGGTCGGACATAAGTCCCTTGAAAATTGGCCCTAAAAGCATCCTCAAGCTCTTCCCAGCTTCCAATTGAGTTTTCGGGGAGGCTTTTCAGCCAGTGCCGAGCTGGTCCTTTCAACTTGAGGGGCAGGTATTTGATGGCGTGGAGATCATCTCCGCGAGCCATGTGGATGTGAAGGATAAAGTCCTCAATCCAGACCCCAGGGTCTGTCGTTCCGTCATATGCCTCTATGTTCACGGGTTTGAATCCCTCTGGAAATTCATGGTCCAGCACCTCATCGATGAAGCATAGGGGGTGCGCGGCACCCCTGTATTTGGATGTGTCATGGCATTCTCCGGACGGTTGTAGTGTTTGGTTTTGATTCCGAGCTGTTATTCGGTCAGTACAGTCGTTTGGGCGGCCATGATTCTGTGCCGGGGCGCGCTTCCTAGATCCGTAGATGGACCTGTCCATACCGACTTTTTTGTGCAGGTCTTCATGTAAATCGTGTGCTGACTTGTGTGCGACGTCGTTAGCCGCCCTGTCGCGGCCACGGGGTGGTCGATCCGGTGGGTCGTCCGTTTTATTTTTCGGCTGAATGGGCTCTAAAGCCTCGTCGTTGAATTCAGGCAGCAGATTGCGCTTTGGATAGCTCTTTGTGTGGCGACTGCCGCCGTACTTTTCTTCAGTGTCAAGCACTTTGTTCCATCCGCTGTTGAGCGTATTCTGCGCGGCCTTAAGCCTTTGCTTCTGCTTCTTCAGGCGCCTCACGGTGGCGATAAGCCTTCTATGGAGGTTCTCTTGTTCCAAGTGCCTTTCCGGGATGATGTGTGCATCGTCGTCCGGACTGTTCTCCTCTCCGAAGACAGGTTGATGAGCTTTACCCTCGGCGTCGCCGTCATCGGACAGCGGCTCTGTACTATGTTCGCCGTCCGCTGGCTCACCCTGCTCCATCGCTGGGTCCATGTGGTCGTCGTTTCCTTTGGAGTCGACCATGGTATTATTCTTTCTTGCGCTGTTATCGCTGTTTTTGCTGAGGTGGGATTTGGAGCGGCGCCTACGTCGTCGCTTTGGTTGCTTCTCGAGGGGACTATCCTTCGCTGCATCCTCCCGTTCCTCGTCATTGTTTTCTTTGGGTGTATCCACCATGTATATATCGTGTGATGAAGTGGCTGTCCAGCGTCCTGTGGGCGGTGGTTCCTATTTCTCTCCTACATCGTCGTCCATACTGTCGATGTCTTCGGAGTCGAAATCAAGCATGTCGGTTAAGTCGTCGACAGTGGCTATTAAGTGGGTGGTGGGTGGGGAACGAATTCCTTCGTCGTCCGCTTACCACTTGAGCCGGACATAGTTTGGCCGAGGGTCTCCTGACAGAGAGAGATACCTCAATGAATCTAGCGCATCGCCCAAGGGCGAGTGCTGAAAAATATCTGCGGAGGTAAACTCCATGATCGGTGCCCAATCCGATTGGATAGGCATGACCGTAGGCGGTTCGGAGCCTGTGGCCGGGGACGAATCCAAGGGTCCGGTAACACAAGTCGCATAGGAGGTGAAGTCAGTATTTGGCTCTATCACCGTTGAGTGTGCGGCCTCCGTGGCGGGGTCCATCCACCCATCCTCGGATGGCACGATCTTCTCTGGATTGAGGGCCGGAGTAACCGCAGGTGCGATCTCCCAAAAACCGTCCGATGGCAGAGCTAAGTCATGCTCGTCGTGAATGTGCGATGCGCCTGACATGAGCTTGAATCCGTCAAAGATCAAGTCTCCGCGGATATCGGTAGTGTAGTTCAAGCTTCCAAATTTGACCTAATGGCCAGGGGCGTAGCTATCGATCTGCTCTAGATGGCCAAGCGAGTTGGCCCGCAATACGAAGCCGCCGAATACGAAGATCTGTCCGAGGAGAAAAACCTCACCCTGGATCGCATCGTTGCCAATGATCGAAGGAGCCATCAAGCCTTTATCGTGACGGCACAGTGGAACTCTCAATGAAAGCACCAATGTCAGTGTCAAAACCGGCGGATCTCGGGTAGGGGGTCCCGAACAGTGCATCTAAGGCTGATGGTAACAGGAGGCGAGGGACACAATGTTTACCCAGGTTTGGGCCCTCTCGATGGAGGTAATACCCTACTTCCTGCTTGATTGATCTTGATGATATGAGTATTACAAGAGATGATCTACCGCGAGGTCGTAGAGGCTAAACCCTAGAAGCTATCCTATGATTATGATTGTTGTTGTCCTACGGACTAAACCTTCCGGTTTATATAGACACCGGAGGGGGCTAGGGTTACATAGAGTTGGTTATAGAGAAGGAGATCTACATATCCGAATTGCCAAGCTTGGCTTCCACGCAAAGGAGAGTCCCACCCGAACACGGGACGAAGTCTTCGATCTTGTATCTTCATAGTCCAACAGTCCGGCCAAAGTATACAGTCCTGCTGTCCAAGTACCCCCTAATCCAGGACTCCCCGAATCGCCGCTCAAGCCGTCGACATTATGCCTCTACGTCTCCCTTCAGGATTTATCTTAGAACTAAGTAACTGTTATTTTGTTCCACTGTTGTGTAGAAACATTATCTCTGGATCATGTTTAGTACACAATGGGTATTCGTACAAGTCTGAGAACAATGGTTGTTCACTTTATTGTAAGGAAATGTTTTATAGATTTGCACCCATTGTTGGGGGCCTTTTCTTACTAAATCTTGAATGTGAAAATGATGTCTTTAACGTGAATTCTAAACGCCTTAAGAAGGCTGATACCACCACCACTTACTTGTGGCACTGTCGTCTTGGCCACATCGGAAAGAAACACATGCAAAGACTCCAAAGAGATGGAGTTTTACCGTCCTTTGATTTTGAATCATTTGACACATGTGAAGCTTGTCTGATGGGGAAAATGACCAAGACGCCGTTCATGGGTCATCCTGAACGGGCGGGTGAATTATTGGAAATAATACATAGTGATGTATGTGGTCCAATGAGCACAGCCGCACGGGGTGGGTATTTCTACTTCGTGACTTTTACTGATGATTTAAGTCGGTATGGCTATATCTACTTAATGAAGCATAAGTCGGAAACCTTTGAAAAGTTCAAAGAATTTCAGAGTGAGGTAGAAAATCATCGTAACAAAAATATTAAGTTTCTACGGTCTGATCGCGGAGGCGAATATCTTAGTCATGAGTTTGGCCAACATCTGAGTGACCGTGGAATCGTTTCACAGCTTACGCCCCCCGGAACTCCACAGAGAAACGGAGTATCGGAAAGACGTAACCGAACCCTGTTGGACATGATAATGTCGATGATGTCTCTTACAGATCCGCCGATATCTTTTTGGGGTCACGCACTAGAAACTGCCGCTCACACACTAAATAGAGCACCGTCTAAGTCTGTTAAGACGACACCACATGAGATGTGGAATGGGAAGAAATCCAGTTTGTCGCATCTTAAAATTTGGGGATGTGAGGTACATGTAAATTTTTTACAACCTACCAAACTCGATCCTTGATCAGACAAGTGTAAATTTGTAGGTTATCCAAAAGAAACAATTGGGTATTCCTTCTACCTACCCTCCGAGCACAAAGTGTTTGTCGCTAAAAGCGGAGTCTTTCTTGAGAAAGAATTTCTCGCCAAAGAATTAAGTGGGAGGACAGTACAACTTGATGAGATTAGTGAATCTTCGGCAACTGTTGATATGTCTAAGGAACCGAAAGAAATTCCGCTAATTATCCATCAACTGAGCCGGATGTTGTCGCATATGATGCGGAGACTTCAGACAATGTTGTAACTGAAGCGCGCAGATCAGGTAGGGCTATCCAGCCACCTGAGTGGTTTCATAATGAAATCTTCATTCTTGAAGACGATGAACCTGCGCACTACAAGGAAGCGATGGCGAGGCCCAGCTCAAAGGAATGGCACAAGGCTATGAAATCCGAAAACAAAGTTTGGAACTTGGAAGAACTTCCAGAAGGCGTAAAGCCGATTGGTTGTAAATGGATTTTCAAAAGGAAGACAGACACGGATGGTAACATTACTATCCACAAAGCTGGACATGTCGTGAAAGGGTTCACACAAGTTCCAGGAGTGTACTACAATGAGACTTTCTCGCCCGTAGCTATGCTTAGGTCTGTTCAGATATTACTAGCAATTGCTGCTTATTTCGATTGAAATATGGCAGATGGATGTCAAAACGTCTTTCCTAAATGGAGACCTCAAAGAGGATGTATACATGATACAGCCAGAAGGTTTTGTCATTCATAAGGATGCTGGAAAGGTATGCAAACTTAAGAAAGCCATTTATGGTCTGAAGCAAGCGTCAAGGAGCTGGAACATTCGTTTTGATGAAGTGGTCAAATAATTTGGCTTCATCAGGAATGACGAAGAATCTTGTGTTTATAAGAAGTTTAGTGGGAGTGCAAAAGTATTTCTAATATTGTATGTGGATGACATATTATTGATTGGAAATTATGTGAATTTCTTAGCGAAATAAAAGACTCATTGAAGAAGAGTTTTTCAATGAAAGACTTAGGCGAAGCAGCATATGTATTGGGCATCAGAATCTATACAAATAGATCAAAACGCATGATAGCACCTAGCCAAAGCACGTACATTGACAAGGTGTTGAAAATGTTCAACATGGAGAACTCCAAGAAGGGCCTTCTCCCCATGTCACCTGCACAATGCTTTGCAAGAATCAGTGTCCTCGCACTCTCGATGAGCGAGTACAAATGAATGATGTTCCATATGCCTCGGTAGTTGGTTATATTACGTATGCCATGCTATGTACAAGACCTGATGTTTCCTATGTGCTAAGTGTTAGCAGCCGGTACCAAAGTGATCCAGGATTGGAACACTGGGCCTCAGTCAAGGGTATTCTTAAGTACCTCAGAAGGACCAAGGATTAACTCCTTGTGTACGGAGGTGATGAAGAGCTCATTGTAAGTGGTTACATTGATGCAGGCTTCATGACTGACCCAGATGACTTCAAATCTCAATCAGGCTATGTTTTCATATTGAACGGTGGCGCATTAGATTGGAAAAGTTCCAAACAAAAGACTGTGGCGGATTCTACAACGGAGGCGGAATATGCTGCTGCTTCAGAAGCCTCCAAGGAGGCGGTATGGATCAAGCAATTTCTTGAAGACCTTGGTGTGGTTCCTAGTGCCCAGGACCCGGTGGAGATCTATTGTGATAATGATACGTCTCCAACGTATCTATAATTTTTTATTGTTCCATGCTATTATATTATCTGTTTTGGATGTTAATGGGCTTTAATTTACACTTCTATATTATTTTTGGGACAAACCTATTAACCGGAGGCCCAACCCAAATTGCCGTTTTCTTGCCTATTTCAGTGTTTCGAAGAAAAGGAATATCAAACATAGTCCAAACGGGATGAAACCTTTGGGAGAGTTATTTTTGGAATGGAAGCAAGCCAGGAGACTTAGAGTAGACATCAGGGAAGCTTCGAGGAAGCCACGAGGCAGGGAGGCGCGCCCTACCCCCTGGGCGCGCCCCCACCCTTGTGGCTCCCCTGACCGAATTCTTTCGCCAATATATGTCCATATACCCTAAAAACATCGAGGAACAGAATAGATGGGGAGTTCCGCCGCTGCAAGCCACTATAGCCACCAAAAACCAATCGGGACCCTGTTCCGGCACGCTGCCGGAGGGGGGATCCCTCACCGATGGCCATCTTCATCATCCCGGCGCTTTCCATGACGAGGAGGGAGTAGTTCACCCTCGGGGCTGAATGTATGTACCAGTAGCTATGTGTTTGATCTCTCTCTCTCTCCTCTCTCTCGTGTTCTTGACGTGGTATGATCTTGATGTATCGCGAGCTTTGCTATTATAGTTGGATCTTATGATGTTTCCCCCTCTACTCTCTTGTAATGGATTGAGTTTTCCCTTTGAAGTTATCTTATCGGACTGAGTCTTTAAGGATTTGAGAACACTTGATGTATGTCTTGCATGTGCTTATCTGTGGTGACAATGGGATATCACGTGATCCACTTGATGTATGTTTTGGTGATCAACTTGCGAGTTCCGTGACCTCGTGAACTTATGCATAGGGGTTGGCACACGTTTTTGTCTTGACTCTCCGATAGAAACTTTGGGGCACTCTTTGAGGTTCTTTGTGTTGGTTGAATAGATGAATCTGAGATTGTGTGATGCATATCGTATAATCATACCCACGGATACTTGAGGTGACATTGGAGTATCTAGGTGACATTAGGGTTTTGGTTGATTTGTGTATGAAGGTGTTATTCTAGTACGAACTCTTGAATAGATCGATCAGAAAGAATAACTTTGAGGTGGTTTCGTACCCTGCCATAATCTCTTCGTTTGTTCTCCGCTATTAGTGACTTTGGAGTGACTCGTTGTTGCATGTTCAGGGATAGTTATATGATCTAATTATGTTATTATTGTTGAGAGAACTTGCACTAGTGAAAGTATGAACCCTAGGCCTTGTTTACTAGCATTGCAATACCGTTTACGCTCACTTTTATCATTACTTACCTTGCTATTTTTATATTTTCAGATTACAAAAACCTATATCTACCATCCTTATTGCACTTGTATCACCATCTCTTCACCGAACTAGTGCACCTATACAATTTACCATTGTATTGGGTGTGTTGGGGACACAAGACTCTTTGTTATTTGGTTGCAGGGTTGTTTGAGAGAGACCATCTTCATCCTACGCCTCCCACGGATTGATAAACCTTAGGTCATCCACTTGAGGGAAATTTGCTACTGTCCTACAAACCTCTGCACTTGGAGGCCGAACAACGTCTAGAAGAAGAAGGTTGTGTAGTAGACATCAGATAATAGTGGCGCCGTGGCTCAGGCAAGGGATCCAAGTTTGCACCATAAGACAAGACATATTGAACGCAAATATAAACTCATTCGACATCATGTCGAAGAGGGTTTAGTGAAAGTATGCAAAGTTCACACGGATCTGAACGTGTCAGACCCGATGACAAAGCCTCTACCACGAGCAAAGCATGAGCAGCACCGGATATCCATTGGTGTTAGGGAAGCCATGTAACTGGATTATGACTCTAGTGCAAGTGTGAGTCTGTAGGAGATATGCCCTAGAGGCAGTAATAACAGTTATTTTGTATCTCCAAAGTTTGTAATGAATGTTTAACTTCCATGGTATAACTGCAATGATTCTTGAGTCTGCAATATCCACGAGGCTCAGAGGGAAACTCATGTGCACATGTGGTGTACTAAACGGTAAAATGTATTCCTAGTCTTGCCTCTAAGACTGGCTCATGTATTGCATGATGATCCTGTTTTCCTAATCATGTGCATGTCTATGCAGGCAATTTTGAGGGCACGATGTTGGTAGAACACTTGTGTTGAATCGACCCAAATTGATGTTATGCTATGAGATTCTTTTCATCACAAGTTTATCGTTAATATCACAGAGATAGTTAATGTTTGCATAATTCCTCAGACCATGAGAGTATCGAGTTCCTTTGTGCTTGCTTCGTGAACTTTGGGGTTTGTTAAACGTCATCCGTAATTGGGTGGCTATCACGACGGCTTATGGGTTCACGGAAAAGTATGGCAAGTAACAAGATAGCTCAAGATTGGGATTTGCTCCTCGGACGATGGAGAGATATTCTCGTGCCCTCTCGGTGTTATGGTATCCATAATCGTCTGGCCAGATACCTTGTGATTTGATCACTGGGATGCCGGAACACGAAAACGAGAAAAGAGAAGAAAACCGGTAATGAGGTAACTTGCATGGTGGAAAAATTGTTCGTCCACGGGGATGCAATAAATCTCACCTCAGGTGTTTGTGACATATCGCGAAGCAACAGGAATAGCTCACTTCAACCAGAGGTTCACTCGAATACTTATTCATGTGGCTACAGGGGTCAATATGGGTGTCCACGGCTCCGATGTTGATCATTGATCGGAAGGGGTTCCGGGTCATGTCTATACTTCACCGAACCTATAGGGTCACACGCTTAAGGGTTATCTATCTACTGAATACTAGACACGGAGTTTGAGAGAAAATCACCGAAAAAGTTTCGGACACCGTAAAAGTTTCGGATAGCGGAAAAGCTCCGCAGAGAGAGGACACCTGATGAGTTTTGATGAAACCGAAAAGTTGTTTCGGGATATACTAGTAAGTTAAATTGGTTTTAGCACATGCCTGATAATTCTTGGAGGGTGCCAGAATCATTCTGGAAACTTTTTGGAATTTTCCGGGATAAAAACTGGAAATGTTTGGAGCTGCCGGAGCCACTTCAGATGCGTTTCGCAGATGAAAATCACTAAACCGGAATTGTTTCGGAATGCGTTGAAAATTATTTTAGTGGGTACTGGTAATGTTCTAAGACCACATAAATATTTTCAGTTCGAACGACCGCTGAAAAAAGTCGTCGTGAATAGTGAAAATCACTTTATGGATATTTTTTTGGAAAGCCACCTTTTAGGGCTTTTGCAAAAAAGGCTTCTAGAAGGGCTTGGGGGCCAAGGAAGCCCCTCATGGGGGCCCCACAAGGTGGTGGCAGGCCAAGCATGGTGGAGCTCCATGGAGCTCCAAATGGCATCCCATTTTGCCCATAAACCCCTCATATGTGACCTAAAGTGTCAGGACCCCGATTCTAAGTCACACCGATCTAGCCTGTAACACCTCATATCACTTTGCGGCCTCACGCACGGTATTCCCACGGGTGTCACCTTACCATGGCCCGGGACCGTTTGCGCCTTTTGGCTCACGTATATGATAGTGTCACTAGCATCCATATGACAGAGAACCCGGGCCGACATGACTAGTTGTGAACCCAAAGTGGCACTATCTTACGGGGACAGGCATACATGAATCAACATCGAGCATGTCGGTCAGCAGCGTGCGAATCCGGGCTGTAGCACTGGGCTAACAGGACTCCAGGAACCCGGGCTATAGCAGGCTAGGCAGGACTCCGGATGTCACCGCGTGACATTTCCCCGAAGGGACGGACACATGAACGAAGTGAATCACATGCCGGCCAGTCAAGTGTTCCGGAGCAGTAGTGCTGGGCTAGCAGGACTCTGGTGAACCAAGCTGTAGCGGACTACTATGGCTCATGGAAGCATAAGACTACATTTCCCCATAAGAGAGGCTACCAAGGATAAACAACAAGGTTGTTGGATCCCACACATACCAAGCATTTCAAATCATACACACAATATGCTCGATATGTGTAAATACAACATGGCATCACAACAAGACTCTACGACTCAAAGTATTTATTCATTAGGCTCCGAGGAGCCAAATATTACAAGCATGGGTCTCATGACCAAACATACAGAGCATACAGGCAACAAGCACATGCGGAAGCTTAACCTGTCTGAGTACAGACAACTACAAATGAAGAAGGCTGAGAAGCCTGACTATCTACAAGACCCTACCGAGGGCACAAGATCATAGCTGAGTTATCAAGCTAAACGTCGAAGTCCACACGGAACTACTAGTGAGACTGATGTCTCTCTGTAAAACATAAAATAGGCAAACATGAGTACAAATGTACCCAGCAAGACTTACATCAGAACTATCTACATATGCATCGGTATCAATAAAGGGGGTGGTGGAGTTTAACTGCAGCAAGCCAGCTTTGACTCGGTGGCTATCCTGAACTACGACTGTAAGTAACTCTTTTGAGGTAGCGCACACGAGTCCACATATTCACCAAGCAATACACCACTATGGATCCGCTCCCGTCTCCCTACGAGAACGCCATCCATAGCACTCACGCTTATCTTGCGCATTTTAGAGTATCCACTTTCACTTGTCTATGAACTGTATAGGCAACCAAGTAGTCCTTTATCGCGGACACGGCTATTCGAATAGATGATGTTAACCCTGCAGGGGTGTACTTCTTCATACACGCTCTCACCACTTACCGTCATTTACACGACATGTACTCAGAAACCTTCAAGTGGAAGCCCAACGAGGGTGTCGGCCACGGCCTACCTAAACACTCAAGTCTCTAGTCCAGGTTTATCGCCTATCCAGGTTCCATCCGCAGGGAGTCCGGCCGAGGTTTCCACATACGGCCCCGAACGATGTGTACAGGGTTCCCGAGACACCAAACGGGCGACTCGGTACACCGTGCCACGATGTATCTACCACATCATAGCCCACCCCTAGGGTCAGCGCTATGCACGGCCGCCAACACATATCCTATAAACACCAGAAACGAATTGCAACTCTTGGACAGAGGACTAGGGTGGTTAAGAAGCTGAGAGGGTCCATTGGTTTCGGGCCCAATGCATGGTAGTAGCTGGTTGTTGAATCACACATACAGATCTTGGTGCTTAAGGACGGTTCCAATGAAACAACCCACCATGTACTCCTACATGTCCTCTCATCGATACCTTTACCAAATCTTGTTCAACACACTTAGCTCACACACAGTAGGACATGTTCACAACTTTCCAATTCATCCCCGATGAATCAGACCTGACACAACTCTAAGCAATAGCAGGCATGGCAAACAAGCATGAATGAGTAGGCACATCAGGGCTCAAAACAACTCCTACTCATGCTAGTGGGTTTCATCTATTTACCGTGGCAATGACAGGTCATGCAGAGGAAAGGGGTTCAACTACCACAGCATGTAACAGTTGAATCATTGTTGTCCTAATGCAGTAAAAGAGAGCAGTAGCGAGAGAGTGGGATTGTATCGGAATGAACAAGGGGTTTTTGCTTGCCTGGCACTTTTAAAGATAGTAATAGCTCTTCATCGGTGTCATCGAACCCATCGTCGGAACATCGTTTACTGAGAGGGGACAATTACCAGCAAACAAGGAAGAACACAATCAATGCAATGCAAAAATATGATGCATGATCATGACATGGCAATATATTGTGGTTTGAGCTAATGCAACTAGAAACCAGATTAAATGAAGTTGGTTTGAACCAAGGGTTCAAATTCAAACTCCATATGTGCTTATTTAAATGCCAATTATGCAAATTGCCATATACAGCAACCTTCGGTTGTTCAAACATGCATGCAAATGGTACAGATGGATAGATTGGATTTTTCTGATCATTTTTCATATATAACTTATTTCATTCCGAGTTACAGATTAATTTCTATGAATTTTAGAAGTTTTAGCTATTTTCTGGAATTTCCTGAATTATTTTTAATCCAGAAAAGGATTAACTGCGTCAGCATGACGTCTATGTGACATCAACAGGTCAACTGAGCTATTCTGGGCAAAACTGACCAGTGGGTCCCGCGTGTTAGTAGTTAATTAACTAACTAAATTTAGTTAGTGCTAATCTAAGTTAATTAGCAGAGCGGTCCCACTTGTCATAGACTCAGGGGAGTCAACCTGGGCCCACACGGGGTCAACCAGGGTCAAACTCGTCGGTGTTTAGCCACTGGCGAGGCCAGACGCGGCAGAGGGGGGCGGGTTTCGTGGTCCGGCGACCAAAACAACGGCAGAGCACATCTAAGTGATGCGGGAAGTGAGCCGTGTCGAGTGGTGGCAGTGGGTGGAGCTGGGGTGACCGGAAACGTCGCCGGTGATGAGCTGTGCGGCTGCCGGAGCTCAGGTGAGGTCGAACCCGAGGCTATGGGGCACGGCGAGGCGTGTGGAGAGGTGCTATGGCTTCTGCTAGTGCGGTGAGGACGATGGCGTGCTCAGAATCAAGCCAACATGGCTGTGGCCACGATGGCGACGTGCGGTGGCGGTGTCGGGTGCGGCCGAGCTCGGTGTAGTCGCTGTGGTGCTCGAGAGCGAGAATGGGAAGGGGGAGGAGGTAGCTGGGCTCACAGCGATCACAACGAGGCAGACGGCGAGGTCGGGGACGAGCTGGTGCGGCGGTGACGGCGAAGGGGATCTCCGGCGGCGTTCGGTGAAGATGAGGTCGAAGAAGATGAGTTAGAGCGTGCGAGTGCTCGGGGCTCGGCTAGCTCCATGAAGCAGACGATGACGGAGCTCGTGGACACGGCAGCGCGGCGCGGGGATGACGGTGGGTGCGAGTTTCACGGTGGCGCAGGCGCGGCAGCGTCGGCCATGGTGGGAGAGGGCGAGGGAGAGAGGCAGAGGAGTGAGCGAGGTGTCTGCGGGGTCAGGGCGGCGACATGGAGCTCGCCCAGGTGTCCAGGGGCGAGGGCGGCAAGCAGCTGACGCGCTGGCGAGCTCACGCACGCCGGCGTCACCTCCCTGCCTGCCTGGCGGGGACGAAGCAGCTGGCTGGCACGGGCCAGCACAGTGCTGGGCCGCCAGGTGGGCCGGATGGTGGCTTTGCCAGGTAAGTTTGTTTCCCTTTATTTTTTTTCTGTTTTCTTTATTTCTGCAAGTTTGTGGCTTTTCTGAAAATACTTAGGCAATTCCAAAAATCACCAAACCGCACATGCCCACTGCTTAGAACATATCCCACACGGAACATTTCAGTTTGGGATTATTTGGACATTTCAAATATTTAGTAGCATTTAAATGTCCAAATGCAAATAGCATATGGTTTAATCCAATGACCTTATGATGTCCTAGAAAAGTGTGCACCATTTTTGTCAAAGGTTCTAGACCAAGGCAAAGATGATGAACATTTTAGAAGGGCATTTCAGGTTCATTGAAAAAGATTTTAGTAAACCCTAGTTGGTTTCCAGGGGGGTGCTGGGGGTTCTGTCATCCCCATTTCAGATTTCTGGAAAAGAAGACATGGTGCAACACTCTAATGCATGAACTAGCTAGGGTGTGACATAAAGCATGGTTTTTTTGGTAATTTGTGGAGGCACACTACCCCTTGGTTTTCCTATAAATAGAGGGGGTGAGGGCTGCCATCTCTTCATCCCTTGCTCTCATACACATGCCATGACTTGTCTGGCTTCTCCCTCCCTCCTAGCAAAATAGTTTCGTAGAGCCAAAAGGCTGTCTGGGTTCCGGCAGGAACTAGTTCTGGACGGCGAAGCCCTGCCGGATAGTTGACACCATATGTGTGCAACCCCGTAGAGAGATTGTAGTTTCGATCTTTTTCCTGAGGGGCTGTTCGAGTATCCTCCCGAAGGGCTGTCCGAGTTGCCGTCCAAGTTTCGAGGGTCATCCCAAAGGGCTGTCCGCGACATCGTCCGGGGGACTGTCCGACTGCCTCCCGAAGGGCTGTCCGGAGAGGGAGTACATCCTCGCGGTTGGGAGGTTGTAAATCCTAGATGCGGGGATCTGCACCAACGATCTACACCGACTCTTCTTCTGCTGCGCTACAAGTCGGTACGGATTAGATCAAACCTTGTATGCAGTCTCCATAGTGGTCTTGGGCATGCTCGCTATACCGAAATTTTTATTTTCTGTCACGTTACCCTACACCTTTGGCACGCATAAGGTCACGGAGCTCAAATAGACAATCTACAAATTTGGGATCACTAGGATTCATTTTATGAAAAGCTATGGACATTTGAAGAATCTCATCTAGATGTTTCAAGGAATAGTTTGGAAAGCTCTCCTCAAGATATCTCCATATAGTATAAGCACATTAAAATGTAGGCAAGCATACAAGCAAAATTTCTAGGCAATCCTCTAATGATAAGATCAATAGTTCTAAGATTGAGGGTCATGTCAAGATACTCATCGGGGGTAGGATGCAAGGGGTCAATAGGAGGCGCACAAGAGCTAGTAATATACTTGTTCAAATTATATTAATTGAAAATATCAAGCATCTCATTTTTCCAAGCACTATAGAACTCCCCGTCAAGAATAGGCACTCTATGTCTAATACTCCCAATCGTAGACTCATACATCTTCCTCCAAAGGTGATTAAACCAAAGCAATGGAGACCAAAGCTCTGATACCAATTGAAAGGATCGATAAAAGAGGTATCTAGAGGGGGGGGGGTGATTAGACCCTCAACAAGCAAAAGTGGCAGTTTTTAAGTTCTTCAAGTTGAGGTGGAGTTTAAGCACAAGTTTAAGCATTCACAATACATTTCTGTTGGGGAACGTAGTAATTCAAAAAATTTCCTAAGATCACGCAAGATCTAACTAGGAGGTGCATAGCAATGAGAGGGAGAGTGTGTCCACGTACCCTCATAGACCGAAAGCGGAAGCGCTTAGTAACGCAGTTGATGTAGTCAAACGTCTTCATGATCCAACCGATCCAAGTACCGAACGTACGACACCTTCGTGTTCAGCACACGTTCAGCACGATAACGTCCCCCGAGCTCTTGATCCAGTTGAGGACAAGGGAGAGTTCCGTCGGCACGACGGCGTGGTGAAGGTGTTGATGATGTGATCCGCGCAGGGCTTCGCCTAAGCACGACGACAATGTGACCGAGGTGGTAAACTATGGAGGGGGCACCGCACATGGCTGAGGAACAATTGATGTGCCTTTGGGGTGCCTCCCGCCCCCGTATATAAAGGAGGGGAGGAGGGGGTGGCCGGCCAAGAGGGGCGCGCCATGGGGGGAGTCCTACTAGGACTCCTAGTCCTAGTAGGATTCGCCCCCGCCCCTTTTTCCTTTCTTCACCGGAGGGAAAAGGAAGGAGAGGGAGTAGGAGAAGGAAAGGGGGGTGGCGCCCCCTTCCCTAAACCAATTAGTACTCCTCCCTTGTGAGGCGCGCACCAGCCCCTTGTGGGCTAGTTAGCCTCCCTCCTAAAGCCCATATGGCCCATATCTTCCACCGGGGGTTCCGGTAACCCCTCCGGTACTCCGGTATGTACCTGATACACTCCGGAACCCTTCCGGTGTCCGAATACTACCTTCCAATACATCAGTCTTTACCTATCGACCATTTCAAGACTCCTCGTAATGTCCGTGATCTCACCCGGGACTCCGAACAAACTTCGGTCATCAAAAACAAATAACTCATAATACAAATCGTCATCGAACGTTAAGCGTGCGGACCCTACGGGTTGGAGAACTATGTAGACACGACCGAGACACATCTCTGGTCAATAACCAATAGCGGAACCTGGATGCTCATATTGGCTCCTACATATTCTATGAATATCTTTATTGGTCAAACAGTTATGACAACATACGTTATTCCCTTTGTCCGTCGGTATGTTACTTGCCCAAGATTCGATCGTCAATATCTACATACCTAGTTCAATCTCATTACTGGCAAGTCTCTTTACTCATTCCGTACTACATCATCTTGTAACTAACTCGTTATTCACATTGCTTGCAAGGCTTCTTATGATGTGCATTACCGAAAGGGCCCAAAGATACCTCTCCGATACTCGGAGTGACAAATCCTAATCTCGATCTATGCCAACCCAACAAACACCTTCGGAGACACCTATAGAGCATCTTTATAATCACCTAGTTATGTTGTGACATTTGATAGCACACAAGGTGTTCCTCCGGTATACGGGAGTTGCATAACCTCATAGTTAGAGGAATATGTATGTCATGAAGAAAGCAATAGAAATAAAACTTAAACGATCATAATGCTAAGCTAATGGATGGGTCTTGTCCATCACATCATTTCCCTAATGATGTGATCCCGTTCATCAAATGACAACACATGTCTATGGTCAGGAAACTTAACCATCTTTGATTAATGAGCTAGTCTAGTAGAGGCATACTAGGGACACTCTATTTTGTCTATGTATCCACACATGTATCAAGTTTCTGGTTAATACAATTCTAGCATGGATAATAAACATTTATCATGATATAAGGAAATATAAAATAACAACTTTATTATTGCCTCTAGGGGATATTTCCTTCAGTCTCCCACTTGCACTAGAGTCAATAATCTAGTTCACATCGCCATGTGATTTAACACTAATAGTTCACATATTTATGTTATTAACACCCATAGTTCACATCACCATGCGATCATCACCCAAAGGGTTTACTAGAGTCAATAATCTAGTTCACATCGCTATATGATTAACACCCGAAGAGTACTAAGGTGTGACCATGTTTTGCTTGTGAGAGAAGGTTAGTCAACGGGTCTGCCACATTCAGATCCGTATGTATTTTGCAAATTTCTATGTCTACAATGCTCTGCACAGAGCTACTCTAGCTAATTCCTCCCACTTTCAATATGTATCCAGATTGAGACTTATAGTCATCTAGATTGGTTTCAAAGCTTGCATCGACGTAACTCTTTATGACGAACTCTTTATTACCTCCATAACCGAGAAATATCTCCTTAGTCTTCTAAGGATAATTTTGACCGCTGTCCAGTGATCTACTCCTGGATCACTATTGTACCCTTTTACCAAACTCATGTCAAGGTACACAATAGGTCTGGCACACAACTTAGCATACTTTATAGAACCTATGGTTGAGGCATAGGGAATGATTTCATTCTCTTTCTATTTTCTGCGGTGGTTGGGTTTTGAGTCTTACTCAACTTTACACCTTGCAATACAGGAAAGAACTCCTTTCTTTGACTTGTTCCATTCTGAACTACTTCAAAATCTTGTCAAGATATGTACTCACTGAAAAATCTTATCAAGCGTCTTGATCTATCTCTATAGATCTTGATGCTCAATATGTAAGCCGCTTCACCGAGGACTTTCTTTGAAAAAACTCCTTTCAAACACTCCTTTATGCTTTCCAGAAAATTCTACATCATTTCCGATCAACAATATGCCATTCACATATACTTATCAGAAAGGCTGTAGTGCTCCCACTCACTTTCTTGTAAATACAGGCTTCTCCAAAAGTCTGTATAAAACTGTATGCTTTGATCAACTCATCAAAGCGTATATACCAACTCCGAGATGCTTGCACCAGTCAATAGATGGATCACTGGAGCTTGCACACTTTGTTAGCACCTTTAGGATCGACAAAACCTTCTGGTTGCATCATATACAACTCTTCTTTAATAAATCCATTAAGGAATGCAGTTTTGACATCCATTTGCTAGTTTTCATAAAATGCGGCAGTTGCTAACATGATTTGGACAGACTTAAGCATCGATACGAGTGAGAAAATCTCATCGTATTCAACACCTTGAACTTGTCGAAAACCTTTTTCGACAATTCGAGCTTTGTAGATAGTAACACTACCATCAGCGTCCGTCTTCCTCTTCAAGATCCATTTATTCTCTATGGCTTGCCGGTTATCGAGAAAGTCCACCAAAGTCCACACTTTGTTCTTATACATGGATCCCATCTTAGATTTCACGGCCTCAAGCCATTTCATGGAATCTGGGCTCATCGCCGCTTCCTCATAGTTCGTAGGTTCGTCATGGTCTAGTAACATGACTTCCAGAACAGGATTACCGTACCACTCTGGTGCGTAACATACTCTGGTTGACCTATGAGGTTCGGCAATAACTTGATCTAAAGTTTCATGATCAACATCATTAACTTCCTCACTAATTGGTGTAGGCATCACTAGAACTGATTTCTGTGATGAATCATTTTCCAATTCGGGAGAAGGTACAACTACCTCATCATCAAGTTCTACTTTCCTCCCACTCACTTCTTTCGAGAGAAACTCCTCTAGAAAGGATCCATTCTTAGCAACGAATATCTTGCCTTCGGATCTGTGATAGAAGGTGTACCCAACAGTTTCTTTTGGGTATCCTATGAAGACGCATTTCTCTGATTTGGGTTCGAGCTTATCAGGTTGAAGCTTTTTCACATAAGCATCGCAGCCCCAAACTTTAAGAAATGACAGCTTAGGTTTCTTGCCAAACCACAGTTCATACGGTGTCGTCTCAACGGATTTAGACGGTGCCCTATTTAACGTGAATGCAGCTGCTCTAACGCATAACCCCAAAACGATAGTGGTAAATTGCTAAGAGCCATCATAGATCGCACCATATCCAATATAGTACGGTTACGATGTGCGGACACACCATTACTCTATGGTGTTCCAGGTGGCGTGAGTTGTGAAACTATTCCACATTGTTTTGAATGAAGGCCAAACTCGTAAATCAAATATTTGCCTCCGCGATCAGATCGCAGAAACTTTATTTTCTTGTTACAATGATTCTCCACTTCACTCTGAAATTCTTTGAACTTTTCAAATGTTTCAGACTTGTGTTTCATTAAGTAGATATACCCATATCTGCTCAAATCATCTGTGAAGGTCAGAAAATAACGATACCCGCCACGAGCCTCAACACTCACTGGACCGCATACATCGGTATGTATTATTTCCAATAAGTCAGTGGTTCGCTCCATTGTTCTGGAGAACAGAGTTTCAGTCATCTTGCCCGTGAGGCATGGTTCACAAGTATCAAATGATTCATAATCAAGTGATTCCAAAAGCCCATCTGCATGGAGTTTCTTCATGCGCTTTACACAAATATGATCAAAACGGTAGTGCCACAAATATGTTGCACTATCATTATCAACTTTGCATATCTTGGCATCAATATTATGAATATGTGTATCACTATGATCGAGATTCAATAAACCATTTACATTGGGTGTATGACCATAGAAGGTTTTATTCATGTAAACAGAACAACAATTATTCTGTGACTTGAATGAATAACTGTATCGCAATAAACATGATCCAATCATATTCATGCTCAACGCAAACACCAAATAACATTTATTTAGGTCCAACACTAATCCCGAAGGTAGAGGGAGTGTGCGTTGGTGATCTTATCAACCTTGGAATCACTTCCAACACACATCGTCACCTCGCCCTTAACTAGTTGTTGTTCGTTTTGCAACTCCTGTTTCGAGTTACTAATCTTAGCAACTAAACTGGTATCAAATACCCTAGGATTACTATGGACACTAGTAAAGTACACATCAATAACATGTATATCAAATATACCTTTGTTCTCTTTTCCATCCTTCTTATCCGCCAAGTATTTGGGGTAGTTCCGCTTCCAGTGACCATTCCCTTTGCAGTAGAAGCACTCAGTTTGAGGCTTAGGTCTAGCTTTGGGTTTCTTCACGGGAGTGGCAACTTGCTTGCCATTCTTTCTTGAAGTTCCCTTTCTTTTCCTTTGCCCCTTTTCTTGAAACCAGTGGTCTTGTTAACCATCAACACTTGATGCTCTTTCTTGATTTCTACCTTCGCCGATTTTAGCATCGCAAAGAGCTCGGGAATCGTTTTCGTCATCCCTTGCATATTATAGTTCATCATGAAGTTCTAGTAACTTGGTGATAGTGACTAGAGAACTCTATCAATCACTATCTTATCTGGAAGATTAACTCCCACTTGATTCAAGCGAGTGTAGTACTCAGACATTCTGAGAACACGCTCATTGGTTGATCTATTCTCCTCCATCTTGTAGGCAAAGTACTTGTCAGAGGTCTCATACCTCTCGACTCGGGTATGAGTCTAAAATACCAATTTGAGCTCTTGGAACATCTTATATGCTCCGTGGCGTTCAAAAAGTTTTTGAAGTCCCGGTTCTAAGCTGTAAAGCATGACACACTAAACTATAAAGTAGTCATCATACCGAGTTTGCCAAACATTCATAACATCTGCATCTGCTCCTGCAATCGGTCCGTCACCTAGCGGTGCATCAAGGACACAATTCTTCTATGCAACAATGAGGATAATCCTCAGATCACGGATCCAGTCCACATCATTGCTACTATCATCTTTGAACTTATTTTTCTCTAGGAACATATCAAAAAATAAACGAGGAGCTATAACGTGAGCTATTGATCTACAACATAATTTGCAAATACTATCAGGACTAAGTTCATGATAAATTAAAGTTCAATTAATCATATTACTTAAGAACTCCCACTTAGATAGACATCCCTCTAGTCATCTAAATGATCACGTGATCCATATCAACTAAACCATGTCCGGTCATCATGTGAGATGGAATAGTTTTCAATGGTGAACATCTCTATGTTAATCATATCTACTATATGATTCACGTTCGACCTTTCGATCTCAGTGTTCCGAGGCCATATGTGCATATGCTAGGCTCGTCAAGTTTAACCCGAGTATTCCATGTGTGCAAAACTGGCTTGCACCCGTTGTATGTGAACGTAGAGCTTATCACACCCAATCATCACGTGGTGTCTCGGCACGACGAACTGTAGAAACGGTGCATACTCAGGGAGAACACTTATACCTTGAAATTTAGTGAGGGATCATCTTATAATGCTACCGCCGTACTAAGCAAAATAAGATGCATAAAGGATAAACATCACATGCAATAAAAATATGTGACATGATATGGCCATCATCATCTTGTGCCTTTGATCTCCATCTCTAAAACATCGTCATGATCTCCATCATCACCGGCATGACACCATGATCTCCATCATCTTGATCTCCATCAACGTGTCATCACATGGTCGTCTTGCCAACTATTGCTTTTGCAAATATATCTATCGCATAGCGATAAAGTAAAGCAATTATATGGCGCTTGCATCTTATGCAATAAAGAGACAACCATAAGGCTCCTGCCAATTGCCTATAATTTTAACAAAACATGATCATCTCATACAACAATTTATATCTCATCAGTCTTCACCATATCACATTACAACATGTCCTGCAAAAACAAGTTAGACGTCCTCTACTTTGTTGTTGCAAGTTTTACGTGGCTGCTACGGGCTACTAGCAAGAACCATTCTTACCTACGCATGAAAACCACAACGATTTTTCATCAAGTGTGCTGTTTTAACCTTCAACAAGGACAGGTTGTAGTCAAACTTGATTCAACAAAAGTTGGAGAAATAGACACCCGCCAGCCACCTATGTGCGAAGCACGTCGGTAGAATCAATCTCATGAACGCGGTCATGTAATGTCGGTCGGGCCTCTTCATACAACAATACCGCCGAATCAAAGTAAGACGTTGGTGGTAAGCAATATGACTATTATCGCCCACAACTCATTGTGTTCTACTCGTGCATATATCATCTACGCATAGACCTGGCTCGGATGCCACTATTGGGGAATGTAGTAATTCAAAAAAAATTCCTACGATCACGCAAGATCTAACTAGGAGATGCATATCAATGAGAGGGGAGAGTGTGTCCACGTACCCTCGTAGACCGAAAGTAGAATAGTTTAGTAACACGGTTGACGTAGTCGAACGTCTTCATGATCCAACCGATCCAAGTACAGAACGTACGGTACCTTCGTGTTCAGCACATGTTTAGCACAATGATGTCCCTCGAGCTCTTGATCCAGTTGAGGACGAGGGAGAGTTCCGTTAGCATGACAGCGTGGTGACGGTGTTGATGATGTGATCTGCGCAGGGCTTCACCTAAGCACTACGACAATATGACCGAGGTGGTAAATTGTGGAGGGGGCACCACACATGGCTGAGGAACAATTGATGTGCCTTTGGGGTGCCCCCGCCCCCGTATATAAAGGAGGGGAGGAGGGGGTGTCCGGCCAAGAGGGGCGCGCCATGGGGGGAGTCCTACTAGGACTCCTAGTCCTAGTAGGATTCACCCCCCTTTTCCTTTCTTCACCAGAGGGAAAAGGAAGGAGAGGGAGTAGGAGAAGGAAATGGGATGGCGCCCCCTTCCCTAAATGTGGGGACCCCGACTCATAAGTCGTGATCACTGAATGCACGTGTATAGTGATCCCAGAGATCAATGCTCACTGAACACACAGAAGCTGAATAACAAGAGTCTTACGTCCATACATACCGTCTTACATAAATTATGACCATTATGGTCGAGTCTTGAGTATAACTTCATAGCGGAAATCTTCGTCGATAACTTGGACCCATGCCATCTGCATTAACCCTACATGCATTCTGACAGGGAAGCGTCCTAGCTTGCATGTTCGTCACCGAAGCATTCTTCATCATATCCTGTTCTTTCATGCCTGGCCAATAAAATAACCAGTGGCAAGCCAATGAGTACTTTGAATGTACTCGCAAGCAACCCAAGGGTGATAACATAATAATTATGCAAGGCTCTACTGCTAATTTGGCATTTTTGCGAAAAGCTAGTTTTTCTCATGCAAGTATGATCATCATTTATCAAGGACATGAATGTGTTTGCAAGAAGTATCAGGAGGTTACAGACATCAGCATCGAGAAAGAGTTATGAACAACTCATGCTGAAGCTCACCGTGACTTTCTCACGAATCACGTCAACGGATTTACCAAACCGTGTTGTTTTCCAGAAACTTATGGACATAGTCTAAGAAGCACCACCCAACTGTCCTTGACCGTGGACATGGCTATTCGAATAGTTTTACACTCTACAGAGGTTGCACACTTTACGCACAAGATCCGGGGAACTTTCGTGTCATCCACGACCCGCGGTACCTCAAGTACCCAGGGTAAGCACCCGATCACTATCTTTCCCTAGACGACACTAACATAGAGTCCACTTGATTGGTAGTATCCCCCGTGCCCAACATTTCACATCTTAAAATTATGGAGCCTCACTCCCATATTCATCACATACCACAAGCACGGGGTACCAACGGTTGGTCTGGTGCCGTATGAAAACAGTCATGGCCGCCCTACCTGGAACGACCCCATCCCGAGAGAGCGCAACAACAACTCTCCCGTCACTAGTAATGCAGGCTCCAAGCTAGTATCGGCCTAGGTAATCAATAATGCCCTTTCCCATATAAGGGTAGAGTGGTTGCGCAGGTAAAGTTGGGTCAGTCGACAAATCTTAAATCTAATCCGTCTCTGTAAACAACACTTTTATCAAGCCTCGGTACACTACTTCTCCAACAAGTAGTGACCTAGTTCATCATCATCTCCCAGGGCATCAGTGGCACCCACTAGGGCTGTTTGCAAGTATGTCAAACCACACTTGTTTCTTTCCATGCATAACTCTGACCCACTTTGCGTAGCCATTTACTATAGCATATTTCTACAATCCATCAATACAACTCTAAACAAGGATAGAGTCATGAACAATGCAAGTATCAACGGGCATGCAACAGAGGCAAGCCCAGCAAGGTTGCCATTCATGAACCATCATGCACTCGATGAAACCATGCAAATGTTCTCATGATATAAAAGGGTTCAACGGGGTCAAAGGGTTGCTTGCCTGGTTCATCGGAGTCTTCAAGTCTTCTGGTTCATCTCCAGGTATTTCGTCTACTTCGTCAACTAATGTCGGAAACAATCATAGTAAGCACACAACAAGGCAGAAAATAAAAGTGCTCTAAAAATATGAATTGGACTTTTCTAGGATACCTTTGGTCATATGAGGAATGACCAAAGTGGTTTCATTGGGATTGGATTAGTGGATATTTTTGAACATTTCAATATGACGGAATCAATGGGTTTATGGATTTGCAAGAAGTGTACAGAACTATATTTTTTAAAAATGAGCAGAGGCACCCATTTAACAAAGGATTATTTTACAAGCATCTAGGATTTTGTTTCACTGGATTTGGAGTCAAAATGAATATTCTATGGATTTGCAAAGTTGACAAACATGAAGAAATGGCTCATTATTTTGTAGGGCAAATAAAGTATTTATAAAAATGTTCATACCTAAGTTATGAACTTAGATATATCTGCAAATTTGAATCATGGCATTTAGATCAAATTTGAGTTCTATGTGATTTTCTAAAGTTCATCCCAGAAATGAAAAATGGGGTTTTTATTAAATATGTGTGAAGAAAAAGTTCTTGGAAAAATATGGAAATTGCACCATGAGATATAACATGATTTTATGAACTACTAGAAATTTGAATCACCAAATTTGGAGGTAATATAAATATTTGGGAGATTTTACAAGTTTCTGGAAAAAGAAAAAAAGACAAAGGAAGGGGGTTTATACCTATACTGCGCACTGGGTGCAGCATAGCACCGCAGCGCACTGGGCTGGCCCAGCGGCTCGGCCACGCGGACGATAGGGAGACATCGAAGGCGCCTAGTCGGAGTGCGCCTTCGCTGCGGGGACGCGGGAGAGGGCGAATCCGCCTCCACTTGCCAGCGTGGCTCGGTGGCTAGGCCACTAACGAGCGGGGCTCGCTTGCAGGTTCGTCCTCAACCTCCCGCGCGGGCGCGAAGGGAGACAGAGGAGGTGTTCGATGCCGGCCGCCAGTGCTATAGGGCGTCTCCGTCGATGCTCCGCCCACGGGCTTGCTCAGGGGAGGGTGGCGCATCCGACGAGGTACTCCACGAAGGCAGGGGTGGTCGGATTCGGGCGGTGCATCGGCCGCGGCGGACGGAAGCGACGATGATGTTGGGGTACGGTGAGTCAGGCACGGGAAGGATGAAATGAAGCGCGGGAAAGATCCACTATGGCGGCGGCAATGCTCTGGAATTGAGAGGTGGAAAGGAGGGGATCTTGGTGGCATGAATTTGGGCGGAGTCCGGCTGCTCGGCTCCGGCCATGGGGAGCGACGGAGGGCTTGGCAAGAGGATTGGCTGGGTCGAGGATGATTCTAGGAGGGAGAGGGGGAAATGGAGTGGAGAGGAGGGCTCGTAATGGCCTCATATGGGCGCGGCTAGGAGCACCGTGGGCGGAGCTCACGGCCACGGCCCAGGGCGTCGCTAGGGGCCAAACGGGCGCTTTGGGGCGCGTCTGAGGTGCTCGAGGGTGTGGTCCAGGTCAAGGGAGAGAAAAGAGGGAGCGGGGATGGGTCAGAGGCATCGCGCATGTGAGGCTTCCCATTGGAGCCCTTGAGCGGCCGATGCGCGTGCGAGAGGAGGCAGCAGGAGGAAGAGAGAGGAGGGGGCCAGCACAACTGTCGTGTTGCGGACGTCGAGGACCTCGACGGGCGCAAGGGGGAGGCTCGAGTTGGTCGGGGGACGCGACGTCAACGGTCGGGAGCACGATGACGTGCTCCAGAGCACGTCTTTGGCCGGCGTCTGCAGCTTTTCGCACGCACCAGCGCGTCCACTTGTGTCTGGCAGCTGCATGGGGGAGTAGACAATGGGAAAGTGGCATTGGATGCCCTGGTGCCTGGCAGGAGAGAGAGAGGTGAGAAAATGGGAGAAATGCAGCCGTCCAGAGAGGGGAAAAGAGCCTTTCACCCCCATCATCATGGCTCCTCGGGCAGGGAAAGATGCAGGGGTTAGAGGAGGACCAGATGATGCTGTGGGAAAAATCTTAGCTCATGGAGATTAGTGGAAGGGGCTGAAACATGGAGTTTTAAATTTTGTCAGAAGGTGTTTGATGGTGGTTTGGGCAAGAAAATGCATTATCCTTTCCTTCATATTTACCAGGAGTTAGTGGCATCACATAATAGTAGTGTCCAAGAATTTTGAGGTCAAATGGAGAAAGTGGCCAATGCAACTTTTTTAAACCCTAGAAATCAACAGAAATGACTTTTCCAAGATTTAGTCATGCAAATCTATTCTCCTTGATGCACCACTTGGTGTAGTGTCATAATTTGAGGATTTGAACATGTACACAAAAATTCAGATCAAAAGGACGCAATTGGCAATGTAGAGTTGTTCAAATTTGGTTCTGGACAGGAAGGGTTTTAGAACACTTTGATCCTGATATCCTTCTGTCCAACTTGTGCCATTTGGTCTAGATGCATTATTACACCATTTGAGCATGTGCACCAAGTTTGAGAGAATTTGGACATGTTTGGCAGTGCAAAGTTGTTCAAACATGAAAAAGGACAAAAATGGTTTTGAGAGGGTTTGGTGGGGATATATTGTTCTCCATGACATGAGACTTTGTAGGATCCTCAAGTAGGTCATTTTGGACATGATAGAATTTTCCTGTATTTAATGGAGAATATTTTATTTGTAAACATTTCAAAATCTTGAAATGTCCAGATATAGTTTTTGAGGGATTTGACCAATAATCTGAACATGACCATGTGTTGAAACTCTTATATATGGACAATATATGTCCACTGAGCTTCCCTAAATTTTCTCAAATATTTTTGAAACATTAAAATAATTTTAATCTATTAAAGACCATTTCTGGCCTTAAGAAAAAGCCTTTAAATAAAATAGGAAAATAAATTTTTAAATTATTTTTTTGTGGTTTATGGGAGCCCTATACCTAATAGGTTTCAAATATACTTTTGAAAGATTCAGGGGTTTTTGGAAAACCTAATTTAGAAAATTCTTTTTGGCCAAAATATTTTTGCAAGAAATTGTTTTTATGTTCTACACACATGGCATGATCATTGGGCAAGGTATTGGATCAAGGAGAAGGAGTATAAGAGTTGGAGGATTTATTTGATTTTTAGAGCACTTGCAACCAACACACAAAAATCAAATCAAGCAAAGACCTAAACACTCAAAAGTTTTTGACAAACCACATTTTATCATGATTTATTAGCTTAAGTGTTGTGGCATGAAAATCAGGGTATGACACTAAACCAATTCAGCCTCCTCCCTTGTGGGGAGCGCACCAGCCCCTTGTGGGCTGGTTAGCCTCCCTCCTATGGCCCATATGGCCCATATCTTCCACCGGGGGGTTCCGGTAACCCCTCCAGTACTCCGGTATGTACCCGATACACTCCAGAACCCTTCTGGTGTCCGAATACTACCTTCCGATATATCAATTCTTTACCTCTCGACCATTTTGAGACTCATCGTCACTTCCGTGATCTCATCTGGGACTTTGAACAAACTTCGGTCATCAAAAACACATAACTCATAATACAAATCGTCATCGAACGTTAAGCGTGCAAACCCTACGGGTTCGAGAACAATGTAGACATGAACGAGACACATCTCTGATCAATAACCAATAGCGGAACCTGGATGCTCATATTGGCTCCTACATATTCTATGAATATCTTTATCGGTCAAACCGCATAACAACATACATTATTCCCTTTGTCATCGGTATGTTACTTGCCCGAGATTCGATCGTCGGTATCTTCATACCTAGTTCAATCTTGTTACTGGCAAGCCTCTTTACTCGTTCCATAATACATCATCTCGCAACTAACTCATTAGTCACATTGTTTGCAAGGCTTATAGTGATGTGCATTACTGAGAGGCCCCAGAGATACCTCTCCGATACTCGGAGTGACAAATCCTAATCTCGATCTGTGCCAACCCAACAAACACCTACGGAGACACCTGTAGAGCATCTTTATAACCACCCAGTTAAGTTGTGATGTTTGATAGCACACAAGGTGTTCCTCCGGTATTCGGGAGTTGCATAATCTCATAGTCAGAGGAATATGTATAAGTCATGAAGAAAGCAATAGCAATAAAACTTAATCGATCATAATGCTAAGCTAACAGATGGGTCTTGTCCGTCACATCGTTCTCTAATGATTTGATCCCGTTCATCAAATGACAAGACATGTCTATGGTCAGGAAACTTAACCATCTTTGATTACCGAGCTAGTCTAGTAGAGGCATACTAGGGACACTCTGTTTTATCAATGTATCCACACATGTATCAAGTTTACGGTTAATACAATTCTAGCATGGATAATAGACATTTATCATGATATAAGGAAATGTAAAATAACAACTTTATTATTGCCTCTAGGGCATATTTCCTTCAATTTCAAGCAAGCATGGCAAGAGTATGAGCAGCGAAAAGAGTAAATCATGGTAATTGCAAGAAAGTAAAGGGATGTGATTGGAGTGTGCAAACACAATGAATACACGGAGATTTTTGGCATGGTTCCGATAGGTGGTGCTATCATACATCCACGTTGATGGAGACTTCAACCCACGAAGGGTAACGGTTGCGCGAGTCCATGGAGGGCTCTAGCCACGAAGGGTCCACAAAGAAGCAACCTTGTCTATCCCACCATGGCTATCGCCCATGAAGGACTTGCCTCACTCGGGTAGATCTTCACGAAGTAGGCGATCTCCTTGCCCTTACAAACTCCTTGGTTCAACTCTACAATCTTGTCGGAGGCTCCCAAGTGACACCTAACCAATATAGGAGACACCACTCTCCAAAATGTAATAGATGGTGTGTTGATGATGAACTCCTTACTCTTGTGCTTCAAATGATAGTCTCCCCAATACTCAACTCTCTCTCACAGATTAGGCTATGGTGGAAAGATGATTTGAGTGGAAAGCAACTTGGGGAAGGCTAGAGATCAAGATTCTTGTGGTTGGATTGGAATGTCTTGGTCTCAACACATGAGTAGGTGGTTCTCTATCAGAAAATGAGTAGTGGAAGTGTAGGCATGTTCTGATGGCTCTCTCACAAATGGAGATGGGGATGGAGGGGTATATATAGCCTCCACACGAAATCCAAC
Organism: Triticum urartu; assembly: GCF_003073215.2. NCBI lineage: Eukaryota > Viridiplantae > Streptophyta > Magnoliopsida > Poales > Poaceae > Triticum > Triticum urartu. Next base: position 342,005,539 of record NC_053024.1, on the reverse strand, counting down.
CGTTACACACATTTGACCCAACTCGGTAGACTGAATAGAAAAACTCGGTGAGACCGACTTAGTTCAAAATGTGAATGTTAGGAATCTTAGTGGGACCTACATGATCAACTCGGTGGGACCGATGTGCTAGGGCTAGGGAAAAACCTCATCTCTGGGAGACCAGTTGCTTGAACTCACTGAAACCGATTTCAGCAAAGAGCAAAGAGAGAGTTGGTCAAGCAAACTCGGTGGGACCAATTGCACATTTCGGTGAGACCAAAATAATTACAACATGCAACAGAGAGATTGCAAGGCCATCTTGGTGAGACCGAGATCTGTATCGGTGAGACCGAATTGTCTAGGGTTTCTAACAGTGGCTAGGTCAAATGAAATCGGTGGCGCCGGATAGATCCAATCGGTAGGGCCAAGTTTGACTTTGGGTTTTGGACATATGTGGAAATGAGAAAGTGGCTGAGGGTTTTGGAGCAATATCACTAAGCACTTTGAGCAAGTAGACCATGAAGCAACACCTCATCACGTTTTAATAGTATTGGCTTTCCTATGGACTCAATGTGATCTTGGATCACTAAAATAGAAATGAAGAGTCTTGAGCTTTTTCCAATCTCTATCCTTAGCATTTTGAAGGGGTTCCACATCCTCTTGTCCTTTCCATGCCATTGTTGAACTGATCTGAAATACACTAGATAAATGCATTAGTCCAACAAGAGATATGTTGACATTAATTACCAAAATCACCCAGGGAGCACTTGTGCTTTCAGAACTCTAATTTGCATGATTTGAGTGAAACTAATCCGGACTAATGTTGTTTTCAGCAGAACTACCTTGATGTTGTTTTTTATGCAAAAATAAAATTTCTTGGAATTGGACGAAACTTGGCGGAGATTTTTTATTGAATATATAAGAAATACCAGTGTAAATAGCCACTGCAGGGGGGTCTCCGACTGCTCACTGGGCAGCAGGGTGTGCCTACCCCCTAGGTGTGCCCTGGTGTCTTGTGTGGTCTACCGACCTCCGTCTGACCTAATTCCACTTCCATAAGTACCATCCTCACAAGAAAAAAAATAAGAGAATAAATTTCATCGCGTTTTATGATATAGAGCCGCCGCCACCTCCTGTTCTTCCTCAGGAGGCCTGATTTGGAGTCTGTTCGGGGCTCCATAGGGGGTAATTCATCGTTGTTGTCATCATCATGAACCCTTCTTCATCAACTATTCCATGATGCTCACCATCGGGAGTGAGTAGTTCCTTTGTAGGCTTGCTGGATGGTGATGAAGATTGATGATATTTATCATGTAGTCGAGTCAATTTGTTAGGGCTTGATCCCCAATATCCACTATATTCTGAGATTCATATTGCAATGACTTTGCTATGCTTAATGTTTGTCATTAGGGTCGAGTGCCATGATTTTAGATCTGGGCCCTTTATGTTTTCATCAATATATTTGTGTTCTTGATCCTATCTACTAGTTATATGCACTTGTTATTGTTCTGAACTGCATACCCCATGGTGACAATAATTGGGATACTCTCCGGGGATGACTGTAATGCGAGGAGTTCATGTATTCACTATGTGTTAATGCTTTGTTCTGGCTCTCTATTAAAAGGAGGCCTTAATTACCCTTAGATTTCCATCAGGACCCTTCTGCCCTAGGAGGGTAGGACCAAAGATGCCATGCAAGTTCTTATTATAAGCACATATGACTAAATATGGAATACATGCCTACATGCAAATGATGAATTAGAGTTATTGTGTATCGCTCTAGGTTGTGACTGTTACATGATGAATGTCATCCATACAAATATCCCTCGATGGTCCAATGCCTACACTTTGCTCATATTGTCTTTGCTAAGTTTCTCTTGTTGTTACTGCTACAAAACTTTCACGATTACTACTGTTACCGCCACTATCAAAACTTACTACTATGCTACTAAATACTTTGTTGCAGAGAAATAACTTCTTAGGTGTAGTTGAATTGACAATCAACTGCTAAGGCTTATAAATATTCTTTGCCTCCCCTTGTGTCGAATCAATAAATTTGGATGAAGTACTACCCTCGAAGACGGTTGCGATCCCCTATACTTGTGGGTCATCAAACCTGGATCCATGTCAGATCAGATCTTAGGGAAACTCCCGCTGACGTCAATGTCAGATTGATCCAAGAAGAGTGCGAGATATCTCTCTTGAACGAGATGTTCGATCAGATTCAGAGGCTCGCAATTGCAGACAACTAGCCCTCGGTCTATGATCGGATCTGGGAGTCACCTGGAAAGGTTGGATTTTCTGACCCACCCACCACCCACCTTGTTGCTAATTTTGAAGACCTGAACAAGGTCCTCGCAAGCGGCTCGGGCGAGGTCGATGACATGGATGAGGAAGTCGACAAGTCCTCGGGCAACCTACCGGCGGCCACAACGCCTGTGGGCAAGTGGACAACAATCTCTACTTATGACATCTACAGGGTGGAAACTCCATGCAACAACTGGGGGCAATAACAATGTTGGCAGAGGCAACGACGACAGTGGCAACGACAAAGAGAATAATAACAACAACGACGATAATGCCAATCTCGGGAACAATATTGATGACTGATACATCTCCAACGTATCTATAATTTTCGATTGTTTCATGCTACTATATTACCAATCTTAGATACTTTATATGCAATTTATTTCATTTTTTGGAACTAACCTATTAACTCAGTGCCCAGTGCTAGTTGCTGTTTTTTGCTTGTTTTTGGCTTTTCCCAAAATCAATACCAAGCGAAGTCCAAACACAATGAAACTTTATGGTGATTTTTTCGGACCATAAGAGACCCTAGAATGTTCGAGAGGAGGCCATAAGATCTACGGGAGAGCCACGAGCTCATACAACACGCCCCGGGGTGGGGGGGCGCCTGAGCTTGTGGGTCCCACACAACTCCATTTGACCTAATTCCAAATCCACAATTCTCTAAAATCCCCAAACCAATAGAGATCCACCCAAAACACATTTTCTGCTGCCGCAAGTCTCTATTCTTCCATGATCCCGTCTAGAGGCCTTTTCTGGTACTCTCTCGAAGGGGGAATCGATCACAGATGGCTTCTACGTCAACCTTGCTGCACCTCTAATGATGTGTCAGTAGTTTACCATAGAACTAGGGGTCCATAGCTAGTAGCTAGATGGCTTCTTCTTTCTCTCCAATATTCAATACAATGTTCTCCATGATCTCCATGGAGTTCTATCCGATGTAATATTCTTTTGCACTGTGTTTGTTGGGATTTGATGAATTGTGGGTTTATGATCAGATTATTCATTGAAAGTAATTGAGTCTTTTATGAACTTTGCATGATTGTTATAACTTTTTATTTCTCTCTGATCTATCCGTTTGGTTTGGCCAACTAGATTGATTTATCTTCAGTGGGAGATGTGCTTTGTGATGGGTTCAATCTTGCCGTGTCCTCAGCTCGTGACAGAAGGGGTAGCGAGGCACTTACTTGTATTGTTACCATTAAGGGTAAAACAATCGGGCTCAATCACATTGCTTGATTTTATTCTGTCTACATTATGTCATCATACTTCATGCATTACTTTGTTTGTCATGAACTTAATACATAGAGGCAAGCATAGAAGCGCTCTCGAAGTGGAGTAATAGTAGTAGATGCAGAATCATTTCGGTCTACTTGTCATAGACGTAATGCCTATATACATGATCGTTGCCATGAATAACATCATAACTATGCGCTTTTCTATCAATTGCCCAACCGTAATTTGTCCACCCACCTTATGCTATTATTATGAGAGAGCTAGTGAAAACTACGGACCCGGGTCTACTTTTATAATATCATAAAAACCAAAAATACCTTGCTGCAATTTATTTACTTTGCAATTTATCAATCTACCACTACCAGATTTAATCCTTGCAAGTAACGAGTTTAAGGGGATTGACAACCCTCTTGCGAGCGTTGGGTGCAAGTATTTGCTCTTGTGTGTGCATGTGCTATTTGACTAGGATTTGCTTGGTTCTCCTATTTGTGAGATAACCTTGGTTCTCACTAAGGGAAATACTTATCTGCTACTATATTGCTTCACCCTTCCTCTTCAGGGAAAATCCCAACACAGCTCACAAGTAGCAATGACCCAGACAGCAGTCTCGGCGCCGATGACAATGACATCCTAAACGAGTCGCTTAACAACCCCATCCACAACGTTGAGGCTAAGGTTGGTTCATACGACCAACAAAAGAACAAATGAAAAGCAAAGACTTCAGGAAGAGTAATAATACTCGGATGATCACTGGAACAAGATCTACCAGGCCGAGAAGGTTCTCAAGACCAAATTGAAGCAGGTGACAAACAACAAAGCACTGTGTAACACCCCAAATTTTAAAATACAATGATCCCTTTCTAGTTCTGCCATGTCATCATGTTTTAGTAAGCCAAATTGCCGCTTAATAAAAATCAAAGTCAAATTTAAATTGCAAGTCAAATTATTATTTCTTCAAAAGTGATACAAAAATGTGAACTGTACGTCATAAAATCCCCAAGTGTAGGTAGAAATGATATCAACTCCATTTGGATGACCAATTTGTTCTTGGCAACTATTTTAGTGGTCCAGCAACAAATTACTTAACCTTTTCAATTTCTAAAAATGTTTGAACAGTCCCAATGGGCCCCACACTTTTTGTGTTGATGAGCCAAGTTTCATGTTTAACAAAATTCAATTGTTGTGAAAGAAAAATAGAAAACAGAGCTAAATAACTGAAAAAACTAAAAAGAAAAAAAATATATAACCTAACTACTGTTGGACTGGGCCCTAGTGGCCATAGTACAGGCCCAACCACTGGTGCCTTCTCCTTCCTCCTGCTATAGGAGGCAGGGGATGCTGATGGCCATCCATGCCATGGCCATGTCCTGGGTGACGTGCTGGCCATGCTACGCCCCGCTGGGAGGATAAGAGCATCGCCTCACAGCCCTCAAAACCCTAATCCATTTCTTCCCCTCTCTCTCTCTCTCTCGCTCCATCGTACGCTGCAATCGTCATCTCTGCATCGATCCCATGGCCATCGAGGTTCCCATGCCATCAGAGGATGTCCAGGAGAGCCGCAGTTGACTACTTCATCGTCTGCGAGGATCAGGTCGAGTGCTGCACCACTACACCGACGCGATCGAGATCGTCTTCCACCTCAGATCCGAATATCGCTGATGTTGCTTAGTCATCTCTAGTGCCTCCCTGAGCTCGTCGAGCCTTCCATGTTCTCTAATGTGAGCTCCCCTCTAATTTCCCCTCTCTCACTTAGCTCTGGCTCCTCTCTAGCATGTGGCCCCCGTAGCTACCGCTCCATCACCGACACGGCCGCCGTACGCAAGCCGTGCATGCTCTTGAGCACCAGTGCGAGCCACTAGCGCGCTCCTGGACACGTGCAACATCGAGCCTGAACCCCAGCTAATGCCCTAGCTTGCTCTCGCGGTGTTTCCAAGGAAGGCCAAACTCTAGTCACCTCTCAGCTCGTCACTGCCACCGCTACACGCCACCTCTGGCAGCGCCGCGAGCACCGTCTGACGCGCCACATCACTAGCTCCCGGGCAAGCCTAGGTGTACATCGAATGTCCACCGGAATCGGCTGACCGTTGAACCTCCACCATGTCCTGTTACGCCGATGACTAACCACTATTTTAACTAACGTGGCCCAATTAGTTTAGGTACTAATTAACCATTAAGTTAACCCCTGGGTCACTAACTTGTGGTCCACCCCCTCTAATTAACCCCTTATAATTATTCTGTTCACTGTGAGTCATTGACACCTGGCTCCACACGCTAGTTGACCAGTCAACGTTGACCCAATCAACTAGTGGCCCAAACTCTACTCAGACCACAGACCCCACCAACAGCCACACAGTCACATTGTTGTGTACACTTATGTGTGCACTTAACAATTTCTCCTTTTAATATTTTGAATTAAATAAATACATAAATTCTAGAAATTTAATTAAACTTTGAAAAATCATATAAAATAATCTATAAGTCAGATGAAAAAGTTTTATATATGAAAGTGATCAAAAAAATATGAAGAATCTGAATATATGTCATCCATATACCTCTCACACCCGTCTAACATAATGAACCTTGAACATTTGCACATGTATCAATATATCGATAAATACCTGGAGCTGGGAAAATATTACCGGATATTTTCTGTCTTCTTTTAAATGCTTAGTGATGCATTAGGTGAAAGTGCGTTATATCGACTAGAGGGGGGACGGGACAGACAGGGTTGTGAATAGGCGATTTTACAAATTCTTCACTAAGGAATTACTACTTGAGGAATTTTCCAAGTGACGAAATACAAGCAGTAGATAAAGTACTCAAGTGCATGCATAACATGGTTGTAGCATAGTCATCATGGTGAAATTAAACATACATAGAGCACAAGTGGCGTGTAAACATGATAAGCAGGCAGACCACAAGGTGACTGAAGAATTTGGGTTGAGAAAATTGAGAACGTCTCCAGTCAAAGTCTGCAAGCAGTAACGATCAATTTCATCAACTAGTAAATGAGGAATTGAAAGGGTTGAGGTAGCTCGGTGAAGACAATGATTTGGTAGACCAGTTCCAACTGCCGTGATAGTTGTACATTTGGTTGGAGCATCTTGGTATTTAAACCAAAGGACACACAATCCCAGGACACACAGTCCTTACCGTATTCTCCTTGAGCTAAGGTCACATATCCCTCGCCCAATCACTAGTGGTAAGTCTTCAAGGTAGACTTCCAAACTTCCGCAAACACAGTCACCCAGTGATCCACAATTCCTTTTGGATGCTCTAGACCATGCCGCTTGTCCATTTGGAAGATGCACAGTCTTCAAAAGGTAATAAGCATCGGTTCCACACAGGAACAATCTCTTTAGTGATGCTCAATCACTTTGGGTTTTAGGTGTTGGGGCTTTGGGTTTTTCCTCACTGATAATTTTCTCTCAAAGTCCTGGGAGGATGGGTTGCTCTAAATGACACTTGTCAATCTCTCATATGGCAATTGTGTATATGCGGGAACAAAAATGTTGCACTAGTGATGATAAGATGATAACAAGATGCGGTACCAAGATGATATGGTATATATGAAATGGAAGAGATGATCACTAATGTGCACAAGTAATGTTTCCTGACAATACTCAAATGGCTAGTCTCGATAGGAAAGTGACGCAAAATGGGCTATGGGTTATCAATGCAATGGCAACGGAGAATATACGAGAGTGTCGTCGAGGTTGCTGCCCTTGCTTACTGGTGATGGTGTCAAAATGGTGAAGTGGTTGTTGTCGATGATGAGTCCATGGCGTAGATGAGCGTCGGTGATGTCGGTGTCGACCCGTCCCTAAGTAGATGAAACACGTTAGGAAATAGAAACTACAACTCAAGTTCTCAAAGAATAAAACATGTCAAAATTGTTGGAGGTGGTAGCGGGTAAAAGATGGCATTTGCGGAAAGTGGTAGTGGTATGTGGAAGTATAGGTGGAAACCCAGTCAAAATAGGCAAAAGTTAGGCAGAAGAAGGAGTTGTGGATGAAGTTATGCTGCGGGAGGCCGGATGTCCGGGCTTGCGAGCCGGTGTCTGGGGGCTGGATGTCCGGGGACACAGGCCAGATCTCCGGGATCCAAAATCCTAGACGAACACGGTGGATCTCGAGGGAAAAGAAATTTTTTGGCCAAAATTCATGGAAGTTCGTGGATGGAATTGGGGAAAGAGTTAGGGGAAACTAGATCTACCTGCAACACATCAAATCTATGGATCAAATCCAACAAAACATTATCACACCAACAAATCACAAATTTTTTTGGGAGGGCTATTTTTGTGGGGATTTTCAAAATTGGGACAAAACACAACAAAATTAGGCTAGAAAGTGGGGGTAGGGACTCCAAAAACGTGATCAAGGTGGCTCAAGATACCATGATGATGTAGGGTGTGATATAGGAGAGGGTCCTGATCTTTCGATGAGATGGTAACTATCAATTTGGTGGAGATGACTTTGATGATCCGACAACAAATGTGCACCCACGTTGCGCCTTAGCAATCGCTAAACCAATGTAACACCCTCGATGCGGCTATATCTCCCACGTGTCGAAGCACGACTTAGAGGCATAACCACATTGAAAGCAATGTCGCAAGTGAGGTAATCTTCACACAACCCATGTAATACATAAGGGAAAGAGATACATAGTTGGCTTACAATCACCACTTCACAGAATTACATGAATAAAGCATTACATCATCCAGATACAATCAAGGTCCGACTACGGAACCAAAATAAAAGAAGACTACCCAAATGCTACACAGATTCCCGATTGTCCCAGCTGGGCTCCACTATTGATCGACTAGAACGAAACAACACAAAGGACAAGATCTTCATAGAGCTCCTCTTTGAGCTTGGTTGCGTCAGCTGCTCGGTAACATCAGCACCTGCAAACTGGGTTTGGAAGTATCTGTGAGTCACGGGGACTCAACAATCTCACACCCTCGCGATCAAGACTATTTAAGCTTATGGGTAAGGTAAAAGGTACGAGGTGGAGCTGCAGCAAGCGACTAGCATATATGGTGGCTAACATACGCAAAAGAGAGCGAGAAGATAAGGCAAAGCATGGTCGAACAACTATGATCAAGAAGTGATCCTAGAACAACCTACGTCAAGCATTACTCCAACACCGTGTTCACTTCCCAGACTCCGCCAACAAGAGACCATCACGGTTACACACACGATTGGTACATTTTAATTAAGGTCAACTTCAGGTTTTCTACAACCGGACATTAACAAATTCCCATCTTCCCATCACAAGCTCTCACAGTCAACGAAGGATATTCCTTCTCCCAAGACATTTCGATCAGACTCGGCATCCAGGTTACAAGACATTTCGACAATGGTAAAACAAGTCCAGCAACACCGCCCGAATGTGCCGACAAATCCCGATAGGAGCTGCACTAATCTCGTTCTCAGGGCACACTCAGATAGCAGTCTATACAACTAAAACCAGCCCTCGAGTTCCCCTAATGTGGCGCTGCAAGGGTCTCTAGTTTGGACCAACACTTAGAGGAGCACTGGCCCGGGGGGGGGGGGTGTTAAAATAATGATGACCCTTGAGTCTGCAGAACCCAAGGGAAAGAAAAGGCTAGGTGGCGAATGGTAAAACCAATGTTGGGCATTGCTGGAGGAGTTTTATCCAAGGCGAACTGTCAAGGGGTTCCCATTATAACCCAACCGCGTAAGGAACGCAAAATCTGGGAACATAACACTGATATGACGGAAACTAGGGCGGCAAGAGTGGATCAAAACACCAGGCATAAGGCCGGGCCGTCCACCCTTTACCAAGTATATAGATGCATTAATTAAATAAGAGATATTGTGATATCCCAACAAAATATCCATGTTCCAACATGGAACAAGCTCCAATCTTCAACTGCAACTAACAACGCTATAAGAGGGGCTGAGCAAAGCGGTAACATAGCCAAACAACAGTTTGCTAGGACAAGGAGGGTTAGAGGCTTGGCTTAACAATATGGGAGGCCATGATAAAGCAAGTGGTAGGTATCGCAGCATAGGCATAGCAAAAGAGCGAGCAACTAGCAAGCATAGATAGAAGTTGATTTCGAGGGTATGTCATCTGCCTGAAATCCGCAAGGAAGAAAGAACGAGTTACATGAAGAAGACAAATGGACGTTGTCGAACGAATCCTTACAACACGACGTTACGGATTACCGAGACGAAAAGTACACCGAAAGAAAGGCAAAACAACATAGTAAACAACCACCCACATAAGCATGGCACGATGCGCAAACAAGTATGATGCATGTTCAGTTTAATGAGGCATGGCATTGGCAAAGTGCACAAAAAATCCTACAATTAAGTGAGCTCATTGTTGCAACGGAAGTTGCATATTGAAGAAAACACCACATGACTTATTTAGTTCTCTCTCGTTTTATGTACCCACAAGATTAAATGTTGTTAGCATGGCAAGAGGTGAAGCATTGATGAAACTATCTAATCTAGGCAAGTTTAAATTGAAGGCCGGAACAACAAAACAAAACGTCCGGAAACTCCTCATATGCATATATTAGGTTGGTACTGTTTCTGCCCTAAATCAAATTTTATAGTTGTTAACATGCAAAGTTGATGCACCATTAAACTAGGCAAAATTCTACCCCATTTACATATAAAGTTTATTAGAAACCGAAGCTACGGTTATTTAGTTATGATTAAAGCATTTTAGCATGGCCATAGGAGCAAATTTAAACAAACATCATTTTAGACATTTTAAAAACATGCATGAATTTGGATATTATGAATCTAGAAAAAATTCTAAGCAAGTGATATATAAATCATTTTAAACCGATGCACAGTTATTAAGTTAATATATGCATGAAGTCTAGGGGTTTTTTTGCAAAAACTGCTGACTCTGGAATAAAGCTAAAATTGCAGCAATAGAAAAAAATAGAAACAGGCCACATCCGGCTAGCCCAAACGAGGAAAGGCCAGGAAGCTGCTCACATTGGGCCAAGGGAGATGGGCCTTGGCGCGGGGCAGCAGAGGAGCAGCTGGGCCTTGGCCAGAGGCTGGCCCATGCTGGAGCAGCCGAGGTCAACGCGTGCGTGCACCCGCAGCGAGACGAAGGGCAGCTCTGGCGATGGGGGTTCCGGATGCGGGCGGAGATGGCCGGCGGCGTCGACCTGTGAAGGGCATAGAGAGAGAGACCATGAGAGCAGGGAGACAGAGAGGGAGCAACGAAGAGAGAGGAGAGCAGGGAAGGCGGCCTGGGGTCACAGGCGGCGGCTCCTGGTCGCCGGAGTTCGGCAGCGCGGAGATGGGGTCGCCGACGAGGCAAGGCGAGGCGGTGGTAGCGAGCCGGCGGAGGGGACGTTCGGGAACGAGGACGGTAGCGATACGAGCAGCGGCGGAACAATCCGGGCCCAGATGGGCGCGCTAGCGATTTCCCGCAGGCTCGGGGGCCTGCGGCTAGAGAGAGAGGCTGGAGGCAGGGACGACAAGTGGCGCCTCCGGTTTGGCCGATCGTGGCTGGCTGGTTGGCGCGCAGCCAATGGGACGCTGCCAAGTGGCGCTGGTGAGGTGGCTGGCGCCGGATTTGGAGGGGGAAGGAGGCTGGTGGCATGGGAATTTGAGGAGGGAGGCGGCAGGGAGGTATGGGAAGGGTTAGGTTGCCAAATTTGGAAGGGGTTGTCCATATATAGGCAGGGATGGCTAGGGTTTGGGTTTAGGAAGGTTTTAGGAGCGTTTCGGAGACTCCGATCGCGATCTGACGGTCCGGAACGGAGCGGGGTTTAGGTGGGCTGTAGGTGGGTTGTGAAAAGAGGTTGGGCTAAGATGAGAGGAGAGGAGTGCAGCCCGGCAACTGTTTCCGGAGACCGAAAACATCCGACATTTTGACCGACTATAATGTCGCTATAGTTATCCGTTGGGGCATCAATCGAACTCCGAATGCGATGAAACTTGGCAGGCGGCCTACCTACAACATAACAACACATCATGCCAACTTTCAACCCATTCCGAGAACATTTTCCAGCCACTTAAAATAATATTTCGGACGTGCCGCGGGCGCGTGCAAGTGTGTCTGGGCTCAGAACAGACAACGGACGGAAGTGGGGGAACCCAGACGGATGCAAGTTTTGTAAACATGATGATGCAATGCATATGATGACATGATAAAATGCAACACGCAATCAAAAGACATGGCAACAACAGCGAATAACTGGAAGACACCTGGCACCTCGGTCTCGGGGCGTTACAACACTCCACCACTACGAGAGGATCTCGTCCCGAGATCTAGAATGGCGCCGGAGGGATAACGGAAAAGAAAGAGAAGAGGTAAAACTAAGTTGCTTCTTTGACAAACGAGTGAGACCAAAGAACCTTGACAAGGTTGAACAAATTTAAAGAAATAAAACAACGGAGAAGAACAAAGTTGAAAACACTCCGTTAAGAAAGAGGAAAAGAAAGAACCGATTCGGTTAGCACTTCAGTTGAGAAGGGATGCAAACTTGATAGGATGAAAAGGACTTGAGCAGAGGACACAACGCTCTGGTTAAAAAAAAGATAGAGAGGGAAAAGAATGGTATAATTTGGGCAGCACTTCGACTGAAAATGGAAGGAACTAAACATGATCTTGACAAACAAGATGATGGGTTGAAGAGAGCAACATCACAATGCCTCTGGAACAAAAGTAAGAATGGAATCAAAAGAACGGAGGAGAAAACAACATCTTCTACCTCAAAAGAGCTTGAAAAGCATCTTTAGAAGAAGAGTCGAACGGAGTTGTTGGAAAACCAACAACGAAAAGAGAAAGCTTGTTATGGGCTTATGGAAAACATCTCAAATTACGAGGTGACAAACTGCCACTAACGAGAAAAAGAATTGGATTGATAAGAACAAGGAGACGAGAAACTTATTTCACCGGGAGGATAAAATAAGAACTTGGATTATTTGAGAGCACCATAATAGCAACAATCCTTAGGGAAGGCTTTAGGTGAAATATAACCCAATATAAGTCCAACGAAGAGATTGATTGATTTACAAAACCCCATTCTTAACAACCTGTGAATCATGAAACATGAACTCAAATTATCAAGAATGACATAATACCAACTACAATGATATGGAAAAAAAAGAATTGCACTCCGGATAGCAAGATGAAGAATGCTAGAGCTCCTCTGAAAAGAATCTCAATGAACACTTTGAGAAGGAATTAAATCCTTGATGAACCATCATGTTGAGCCTCCATGAAGAACTCTAGAAAACAAAAGGAAGATCAAACGAAAGGAAAGAGAAGTTGAAAACACAAGGTGAATCCTTTAACGATTTAGATGAATCTCCATGGTGATATAATTGAAACAGGTTGGAACTCCGGGAAAAAGAGAAGATGAACAATTGACAACAAGAATTAGTCATTGTGAACAAACTCCGGAGGAACGAATCCATGATTTGGATGAAGCAAGAATAAGAATTATGTTATGCGTATCCTTCACCAATTTAAGTTGATGACAAGCAATGGATTTGGCATACTACTTATTCTCGTAGAAAGATTAAGATAGATATAGCATCAACTTGGAAAGGTCTTCAACGAACCACCGGTAGGATTGAAACAACGAATGAATCTGTATGATAACGAAGGAAGAGAACTCTTGGACAAACCATCGTAAGAATTGAAAAAGAATGATTAAAACATGAAGAAACACCAGGAAGAATTATCAATTGAACGAAGATGCTTGAGAGAATTAGAAACATGAGAATGAAGAGAATCATGAGCTAATAAGAGAAAACTTGAATGATGCACTGGTAAGATTTAGAGAAAGATAGCTGAAGGCTGAGAATGAATAAGTCTTCTTAAATGATGGGCTTCGGGTGAAAGAAATGGAAAACAACTCATGAAATGCTCCGGATGGATGAAAAGAATTCTCACAATCAAAACAATTATGAGAGGATGGAAACAAATTAGAACCATGGATCTTTGGAAGAACGGGTAAGGATTTAAGATGAACTCCTCTTTGGTATTCAAATGATGAGAAAGACGACGAGAAACACCACCATGTATTTTTGAGATTCTCCGAAAGAATCAAAAGCGAAGAGGTTGAGCCAACTATGAAAAGAATTTGAAAAATCTTGGAGAAAGACATTTGACTGATGATAAATCATTCTTACGTCAAACTTCGAAAAAAAATTTTTTAGAATAGCTCCGATAGAATTAGAAGAGTCAGGTAAGATCCTAGAAAAAGACCTGTGAGTTAGGGCCCACTCAAAAGAAACACCGTTGAAATTATTTAAAGAGAGAGATTGCACCGGTTGAATTAAAATACTTGAATGAGATAACAGCCTCGAGATATCTTGTGGACTCCGGAACAAATGAGTAACGAGAAGTGAATGATTTATGAGGTGCACCGGCAAGAGAAAGCATAGAAACGAGGAAAGGATATGATCAACAAAGCTTGAATTGAAACCACCGGAGATGAAAAGAATGAAGAATGACGAACTTGGAGCTCCATTAGAATCTTCATGAGAATCACCAGATAAGGATATTGATTGAAAAGAATGGAGAGACTTCACATCAGTAAAATGGATACTTGATTAAGAAATTCGAGTCCTCGAAGAAAAAGGGTGGGAGGGCGGGAAAACAAAAGCAGATTGGGACGAATGAAATGAACACCATTGAGAGGACTTGAGTTGATCTTGCGGATGTTGACAAAGATTGGATCCGGTTGAAGAGAAACACGCCGGTAGAACAAGATTGACATGACAATCTCGATGATCGAGAAGGATTGCATTCACATACGAGTATGAGAACACCGTTTAGGAAAAGTATGGAATCAACATTTGACTTCAAAGCAACTTGAATACCACAACTCAAAACAAAAACAAAGGATTGGCTTGTAGAATAAGCCAGAAAAAACATATGATAGAGATTTCATCTGAAGTTTTCGTGGTGGGGCCTACACGGGCTCGATCGTACAACACCATCATGTACAAGGCAGTGCACATGACATACGAAGCGTCCCTGAGTCGGCATAGCCAAGGACTCTTTAAGACACAACGAGACCACTGTAAAACCAACCGTGAATAGGCGGACCACTAGACGTCGAACCCCAATTTCATATCATACATCTGTCGGAAAGATATCCTAAGAGCTACTTGAATTCCCACTTATAAACTCCCGAAATTTTGCGGTTATGCAATCAGGTGTTGGGGATACAGGGGAAGCATAATATCTCACCCAAACTAGCAAATCCTACATCCAGCTGTATCCATCCTTCAACACATAACCTAGAAACCTTCGAAAATCATTTACCTCAACCTTCGAAAAGCATCCGTTATACGAGTTATGGCAATACTCCCGAACTCCCGCCCCAGTACTGGGTGGCGTGGAGGTTATCTCACCAACAACTGCATAAAAGAGATTTTCGATGTCGGCGAAACTCAGGTATTCCAGAATCTCAACGATAAAATTGTGACGACAACACCTCGGAGCTCAACTCCCCGGGTCACTGCCACAACCCCTAAATGTCAGGAGGCACCAAGAACAATGTTCTCGTCACAAAACCATCGGAATGATTCCAAGATACCCGCGTGATACTAAAAAAATTTAGTGAAATTTGAGAAGAGAAGAGTCAAAACTCTACGTTAGGATGCTTTTACCAGAGCGATGAAGGGACTGGGGAGAAAAAAGAATTCCTAAACTCTCCGATATATATAATCCTAAATGACTCAAAACATTTTTCTAGACTCAACAATGCCAACGATTCGATCAAGCAGGGGGGCTCCTAAGGTCGGGGAAGGCTCTGATACCAACTTGTAACGCCCTCGATGTGGCTATATGTCCCACGTGTCGAAGCACGACTTAGAGGCATAACCGCATTGAAAGCAATGTCGCAAGTGAGGTAATCTTCACACAACCCATGTAATACATAAGGGAAAGAGATACATAGTTGGCTTACAATCGCCACTTCACACAATTACATGAATAAAGCATTACATCATCCAGATACAATCAAGGTCCTACTACGGAACCAAAATAAAATAAGACTACCCCAAATGCTACACAGATCCCTGATCGTCCCAACTGGGCTCCACTACTGATCGACTAGAACGAAACAACACAAAGGACAAGATCTTCATAGAGCTCCTCTTTGAGCTTGGTTGCGTCACCTGCTCGGTAACATCGGCACCTGCAAACTGGTTTTGGAAGTATGTGTGAGTCACTGGGACTCAGCAATCTCACACCCTTGCGATCAAGACTATTTAAGCTTATGGGTAAGGTAAAAGGTATGAGGTGGAGCTGCAGCAAGCGACTAGCATATATGGTGGCTAACATACGCAAAAGAGAGCGAGAAGAGAAGGCAAAACACGGTCGAACAACTATGATCAAGAAGTTATCCTAGAACAACCTACGTCAAGCATTACTCCAACACCGTGTTCACTTCCCGGACTCTGCCAAGAAGAGACCATCACGGTTACACACACGGTCGGTGCATTTTAATTAAGGTCAACTTCAGGTTTTCTACAACCGGACATTAACAAATTCCCATCTGCCCATAACCGCGGGATTGCTTTCGACAGTTCAAAACCCTGCAGGGGTGTCCCAACTTAGCCCATCACAAGCTCTCACTGTCAACGAAGGATATTCTGTGGGGACCCCGACTCATAAGTCGTGATCACCGAATGCACGTGTACAGTGATCCCAGAGATCAATGCTCACTGAACACACAGAAGCTGAATAACAAGAGTCTTACATCCATACATATCGTCTTACACAAATTATGACCATTATGGTCAAGTCTTACATAGATAAAGCCTTAAGGGCTGAACATCAAATGAAGCACCAGCAGCGGAATTCTTCGTCGATAAGTAGAACCCATGCCATCTGCCTTATCCCTACAGGCATTCTGACTGGGAAACGTCCTAGTTCGCATGTTTGTCTTCAAAGAATTCTTCTTCGAACTCCTGTTCTTCCATGCCTGGCCAATTAAATAACCAGTGGCAAGCCAATGAGTACTTTGAATGTACTCGCAAGCAACCCATGTTTTGGTTCAAGGTACAACAATGCATGATATAGGTAAATTTTGCGGACAGCTAGTTTTTGAGTGCAATGACATGTTCAACAACTCGTAAGACATGCATCAGGAGGATTCAAGTAACCATAAGGACAGGTTACAGATATCAACATAGATAGAGTGGGCACCAACCCAACTCAATCATGTCAAGTCCTTTGACTTGACCCAAGTAGTGGTATCATCATAAAAGGAGTGGGCACCAACCCAACTCAATCATGTCAAGTCTTTTGACTTGACCCGAGTAGTTCTTCCCACACACACTGGTTAAAAACAAGTGGACGTAGCCCAAGAGCGGTTACCCAACTGTCCTTGACTGTGGACACGGCTATTCGAATAGTTTTACACTCTGCAGAGGTTGCACACTTTACCCACAAGATCCGGGGAACTTCCGTGTCATCCACGACCCGCGGTACCTCAAGTACCCGGGGTAAGTACCCGATCACTATCTTTCCCTAGACGACACTAACAAGGAGTCCACTCGTTGTTCCGTATCCTCACGATGTACATCATACGAGACTCACTCGAGATCGTAACATCCGAGAGGGGACACAACGGTGTATTCGGTGCCCTGTGAAAACAGTCATGGCCGCCCTACCTGGCACGACCCCGTCCCGAGAGAGCGCACAAACAACTCTCCCGTCACTAGTAATGCGGGCTCCAAGCTAGTATCGGCCTAGGTAATCAATAATGCCCTTTCCCATACAAGGGTAGAGTGGTTGCGCATGTAAGGTTGGAATAACGGTCGCAACTTAAACCAATCCGTTTTTTAAAGCAACTTACACACACTTGCCTCGGTACACCACTTCGTCATCAAGTGGCTATCCAACTCATCATCTCCCTCGGGCATAAGTGGCACCCGACGGGGTTTTAGAAAAGTCCTTTGAAAATACTTTGCCTCATCACTATGCATATTCCCGTCCCTTTTTGCGTAGCAACTACTTAGCGTCCTATCTACTCCCACCGGCATAACCCTCATAAGAAGGTAAGGTCATGCACAATGCAGGTATCAACGAGGAAGTAACAAAGGCAATCCACCAAAGTGGTTACCCTCTCATCATGATTTCTGAAGCAACACTGATAAAGTGCTATATGACATGCATAAGAAGGGTTTCATAGACATGGTCAAAGGGCTGCTTGCCTGGTTCAACAAGGTCTTCTGGGTCTTCAAAGTCTTCTGGTCCAACTCCTTCGTCAGCAACGCAATCTATCGTCGCAAAATAATAACGGGAAAATAAGGCAATAATAAAACAGAAAAACCAAAGTGCTCAGAAAAATGTCAACTCATTTTTGTAAAATACTAGGTGGAAAACTAAGAAGGGGAAAATTCCTAGTTTTGGATTTGGAGTTATACAAGAGGGGATATGGATTTTCAAACAGAGATTAAACTGCTCAAATTTGAATTTAAATTTGAACAGTACATAAAAGTTGGTTGGATTTGAATGAAAGTTGCACCATTAAATAGGTTGCAATATTTTGGGAATTTAGAAATTGGAATTAATTCATTTGGACATATATTCTGTCCTGTGGAATTTTTGGAAAAGGAGACAAAAAGGAAAAAGAAAAAGGCCCTGTTCCAGCTGGGCCAGAACAGCCGCAGGGCAGCAGGCCCAGCCAGCGAGGCGGCCCAGCGCGCTGGTGCACGCGCGCGCCAGGTTCAAACCTGACGGGTGGGGCCCAGGCGTCAGGGCGAGAGGCTGACGGACGGGCCCCACGGCCGTCGTCGTCAACCCTAGGCCAGAGGGGATGGCGAGCTCACCGGCGACGGCGTAGGCCACGATGAGGTCGGGCGAGGGCACGGCTGGACTCAGCGCTGCGTCACCGATCGGTTGGAGGTGGCGGGCGTCACCGGAGCTGCCTGGTTCGCCGGCAACGAGGTTCGCGGCGGAGGAGCTTCGGGCGTCGACGGCTCCGACCGTTTCCGGCTGAAAAAAAGGCGGGGAAGAAGGGGGAAATGGTTAGGGGCGCCCGGGGGTTCCAAATCAAGGCCAAGGAGGAGCGGGGGAGGCTTATACCTCGCGAACTCCGGCGAGCCGAAGCGGCGGAGCTCGAGCTCGATCTCGAGCTCGGGCGGCTCTGGAGAAGAACTGGGGGTGCAGGGGGAGGCCTTTGGGTGGTGCAGGGGCGAGTGGTGGAGAGAGGGCTCGGGGAGGCTTAAGTAGGCGAGCCACGGCTCACCGTAGACCCGTGCGCCGGCGAGGTTGTTGCGTTGCTGTGGGTCACGGGGGCGCGCGTGGGCATGTCTGGGGTGCTCATGGGTTCGGTCCAGAGCGAGGGAAAGAAGAGAGGGAGGGAGAGAAGGAGCGGGGAAGCGTCAGGGCAGCACACGTGTGAGCGTGCTCATTGGAGCTCTCGGGCGGCCATGGTGCGCGTGTGAGCAGGGGTAGGAGAGAGAGAGGGAGGAGGGGGCCGACCAGCTGCCGTGTCCCGGACACCGAGGCGCATCGGCAGGCGCGCGGGGGAGGCCCAAGGTGGCCGGATGTGGCTAGAAGGGGGCGGCTACAGTGCGGGCGCACTGTGGCGCGCTCCAGAGCGTGCAAATGGCCGGAATGCCATTTTTATGCCTTGTGGGTGCGGCCAACCATGTCCAGTAGCTCAAGGGGGGAGTAAAGAAAGGGGAGGGGGCATTGGATGCCATGGATGGCCTCTGGGGTGAGGAGGGAGGTGAGGAAGATGGGTACAGGGGCTATCCAGAGAGAGAAAGAGAGGTTTTCACCCCCCCTCCCCCAACAATTGAGTTTGGGCTAGGAAAGCTTACTGGAGTTAGAATATGACTATAAGGGGCTGTGGTAAAATTTTGAGCTCTCCAAGAATAGTGGAAAGGGTCAAAACAGTGGATTTTGCAAAATGTCAGAAGGTGTTTGATAAAGTTTTGGGAAAGCAAATGAACTCCAATTGCCATGATACTTAACAGGATGGAAAGACACTGAGAAATAGGGTGTGCCACCAAATTTGAGCTTATTTGCAAAAAGTTGCCAATGTAACTTTGGTAAACCCTAGAAATCAGCAGAAATGGACTCGTGTAGATCTAGTTGAGCAAATTACTTCTCCATGATGCACCACTTGGTGTAGTGGCCTCATTTGGGGATTTGCACATGATCACAAAAGATGGGGTCAAGGAGAGAAAGTTGGTAGTACAAACTTGTTCAAATTTGGTTCTGGCCAGAGAGGGTTTTGGGGCATTTTGGTGAACCAAAATGACTTTAATTGACATGAGGATTTGCAAGATCATCACAATGTGCATTTGTGACTTGCTAGATTTTTCTTGGATTTTTATGAAAATATTTCCTGTAGAAATATTTCAAATCCTTGAAATGGGCAGAAATGGTTTTGGGAGGTTTTGTCCAATATTTTGAACATGACCATGTGTTGAAACTCTTATATATGGAAAATATATGTCCACTGAGTTTCCCTAAATTTTCTCAAATATTTTTTAAACATTAAAATAATTTTAACCTATTAAAGACCATTTCTGGCCTTAAGAAAAAGCCTTTAAATAAAATAGGAAAATATCTTTAAAATTATATTTTTGTGGTTTATGGGAGTCCTATGTCTAATAGGTCTCAAATATACTTTTTGAAAGATTTTTACTGCCATGAATTAAGTACTTGTGGTGCAAATCTTAATTTAGGGGTTTTTGGAAAACTAATTTTTGAAAATACCTTTTGGCCAAATTATTTTTGTAAGAAAATACTATATTGTACTATACACATGGAATGATCATTGGGCAGAAGTTTGGGGCAAGGAGATGAAGTATAGAAGGTGGAGTTGTGTTGACCTTAAAGAGCACTTGAAAAGCACAGAGAGAAAACCAACTCCAAATAAAACCAAATAATGCAAAAGTTTTTGTTGGTCCAAATATTTCATGCTTTATTAATGCAATGAAGAGTTACAAAATGCAGGGTGTGACATATTCCTTCTCCCAAGACATTCGATCAGACTCATCCAGGGTTACAAGACAGATTTCGACAATGGTAAGCACACCAGCACGAGAATGTGCCGACAATCCGATAGGAGCTGCACATATCTCGTTCTCAGGGCACACTCAGATGAGCAGTCGTACAACTAAAACAGCTCGAGTTCCCCGAGTGGCGCTGCAAGGGGCTCTAGTTGGACCAACACTCAGAGGACTGGCCCGGGGGGGGGGGGGGGGTTAAATAATGATGACCCTTGAGTCTGCAGAACAGGGAAAGAAAGGCTAGTGGCGATGGTAAACCAATGTTGGGCATTGCTGGAGGAGTTTTATCCAAGGCGAACTGTAAGGGGTTCCCATTATAACCCAACCGCGTAAGGAACGCAAAATCTGGGAACATAACACTGATATGACGGAAACTAGGGCGGCAAGAGTGGATCAAAACACCAGGCATAAGGCCGGGCCGTCCACCCTTTACCAAGTATATAGATGCATTAATTAAATAAGAGATATTGTGATATCCCAACAAAATATCCATGTTCCAACATGGAACAAGCTCCAATCTTCAACTGCAACTAACAACGCTATAAGAGGGGCTGAGCAAAGCGGTAACATAGCCAAACAACAGTTTGCTAGGACAAGGAGGGTTTGAGGCTTGGCTTAACAATATGGGAGGCATGATAAGCAAGCGGTAGGTATCGCAGCATAGGCATAGCAAAAGAGCGAGCAACTAGCAAGCATAGATAGAAGTGATTTCGAGGGTATGGTCATCTTGCCTGAAATCCCGCAAGGAAGAAGAACGAGTCCATGAAGAAGACAAACGGACGTTGTCGAACGAATCCTCACAACACGACGTTACCGGATTACTGAGACGAAGTACACCGGAAAGAAAGCAAACAACATAGCAAACAACCACCACATAAGCATGGCACGATGCGCAAACAAGTATGATGCATGTTCGGTTTAATGAGGCATGGCATGGAAAAGTGCACAAAAAATCCTACAAATTAAGTGGAGCTCATTGTGCAACGGAGTTGCATATTGAAGAAAACACCACATGACTTATTTAGTTCTCTCTCGTTTATGAACCCAACAAGATTAAATGTTGTTAGCATGGCAAGATGTGAAGCATGATGAAACTATCTAATCTAGGCAAGTTTAAATGAGGCCGGAACAACAAAACAACAAGTCCAGAAACTCCTCATATGCATATATTAGGTTTGGTACTGTTCTACCCTAAATCAAATTTTATAGTTGTTAAACATGCAAAGTGATGCCACCATGTTAAACTAGGCAAAATTCTACCCCATTTACATATAAAGTTTATTAGAAACCGAGCTACGGTTATTTAGTTATGATTTAAAGCATTTTAGCATGGCATAGGAGCAAATTTAAACAAACATCATTTTAGACATTTTAAACATGCATGAAATTTGGATATTATGAATCTAGACAAAATTCTAAGCAAGTTTGATATATAAATCATTTTAAACCGATGCACGGTTATTAAGTTAATATATGCATGAAGTCTAGGGGGTTTTCTGCAAAAATTGCTGACTCTGGAATAAAGCTAAAATTGCAGCAACAGAAAAAAATAGAGACAGGCCACATCCGGCTAGCCCAAATGAGGAAAGGCCAGGGAGCTGCTCACATTGGGCCAAGGGAGATGGGCCTTGGCGCGGGGCAGCAGAGGAGCAGCTGGGCCTTGGCCAGAGGCTGGCCCATGCTGGAGCAGCCGAGGTCAACGCGTGCGTGCACCCGCAGCGAGGCGAACCAGGGGCGCGGCCATGGTCGCGGGGCACGCAGCGGCGCGAGATCCGGCGCAGAGGGCGGCGAAGCACTGCAGGGGAGGTGAGGAACGGGCAGGTCCGGCGATGGGGGTTCCGGATCCGGGCGGAGATGGCCGGCGGCGTCGACCTGTGAAGGGCATAGAGAGAGAGAGAGACGATGAGAGAGCAGGGAGACAGAGAGGGAGCAACGAAGAGAGAGGAGAGCAGGGAAGGTGGCCTGGGGTCACAGGCGGCGCCTCCTGGTCGCCGGATTTCGGCAGCGCGGAGATGGGGTCGCCGACGAGGCAAGGCGAGGCGGTGGTAGCGAGCCGACGCAGGAGACGTTCGGGAACGAGGACGGTAGCGATGTACGAGCAGCGTTGGAACGATCCGGGCCCAGATGGGCGCTAGCGGGCTTCTCGCGGGCTCGGCGGGCTTGCGGCTGGAGAGAGGAGGCTGGAGGCAGGGATGACAAGTGGCGGCGCCTGGTTGGCCGATCCGGTGGCTGGGTGACGGCGCAGCCACTGGGACGCTGCCAAGTGGCGCTGGTGAGGTGGCTGGCGTCGGATTTGGAGGGGGAAGGAGGCTGGTGGCACGGAATTTGAGGAGGGAGGCGGCAGGGAGGTAGGGGAAGGGTTAGGCTGCCAAATTTGGAAGGGATTGTCCATATATAGCCAGGGATGGCTAGGGTTTGGGTTTAGGGAGGTTTTAGGAGCGTTTCGGAGCCTCCGATCGCGATCTGACGGTCCAGAACGGAGGGGGGTTTAGGTGGGCTGCAGGTGGGTTGTGAAAAGAGGTTGGGCTGAGATGAGAGGAGAGGAGATGTAACGCCCCGAGGCTGAGGTGCCAGGTGTCTTCCAGTTATTCGCTGTTGTTGCCTTGTCATTCGCTTGCATGTTGCATCTTGTCATGTCATCATGTGCATTGCATCATCATGTTTTAAAACTTGCATCCGTCCGGGTTCTCCCAGTTCCTTCCGTTGTCCGTTCTGAGCCCAGACACACTTGCACGCGCCCGCGGCATGTCCGAAATATTATTTTATAAGTGGCCGGAAAATGTTCTCGGAATGGGATGAGAGTTGACGTGTGGTCTTATTATAGTGTAGATAGACAGCCTTTAAGTTTCATCGCATTCGGAGTTCGTTTCTCGCCCCAACGATTAACTATAGCGGCAATATAGCCGGTCTAACGTCGGACGTTTTCGGTCTCCGAAAAGAGATGCCGGGCCTCTCTCTCTTCTCCCCCTCACAGTCTCGGCATAACCCACCTAGTCCATCCTCCTTCCCCTCTTCGCTTCCGGAGTTGTCCGATGCGACCGCACGGTCCGAAATCCTCTCTGCACAGTGCATCGATCCCCTCACATGCGCGTCCGAAATTGTCCCGGACCCGACCCGGACTGTCGCCACCATTGTGTCTGGATCATCCCCAAACATCTACAAAATGTCACCGTTTTATTATTTGGACTCCCTATCCTATTCTTTCTGAACCGTCCGATTTCGATCGGATGATCCAAACTCCCTCTTTTCCTTATATTTATAGTCCAACCTCACCTAATCTAGCCTAACCCTAAAACATAGGAGGTTTGTCCCTCCCTGCCGCCGCCGCTCAAAGAATCTTCCTTGGGATCCCCTCACTCCTTCCCGAGCCAACCCAGCTCCACCACCTACCTCCATCGATCCCCTCGCAGTCAGCCCCTTCCCTCGATCCACCCGGCCAACCGGAGGAGCTCCTCTTCTCCCGCTCCTCCCGAGACCAGCAGATGAGCCCCCGACGCCATCTCATCCTGCCGCCGCCGGCGACCAGCAGGCTGTCCTCGCCACCCCTGCTCCCTTCCTTTCTCTTTTCTTCGGTGAAGCTCTCAGCTCTCCCTCTCCCTCTCTGTGAACCAGGAACGCAACACCGAATCCTCCCCATGGCGCTGTCGCACGGGCCTAGGCGTCCCCCACCTCTGCGTTGCCGGAGTCGCCAAGTTCCTGCGTCAGCCCCGCCATGAACGCCATGGAGTTTTCCTCCGCTCCGGAGCTCCTTCCTCGACGCCGAGGTCGCCAAGCCCCGCCACCAGGGACCTCCTCTACGCCGCGTTGAACCGCGCCCGTCCGCCTCGGAGCCGGCCTCCACCGCCTCCTCCGCATCTGCATCGCCTCGCCGGAGCTCCGTACGCGTTGCTGCCATCGTCTCCGTGCTGCAGTCCCAAGCGCTGCTCCGCGCCGTGCTGCCTCCTTCTGTCGGGAGCAGACAAAGGAAGCCGCCCCTGCCGCGTTGACCGCCAAGTCCAATCGCCGCCCAAATCCGTCGAGTCCCGGCCATCTCCGCTGTTCTCGGTCCTCCCCGCCACCCAAGACCCTCGCCGGAGTCGCGCCCAAGTTCCCTGCCTTGCCATCCCCTGCTGCGGTCTCTGCTTCCTCTACAACAAGCAGGTCGCTCGTCCTGTGCCCGCTCGCGTTGACCAAGCCAGCGCCAGGCTCAGCCTGCTTCTTCGCCAAGGCCCAGCGCCTCTACATCCCCCAGCCAGCCTGTTGGCCCGATGTGAGCAGCCGCCCATCCCCTCCTCTCTGATGGCCCATCATGCACCAGATTCGTCCTGTATAGTTTTTTCCCCAGATCTGCGAATTTAGCTATTATCCCAGGTTTTGCAGTTTTGCAGAAAACCCCTTCATGATCATGCATATTGTAACTCACAAACGATGCATCATATTAAAATAAACTTAACATGAAAAATGCTTAGAATCGCATCTAGTTTCATAATATGTCATTTTCATCCATGTTTAAAATATTTAAAATGATGTTTGGTTAAATTTACTCCTATGCCATGTTAAAATGATTTAATTCATAACTATTCAACCGTAGCTCCAAATCTAACAAACTTTATATGTAAATGGGGTAGAAAAATGCCTAGTTTATCATGGTGACCTTACTTTGCATGTTTAACAACTTTAAAATTGTTTTTAGGGCAGAACAGTACCAAACCTTAAAATATGCATATGGGGATTTACCGGAATTGTTGTTCGTTGTTTCCGGCCTCATTTAACCTTGACTAGATAGGTAGTTTTTATTTTGCTTCACCCTCTTGCCATGTTTAACAACATTTAATATTGTTGGGTACATAAGCGAGATCGAACTAAATAACTTGTCGTGGTGTTTCGTCAATATGCACCTCTGCATATTGAGCTCCACTTAATTTGTAGGATTGCTTGTGCACTTTTGCCATGCCATGTATCTTTAAAACCGGACATGCATCATACTTGGTTGTGCATCATGTCATGTTTATGTGGTGGTTGTTTACTATGTTGTTTGCTTCTTTCCGGTGTTGATTCTTCGGGTCGGTTCCGATAACGTCGCGTTTGTGAGGATCCGTTCGACTACGCCCGTTTGTCTTCTTCATGGACTCATTCTTCTTCCTTGCGGGATCTCAGGCAAGATGACCATACCCTCGAAATCACTTCTATCTTTGCTTGCTAGTTGCTCGCTCTTTTGCTATGCCTATGTTGCGTTACCTACCACTTGCTTATCATGCCTCCCATATTGTTGAACCAAGCCTCTAACCCACCTTGTCCTAGCAAACCGTTGTTTGGCTATGTTACCGCTTTGCTCAGCCCCTCTTATAGCGTTGTTAGTTGCAGGTGAAGATTGAAGTTTGTTCCTTGTTGGAACATGGAGATGTTGTTCCTTGTTGGATATCACAATATCTCTTATTTAATTAATGCATCTATATACTTGGTAAAGGGTGGAAGGCTCGGCCTTATGCCTGGTGTTTTGTTCCACTCTTGCTGCCCTAGTTTCTGTCATATCGGTGTTATGTTCCCGGATTTTGCGTTCCTTACGCGGTTGGGTTATAATGGGAACCCCTTGACAGTTCGCTTTGAATAGAACTCCTCCAGCAAGGCCCAACATTGGTTTTACCATTTGCCACCTAGCCTCTTTTTCCCTTGGGTTAGGCCAGCCCAAGGGTCATCTTTATTTTAACCCCCCCGGGCAGTGCTCCTCTGAGTGTTGGTCCAACTGAGCGATGTCCGGAGCTACCAGGGGCAACTCTGGGCTGGCCCACCCGACATCTGGCTCATCCGGTGTGCCCTGAGAATGAGATATGTGCAGCTCCTATCGGGATTTGTCGGCACATCTGGGTGGCTTTGCTGGTCTTGTTTTACCATTGCCGAAATGTCTTGTAACTGGGATTCCGAGTCTGATCGGGTCTTCCCGCTAGAAGGTCCATTCCTTCGTTGACCGTGAGAGCTTGTCATGGGCTAAGTTGGGACACCCCTGGAGGGTTTTGAACTTTCGAAAGCCGTGCCCGCGGTTATGGGCAGATGGGAATTTGTTAATGTCCGGTTGTAGAAAACCTGAAGTTGACCTTAATTAAAATACATCAACCGCGTGTGTAACCGTGATGGTCTCTTTCCGGCGGAGTACGGGAAATGAACACGGTGTTGGAGTTATGTTTGATGTAGGTTGTTCTAGGATCACTTCTTGATCATAGATTCTCGACCGTGCTTTGCCTTCTCTTCTCGCTCTCATTTGCGTATGTTAGCCACCATATATGCTAGTCGCTTGCTGCAACTCCATCTCATATCTTTTACCTTACCCATAAGCTTAAATAGTCTTGATCGCAAGGGTGCGAGATTGCTGAGTCCCCGTGACTCACAGATACTTCCAAAACCAGCTTGCAGGTGCCGATGAGTCCATGCAGATGACGCAACCAAGCTCAGGAGGAGCTCGATGAAGATCTTGTCCTTTGTGTTGTTTTGTTCTAGTTGATCAGTAGTGGAGCCCAGTCGGGGTCAGGGACCTTGTCGCATTTGGGGTTCTTCTTTTATTTTGGTTCCGTAGTCGGACCTTGAGTGTATTTGGATGATGTAATGCTTTATTCATGTAATTGTGTGAAGTGGCGATTGTAAGCCAACTATGTATCTTTCCCTTATGTATTACATGGATTGTGTGAAGATTACCTCACTTGCGACATTGCTTCCAATGCGGTTATGCCTCTAAGTCGTGCTTCGACACGTGGGAGATATAGCCGCATCGAGGGCGTTACAGGAGTGTAGCCCGGCAACTGTTTCCGGAGACCAAAAACGTCCGACGTTTTGACCGACTATAATGTCGCTATAGTTATCCATTGGGGGCATCAATCGAACTCCGAATGCGATGAAACTTGGCAGGCGGCCTACTTACAACATAACAACACAGCATGCCAACTTTCAACCCATTCCGAGAACATTTTCCGGCCACTTAAAATAATATTTCGGACGTGCCGCGGGCGCGTGCAAGTGTGTCTGGGCTCAGAACGGACAACAGACGGAAGTGGGGGAACCCGGACGGATGCAAGTTTTGAAAACATGATGATGCAATGCATATGATGACATGATAAAATGCAACACGCAAGCAAAAGACATGGCAACGACAGTGAATAACTGGAAGACACCTGGCACATCGGTCTCGGGGCGTTACAACCAATCTCCTGAGGTTATTGACGGTGCTGGAAGCACAATCAGCCTGACCACGAAGGTCTATTCCTGCAAGCAATTGAAGAACAAGCAATAATATGATAAAGCACTCTGAATAATGCAAATATATATGAAGTATTGATAATGGCGGGTATCCGTAAGCAGTCTTGGTCTGGTCGTTATACACAAACGAAGTACACGAAGTTGCAATGGCTAAATTTTAACTAAACAAATTGAAGGAAATATGCCCATAGAGGCAATAATAAAGTTGTTATTTTATATTTCCTTATTCATGACAACGGTTTATTATTCATGCTAGAATTTTATTGATCGGAAACCTAAATACATGTGTGAATATACAGACAAATACTGTGTCCCTAGTGAGCCTCTACTTGACTAGCTCATTCACCAATGATGGATAAGGTTTCCTAACCATGGACATGAGTTGTCATTTGATAACGGGATCACATCATTAGGAGAACGATGTGATGGACAAGACCCATCCGTTAGCTTAGCATATTGATCGTTCAGTTTTATTGCTATTGCTTTCTTCATGTCAAATACATATTCCTTCGACTATGAGATTATGGAACTACCGGATACTGGAGGAATACCTTGTGTGCTATCAAATGTCAGAACATAACTGGGTGATTATAAAGAGGCTCTACAGGTATCTCCGAAGGTGTTTGTTGGGTTGGCATAGATCGAGATTAGGATTTGTCACTCCGAGTATCGGAGAGGTATCTTTGGGCCCTTTCGGTAATGCACATCATAAGAAGCCTTGCAAGCAATGTGAATAACGAGTTAGTTACAAGATGATGTAGTACGGAATGAGTAAAGAGACTTGCCAGTAATGAGATTGAACTAGGTATGTAGATATTGACGATCGAATCTTGGGCAAGTAACATACCGACGGACAAAGGGAATAACGTATGTTGTCATAACTGTTTGACCAATAAAGATATTCATAGAATATGTAGGAGCCAATATGAGCATCCAGGTTCTGTTGTTGGTTATTGACCGGAGAGGTTTCTCGGTCATGTCTACATAGTTCTCGAACTCGTAGGGTCCGCACACTTAACGTTAGATGCCAATTTAGTATTATATGAGTTATGTGATTTGGTGACCGAATGTTGTTCGTAGTCCCGGATGAGATCACAGATATGATGAGGAGTCTTGAAATGGTCGAGAGGTAAAGATTGATATATAGGATGATAGTATTCGGACACCGGAAGTGTTCCGGGTAGTATCGGGTATTTATTGTAGTATCGGGGGTTACCGGAACCCTCGGGGGGAAGAGATGGGCCATATGGGCCATAAGAGGGGAGCGTACCATCCCACAAGAGGTGGTGCGCCCCCCTTAGGCATGTGGCCGAATTGGATAAGGAGGAGAAGGGGTTCGGCCCCCCTTTCCTTTTCTCCTCCTGTCGGTGCAACAAACCATGGGTCTGTTGCCCAGACTGTGCACATGCACGAGAGCAAGTTTGATGCACCAGCCCGAGCCAGGATACAAGAAGTCAAGAGATTCAAAGACCCATCATGCAGCTCAGAGAGACTAAGGCCAAGCCAGAGAAGCAAGATATCGCCAAGAGTATGGCCTCCCTTGCCGGACAGGCGAGCCTGGCAAGGGGCAAGGCCACCCCCAGAAGCAGACGACCAAGACACCAAGCAGGGCCCTTCCGGGGCTCGCGGAGGCAAAACCGCCTCACCAACCACTCTCGCATGACCCATGTTGTCCATCAGTGCGGTGTCAAGCTACAAGATGATTAAGTGGCAGTCGTTCGCCACATGGCAGCCGTTTCCTACAGAAGAAACCCACATGTGACACCCGTCCTGCAACGTGTCAAGAGAACATGCACGGAGCTGGCAAGATAGCCCGGCAAGCCTTGCCGGGCAACCAGTGATGTGACACTAAGCGGTGCATTTAATGTGCTCTGTCAGCCCGTAGAGTTAGGCATGATAGCACTGTTTGCTATCATATCAATGCATAATGACTACTTTGCCATTGTGGTGACCCCTTTAATCTATAAAAGGAGGCCCATGGCAACCGTAGAAAGGGTTGGAAAAGTTGATGAACCCACACCCCCATACGCGCGTAGTTGCTACTGCCCTAAGGCACCCCCTACCGGGCAAATGTACTATGTTGCACCACCTCCATTCCACCATGAACCCACCAAAGCAGGAGTAGGGTTTTACGCCTCTCGGCGGCTCGAACCTGGGTAAATTGCTTGTGTGCTCTCTGCCGTGCGCTGGTCTGCTCTTTGTACAATGCGACATCCCCCCTGCCGAACCAGTAAGGGCCCCCCTTGTCCCATAGGTGGTCGCGGATATGCCGCAACATCTTTGGCGCGCCAGGTAGGGGGTCTCGCTTTTGCGAACCTGAAAGCATGCGCAGTGCATCATCTACATCAGCATCTTCATCTTCGATCACGCCATCGACCATGGCACCCAAGAAGAAGTCCGGTTCTTCGGCCCATCCATCCACCTCGAAGGCTCCGCCGCCCATGGCCTCTAACGCCGCGGGGGATGCGGAGGCACGCGAGGACGTGAATGCCGCTAGGGATGTGGTTGGAGCAAGCACCATCACCACTTCCCCCGCAGCCGACACTGGAGTAGGAGATATCGGAGGAGAACAACATCAGCAGCGCCTCGACGGTCACGCTCCGCAAGGTGCATGCGAGGGGGTCACTCCGTCCGCACCTCCTCCTCTCACCGACCGGTAGTGACGCACCAACGGCGCTCGGTCCGGAGTAGGCCATCGCCCTCCGGCTACCCCCACCACGGGAGTGACCGCGGCGCATGCGCCTCCTCCCGGACGAGCCAGCCAGACCGCTACATTTGACGGATCCGCTGACCCTCAAGCACCACTGCCGCGCAACCCCGCTACCCAGGTGGTCATCCCACATCAGCGTGGGAGCGACACCGCCGCCGCCACTAGCACCGTCAGGAGCCAGGCGATGGTGCGATCGACATCATCGACATCTATGCCAAGCACAGCCACGGAGGCTATGGTGTGGGCTCAGCTGCTACTGAGGTTTCCACCGGCGGCCGAGTAAATGGATGAGGGGTGTGACACCATCCAAAGCCTGCTCGGTTTCGCCGAAGCTGGGTCTCGCATGAGCTGGCCCGCCACAACCTCCCCAAGCGACAGCAACCGCCCATACTGCTGGCCGTTCGGAGAGGGCCATCCCCACGGTGCAATCCCCACCATGGCTGCTGGCACGGGCACAAGAGAACCAAGATTCCGATGATGTCTGGATGGCCTCTTCTGACCCTCGAGCACATCCAGGCCAACGTTGAGCCCCGGAGGATAGGCGGCGGGGAGACACGCGCGCCTTCATAGATCGACGCCGCGGCGACCTCCGCCCGATCGACGGGTGCGACAGCCTCAACGTCGACGAGCCTACGCTCAGTCTTGGCGGGTGCCTGCCTTTCGAGGTCGGCTGCCCTGCCTTTACACGAGAGCTATGGCAAGCCCGTTGTCCGTCCGTTCGCACGTTCAAGCCAGAGATACCTGAGAAGTACGACGGGAGGCTAAACCCGGCAGATTTCCTGAGCATCTACACCATCGCTATTCAGGCTGCCGGGGAAGAGATGAGAAGGTGTTCGCCAACTACTTCCCTTTGGCACTCAAGTCTAATGTGAGGTCCTGGCCGATGCACTTGCCTGGGAACTCCATTTCTTCATGGGCACACCTGTGCCACAAGTTCATCGATGCCTTCACCGATGGCCACCAAGAGCCCGATAGGCCCAGCGACCTGCAACTCCTCCAGCAGAAGGAAGGAGAAACTCTCTATAAGTATTTGCAGAGATTCAGTAAAGTTCATACAAATATTCCAAACATCCATCTGGTAGCCATTATAGCAGCTTTCTAGTCCAATGTGCGCAATCGTTGCATTCGTTCCAGGATGAACGTACGGTTTGCCAAGACTGTGAAGGAGCTATACACACTGGTGGATAAGTGTGCTCGGATGAAGAAATGAAGGAAGTTGCTCGGAGAGGAAGATTGCACCAATGTTGATTCAGAGGATGAGGATGAGTCAAGCAGTCAGAGAAATGGCAAGAAGCGCAGTAAGAAGCCACGAGATAAGGTAGTAATGACTGTGGAAGGTTCAGGCACACCTAGTACCGGCAAGAAGGCCAAGGCTAAGGGCCCTGGCAAGGAAGCTGCCGCTTGCGCTGCCTGCAGGGAAGCCGCTGCCACCGAGAAAGCTGGGAAAGGCAATGGGCCGTACTGCAAGATCCATCGGACCAAGGGCCATGACCTTCATGAGTGTTACCAGCTTGAGCAGCTTGTCAAGAAACAGAGGGCAGAATATGATAAGCGTGACAAGGAAAAAGGTCAGAATGTCGCTGGCGGTAAGGGCCGAGGCGGTGAAGCAAATCGCCCCAGCAAACCCTTTCGGAACCAAGGAAAGCCCGCCAGGGGTAAAGAGAAGGAAATCTGTGATGATGTGAGTGATGGAGGGGACCAAGAGGAAACCGGTGAGCAGGAGTTTCAGAAGGCCACTAACGCCCTATGCATTCATGGGGGTGCATCCTTGCACGCCTCTCATCACTAGCTCAAGTGATGGGTACGAGAAATCAATGTCGTGGAGCCAGCGCCAGATGCCCGGAAGCCGCTCAAATGGTCCCGCACGCCCATCATCTTTGACGAGGAGGATTACCCTGACCACACCACTATAGTAGGATGTTTGCCATTGTTGGTTTCCCCAACAATTCGCAACCTCAAGGTCACAAAGATGCCAGTGGATGGTGGGGCTAGGTTGAATCTGATTTCCCCGACAGTCATCAGCAAGCTTCAAATAGGAGAAGAAGAGCTAGAGGTTACTGACACGTTTCAAGGAGTTAATCCTGGCAGGAGCCATCCTAAAGGGAAGATTACATTGCCGGTGATGTTTGGCGAGAACTAAACTATCGGACTGAGAAGATTCTGTTTGATGTGGTTGATCTCCCCTGCCGTACAATGGGATTCTTGGATGCATGGCCCTGTCCAAGTTCATGGCAGCATCCCACTATGCTCACAACGCCTTGAAGATTCCTGGGCCACTTGGAGTCATCACTATCCCATCAGATGAGAAGGATGCAATTATTTGTGTGGACAAGATGTACTGGGATGCAGTCGTGGCAGAGGCAGCGGCAGCTCCCGCCAAGGAAAGCAAAGGAAAGAAAAGGGATTGTAGGACCTTCGGCAAGGAGTCCGGGAAGCGTGCCCCCTCCAAGTGCACTGCAATCCCATTGGCGCCACCCTCGATGACAAATAGGAAAGCACACTCGTTACCTTCCTGCGGGGGAATATCGATGTGTTTGTTTGGCAACCATCTGATATCCCCGGTGTTCCTAGGGAGGTAATCGAGCACCACCTTGCTGTCTGCCCACACGCCCGACCTGTCAATCAGAAAGTTCGGAAGAAGGCCTTGGAGAGGCAGCAGTTCATTGCCAAAGAGATCAAGAAATTAGAGGCAACTAGTTTTGTCAGAGGAGTACTGCATCCTAAATGGTTAGCGAATCCAATGGTAGTCCGGAAGGGAAATGGCAAGTGGAGGCTTTGCATTGATTTCATAGATCTCAACAAGGCTTTCCCGAAGGACCCATTTCCCTTGCCGCGCATCGACCAGAGTGTGGATTCCACTTCAAGTTGTGATTTTCTCTCCTTCCTGGACGCATCCTCCAGATATCATCAGATCTTCATGTCCAAGGAAGATGAAGAGAAGACGCCATTCATCACTCCATGCGGTACATACTGCTTTGTCCGTATGCCATTTAGATTGAAGAGTGTCGGGTTGAATTTTGCAAGGGCAGTCCAGATTGTTTTTGAGCCATAGTTACATAGAAATATAGAAGCCTATATGGACGATATCATGGTCAAAACCAAGTATAAGGCCACCCTTATCCAGGATCTCGAGGAGACATTTGCTAATCTGCGCAAGATCAATTTGAAGCTTAATCCAGAGAAGTGTGTGTTTGGTGTTCCCTCTGGCAAGCTACTTGGTTTCTTCATGACCCATTGGGGGATCAAAGCTAACCCCGACAAGATCAAAGCCATCAAGCAGATTCAAGTGCCAAGGACAGTTAAGGATGTGAGGCGCTTGACGGGATGCGTTGCGCACTAAACAGATTCATCTCCAAGTCTGCCAAGCGTGCCCTACCGTTCTTTAAAATTTTGAAGAAGGCAGGGCCTATGAAGTGGACCCCGATAGCAGATGTAGCTCTGCAGGAGTTGAAGGCCTACTTATCGTCTGTGCCTACCTTGGTTGCACCCGAACCCCAAGAACCGTTATTGCTATACTTGGCGGCAACCAACCAAGTGGTTAGTGCAGCCTTGGTAGCATAGAGAGAAGTGGAGGAGGCAGAAAGTTAGTAGAAAATAGCAGAGCCAGAGAAGGATCAGGACAGCAATGAGCACGGCAACGAGAACAACGCCAAGGACACGGCAAGGAAGAAAGTGGTGCAACTCCTAGTGTACTTCATCAGCTCCATGTTGTAGGGGGCTAGATCGAGGTACTCTGGTGTACAGAAGTTGATCTTTGGTCTCATTATGGCCTCAAGGAAACTGCGCCACTACTTTCAAGCCCACGAGATCATGGTTGTCAGACATTTTCCGTTGCAAAGGATACTACGAAACCCTGAGGCTACTGGTAGAATAGTGGAGTGGGCTTTGGAGTTATCTAGCTTTGGTTTGAAGTTTGAGAGCACGTCAACTATTCAAAGCAGGGCACTGGCTGACTTTATTGCAAAATGGACGCCAACCCCTGATGAGGAAATAACGGAGACGGCTCTCCCCGGCAAGGAATCACCCCAAGAATGGATTATGTATTTTGATGGTTCTTTTTACCTACAAGGTGTAGGAGCTGGCGTGCTTTGTTGGTGTTCTGGGAACGGGGGTCCCCAGACTTGCCTGCCTACGGCCCACGGTGTGGCTCTGCATGCAGGCCCGTATGACCCATCTTCACCAACAAGAATACAAGACCCTCGCGAGGGGCCAAGCCTCGCGAGGTAGAAGACACAAGACCTCCTCGGGGGTGGCCTCACCAGGGTGGCTCACGAGGGGTGGAGAGATCAAGGAAAGGCAAACCTCGTGAGGTTCCTATGACATGAGCCATGACGATCGAGACCAGGCGGGCACTAGGCGGGTGCTAGCACGCACAATGTCCTTGTTTCCTCTTTGGTGCTAAGGAGGCAAGCGCAGGTGAAGAGTACCGAGGCATCAAGAAAATGTTTCCATATCAGTGCAACGAAACCAAGACCAGCAGGACGGCAGGATGGAGGTCACTGTGGACCCCAAGGCGGCGTCACCACCACAGCCACCAGAGCCTTTGGCAGGCGAAGGCTGCTTTTGTCAGGATAACTTGTACTAGCTGTCCCCTTTCAAATTGGCCGTTTATAACGCCCTCGATGCGGCTATATCTCCCACGTGTCGAAGCATGACTTAGAGGCATAACCGCATTGAAAGCAATGTCGCAAGTGAAGTAATCTTCACACAACCCATGTAATACAATAAGGGAAAAGATACATAGTTGGCTTACAATCGCCACTTCACACAATTACATGAATAGAGCATTACAACAACCAAATGCAATCAAGGTCCGACTACGGAACCAAAATAAAAGAAGAACCCCAAATGCGACAAGGTCCCTGATTGACCCCAACTGGGCTCCACTACTGATCAACTAGAACGAAACACACACCGGGAAAAGTCTTCATTGAGCTCCTCCTGAGCTTGGTTGCGTCATCTGCACGGACTCATCGGCACCTGCAAGCTGGTTTTGGAAGTATCTGTGAGTCACGGGGACTCAGCAATCTCGCACCCTCGCGATCAAGACTATTTAAGCTTATGGGTAAGGTAAAGGTATGAGGTGGAGCTGCAGCAAGCGACTAGCATATATGGTGGCTAACATACGCAAATGAGAGCGAGAAGAGAAGGCAAAGCACGATCGAGAAACTATGATCAAGAAGTGATCCTAGAACAACCTACGTCAAGCATAACTCCAACACCATGTTCACTTCCCGGACTCCGCCAGAAAGAGACCATCACGGTTACACACGCGGTTGATGCATTTTAATTAAGGTCAAACTTCAGGTTTTCTACAACCGGACATTAACAAATTCCCATCTGCCCATATCCGCGGGCACGGCTTTCGAAAGTTCAAATCCCTGCAGGGGTGTCCCAACTTAGCCCATGACAAGCTCTCACGGTCAACGCAGGAATAAACCTCCTCCTGAGACATTCCGATCAGGCTCGGTACCTCGGTTCTTCAAGAACACTTCGACAGGTTAAAACAAATCCAGCAACACCGCCCGAATGTGCCGACAAATCCTGATAGGAGCTGCACATATCTCTTTCTCAGGGCACACTCAGATTGTCTTAGGTACGGGTAGGCCAGCCCAGAGTTGCCCCTGGTGGCCACCGGTAGCTGACAGGTTGGACCAACACTCAGAGGAGCACTGGCCCCGGGGGTTAAAACAATGATGTCCCTCAGGAGCGCGACTCCCAAGGGAAAAGAAAAGGCTAGGTGGCAAATGGTAAAACCAAGGTTGGGCATTGCTGGAAAAGTTTAACGAAGGCGAACTATCAAGGGGTTCCCATTATAACCCAACCGCGTAAGGAACGCAAAATCCAGGAACATAACACCGATATGACAGAAGCTAGGGCGGCAAGAGTGGAACAAAACACCAGGCATAAGGCCGAGCCTTCCACCCTTTACCAAGTATATAGATGCATTAATTAAATAAGATATATTGTGATATCCCAACAAGTAAACATGTTCCAACAAGGAACAACATCTCCATGTTCCAACAAGGAACAAACTTCAATCTTCACCTGCAACTAACAACGCTATAAGAGGGGCTGAGCGAAGCGGTAACATAGCCAATCAACGGTTTGCTAGGACAAGGTGGGTTAGAGGCTTGGTTCAACAATATGGGTGGCATGATGAGCAAGTAGTAGGTATCGCAGCATAGGCATAGCAAAAGAGCGAGCAACTAAGCAAGCAAAGATAGAAGTGATTTCGAGGGTATGGTCATATTGCCTGAAATCCCGCAAGGAAGAAGAACGAGTCCATAAAGAAGACAAATGGACGTAGTCGAACGGTTCCTCACAACGCGAAGTTATCGGAACCAAACTGAAGAAGCAACACCGGAAAAGAGCAAACCACCTAGTAAACAACCACCACATAGACATGGCATGATGCACAAACAAGTATGATGCATGTCCGGTTTAAAGAGGGCATGGCATGGCAAAGTGCAACAAACAACACTACAAATTAAGTGGAGCTCAATATGCAATGAGTTGCATATTGACGGAACACCACGTGACTTATTTAGTTCACTCTCGTTTAGGTACCCAACAAGATTAAATGTTGTTAGCATGGCAAGAGGTGAAGCAAAGAAAACTACCTATCTAGTCAAGTTTAAATGAGGCCGGAAACAACGAACAACAATTCCGGAAACTCCTCATATGCATATGTTAGGTTTGGTATTGTTCTGCCCTAAACATAATTTTAGAGTTGTTAAGCATGCAAAATAAGGCCACCATGTTAAACTAGGCAAAATTCTACCCCATTTACATATAAAGTTTATTAAATTTCAGCATGGCATAGGAGCAAATTTAAACAAACAACATTTTAAACATCTCAAACATGCATGAAAGTTGGGTATTATTAAACTAGACAAGATTCTAAGCATTTTACATATTTAAACCATTTTAATCCGAAGCACGGTTCAAGAGTTATTAATGCATGAACATGGAGGGGTAATCTGTAAATATGCAGTTCTCTAGATAATAGGAAAATTCGTCCTGGCAGGAAAAAAACAACACGGGCTAAAACTAGCAGGCCCGATGGAACAGGGGATCTGGAGGGCTTCTCACCCATGGGCTCGGCCCAGTAGGAAGCAGAGGAGGCCGGATGGGGCAGCGGTTGGACCGGCCCGCCTGAGGCCCAGGCGGCACTGGATCAGACGTGCCCCTGCTGATCCCACTGGATCTAGGCAGGGACGAGCGCGGTCAACGGAGGCATCTCTCTCGCCCGTTCATGAAGCAGAGGTCTCCGAGGAACGGCGGCCGAGCAGCAGCGGAGGGCGGCGGATCCAGCGGGCGACACGACAGGGGAAGCAGGAGCCATCAACGTAGTCTCCGTCGCGGATGCAGGCGCACGGCGGTGCAGGCTCGTTCGACAGGGAAACAGAACCAGTGGCGCACTCGACCAAGATGAGGCCTGCCGGCGGGGGTTCCGGGCAAGGGGCAAGGTCCACGCGGGCGCGGTGGATCTGGCCAGTCCGAGGTTCAGGGAGGCAATTCCCGGCGACGAGGAACTCCGACGGAACGGATTGGAGGAGCTCGGCGAGGGAATCAACCATAGCGTGAAGCTCCTGGTTCCTACGGGGCAAAGAAAAAAAAACTAAGAGAAAGAAAAAGATGCAGGGAAGGAGAAGAAGGGAACGGGCCAGGGGAAGCGGCCTGATGGTTGAGGTCCCTGGTGGTGGTGCTCCGGTGGCGGCGAACCCCGGCGAGGCGAGCTGCGGAGGAGAGCACGGGAGGGGCTCCAAGAGAATATCCTCTTCTCTGGGACGAGAGGAGGCAGAAGAGAGCGATGGCTGGTTGGTAGCTGAAATCGAGGAGGAGATGGATTTGGTTCGATTGATGGGGATCCCGATGTTGGGGAATGAGTGCGGCAGCGGCGGCGGCTGGGAGGATCCCTAGAATTTAGGGATTTGGTCTGAAATTAAACTAGGGGTGGACTATAAATATACAACACGGATTAGGTTAGGGGCTATCTCGACCCTACGATCG
This sequence comes from Triticum urartu, assembly GCF_003073215.2. Lineage (NCBI taxonomy): Eukaryota > Viridiplantae > Streptophyta > Magnoliopsida > Poales > Poaceae > Triticum > Triticum urartu. Next base: position 341,967,061 of record NC_053024.1, on the reverse strand, counting down.
CAATCGGACGATCACGAATAAAATAGCTAGGAAGTCCAAATAAGAAAACGGTGACGTTTTGTAGACGTTTGGGGATGATCCGGACACAACGGTGGCGACACCCCGGGTCGGGTCCGGGACAACTTTCGGACGCTCACGTGAGGGGTTTGATGCACTGTGCAGAGAGGGTTTCGGACCATGCGGTCGCATCGGACAATTCCGGAAGCGAAGAGGGGAAGGAGGATGGACTAGGTGGGCTGTGGCGAGACTACGAGGGGGAGAAGAGAGAGAGAGAGAGGGCCCGGCATCTGTTTCCGGAGACCAAAAACGCCCGACGTTAGACCGGCTATAATGCCGCTATAGTTTAACGGTTGGGCTATCAAACGAACTCCGAATGTGATGAAACTTGACAGGCGGTCTACCTACACTATAATAAGACCGCACGTCAACTCTCGTCCCATTCTGAGAACATTTTCCAGCCACTTATAAAATACTATTTCGGACATGCCGCGGGCGCGTGCAAGTGTGTCTGGGCTCAGAATGGGCAACAGATGGCACCGGGGAAACCCGGACGGATGCAAGTTTTCAAAACATGATGATGCCATGCACATGATGACATGATATGAAATGCATGACACGCAAGCAATGACAAGGCAACAACAGCGAATAAGCGGAGGACACCTGGCACATCGGTCTCGGGGTGTTACAACACTCCACCACTACGAGAGGATCTCGTCCCGAGATCTAGAATGGCACCGGAGGAACAATGGAAGAGAAAATAGGAGAGGTAAAACTAATTTGCTTCATTGACAAACGAGTGAAACCACGAACCTTGAAGAGGTTAAGACACTCCGGGAGAATAACACAACGGAGATGAACGAAGTTGAAAGCACTCCGTTAAGAAAGAGGAACAAGTAAGAACAAATTCGGGAAGCACTCCGGTTGAAAAGAGATGAAAGACTTGATAAAACGAAAGAGCTTGAGCAAAGGGGCACAACACTCTGGTTAAATTGATAAACCAAGAAAAGAATAGGATCCTGACAAGAACAAGAAGAAGGTTTGAAGAGAGCAGCAACACAATGCCTCCGGAACAAAAGTAAGAATGGAATGAACGAAGGGAAAAAACAAGAGCACGCTTACAAGAAATGCTAGAATAGAATTGAATAATCTTGATATGGTCTTATGGAATACATCTCAGATTATGAGGTGACAACCTGCCACTCACGGGAAGAAGAATTGGATTGATATGGACAAGGAGACGAGAAAGTATTTCACCGGGAGGATAAATGAAGAACTTGGGTCTTATATGAGCACCATAAATAGCAACAATCCTTAGGGACGGTTTTAGGTGAAATATAGCCCAAGGTAGTTCCAACGAAGAGATTGATGGATTTAAAATATCCCAATCTTGACAGCATGTGAATCATGAAAACATGAACTCAAATTATCAAGAATGACATAATACCACCTCGAATGATACGGTTGAAAGAATTGCACTTTAAAATGCAAGATAAAGAATACTTGAGCTCCTCTGAAAAGAATCTTAAAGAACACTGAGAGAAGGAAATTAAATCCTTGATGAACCATCATGTATAGCCTCCATGAAGAAACTCCGATAAGAAAAGAATAGCAAGAAAGAGAAATTGAAAACACAAGGTGAATCCTTGCAATGATTTAAATGGAGCTCCGTGATAATTAGAGCTTGGAACTCCGGGAAAGAAGGATGAGCACTTGAACCCAAGAATTTAATCATCGTGCACAAACTTCGGAAGAAAAGATTAACATAAGGATGAAACAAGAGTAACAATTATGTTATGCGTATCCTTCACCAATTTAAATTGATGACAAGAAACGGATTTGGCAGACCACTTATTCTCGTAGAAAGATTAAGATAGATATGGCGCAAAATTGAGAAAGTCTTCAACGAACCACCGGAAGGGTTGAAAACAATGAATAATTGATAAGAAAACGAATGACGAGAGCTCTTGAATGAACCACCGTAAGAATTGAAAATGATTGAAGAAAAGGATAAAGAAAACACCGGGAAGAATTTGAGAAAAAGAGCTGAAAGCTGAGAATGAATAATTCTGAGAAGATGGACTCCGGATAACAAACTGAGAAGACTCTTGAATTACTCCCGATAGGTAAAAAGAATACTCCCGATCAAAACAATTACGAGAGGATGGCAACAAGCTAGAATCACGAGTCTCTGAGAGATCCGATAAGATATGGAGGAAAAACTCTTCTTCGGTCTTCAAATGTTGAGAATGACGACGAGAAACACCACCAAGAATTATTTAGACACTCCGGAAGAATCAAAACGAAGAGGTTGAGCCAACGGTGAAAAGAATTCGACAGATCTTGGAGAAATTATATGACAGATGATAAATCATTCTTACATCAAACTTTACAAAAGAATTTGAGAAGCTCCGGAAAAAATAAGAAGAGTCAGGTAAGATCCTAGGAAAAGACCTGTGGGTTAGGGCCCACTCAAGAGAAACACCGTTGAAATGATTAAAAAGAGAGGTTGCACCGGTTGAATTAAATGACTTGAATGCGATATCAATCTTGAAAGAGCTTGAACGAATGCAGAGTGGAAACATGAATCTTCGAGATATCTTGAGCACTCCGGAACAATTAAATAGCGAGAAGTGAATGAATATGAGGTGCACCGGCATTAGAAGGTATTTGAACGAGGAGAAAGATATGATCAACAAAGCATGACTTGAAACCACCGGAGATGAAAAGAATGAAGAATGACGAACTTGAAGCTTCGTTAGTATCTTCATGAGAATCACCGGATAAGAACATTAAAGGAAAAGAATGGAGAGGCTTCACATCAATAAGATGGATACTCGATTAAGAAATCTGAGTCCTTAAAGAAACACTAGGGAGGGAGGGCAGGAAAAACAAAGGCAACTTGGAGATGGATGAAACAAACAACATTGAGAAGAACTGATAATTTATCTTGTGAATGTTGAAGTGATCGGATCCACTTGAAGAGAAGCACACCAGTTGAACAAGATTGGCATAGCAATCTCGATTATCAAGGAGGATTAGTATCCACATCGGAGTATGAGAACACCATTTAGAGAAGGTATGGAACCAACATTTGACTTCGAAGCAACTCGAATACCACAACTCAAAACAAAAACAAAGGATTGGCTTGAAAAATAAGCCGGAACAAACATATGATAGAGATTTCGTCCGAAGTTTTCATGGTGGGGCCTACACGGGCTCGATCGTACAACACCATCATGTACAAGGCAGTGCACATGACATACGAAGCGTCCCCGAGTCGGCATAGCCAAGGACTCTTTAAGACACAACGAGACCACTGTAAAACCGACTGTGAATAGGTGGACCACTAGACGTCGAACCCCAATTTCGTATCATACATCTGTCGGAAAGATATCCTAAGAGCTACTTGAATTCCCACCTATGAAACTCCCGAACCTTTCCGGTTATGCAATCAGGTGTTGGGGATACAGGGGAAGCATAATATCTCACCCAAACTAGCAAATCCTACATCCAGTTGTATCCATCCTTCAACACATAACCAAGAAACCTTCGGAAATCATCTAACTCAACCTTCGAAAAGCATCCGTTATACGAGTTATGGTAATACTCCCGAACTCCCGCCCTAGTACTGGGTGGCGTCAAGGTTATCTCACCAACCAACTGCATAAAAGAGATTTTCGATGTCGGCGAACTAAACTCAGGTATTCCAGAACTGCAACGATAAAATTATGACGACAACACCTCAGATCTCAACTCCCCGGGACACTTCCACAAAACCCCTGACAGGAGGCACCAAGACAATGTTCTCGTCACAAAACCATCAGAACGATTCCAAGATATCCGCGTGATCCTAAAAAAAATTTAGTGGAATTTGAGAAGAGAAGAGTCAAAACTCTACGTCAGGATGCCTTACTAGAGCAATGAGGAGACTAGGGAGTAAAAAGAATTCCTAAACTCTCCGATATATAATTCCTAAATGACTCAAAACATTTTTCTAGACTCAACAACGGCTGCTAAAAAAACGATCAAGCAGTGGGGGCTCCTAAGGTCGGGGAAGGCTCTGATTACCAACTTATAATGCCCACGACGCGGCTATATCTCCCACGTGTCGAAGCACGACTTAGAGGCATAACCGCATTGAAAGCAATGTCTCAAGTGAAGTAATCTTCACACAACCCACATAATACAATAAGGGAAAAGATACATAGTTGGCTTACAATCGCCACTTGACACAATTACATGAATAGAGCATTACAACAACCAAATACAATCAAGGTCCGACTATGGAACCAAAATAAAAGAAGAACCCCAAATGCGACAAGGTCCCCGATCGACCCCAACTGGGCTCCACTACTGATCAACTAGAACGAAACACACAACGGGCAAAGTCTTCATCGAGCTCCTCCTGAGCTTGGTTGCGTCATCTCCACGGACTCATCGGCACCTGCAAGATGGTTTTGGAAGTATCTGTGAGTCACGGGGACTCAGCAATCTCGCACCCTCGCGATCAAGACTATTTAAGCTTATGGGTAAGGTAAAGGTATGAGGTGGAGTTGCAGCAAGCGACTAGCATATATGGTGGCTAACATACGCAAATGAGAGCGAGAAGAGAAGGCAAAGCGCGATCGAGTAACTATGATCAAGAAGTGATCCTAGAACAACCTACGTCAAGCATAACTCCAACATCGTGTTCACTTCCCGGACTCCGCCGAAAAGAGACCATCATGGTTACACACGCGGTTGATGCATTTTAATTAAGGTCAAACTTTAGGTTTTCTACAACCGGGCGTTAATAAATTCCCATCTGCCCATAACCGCGGGCACGGCTTTCGAAAGTTCAAATCCCTGCAGGGGTGTCCCAACTTAGCCCATGACAAGCTCTCACGGTCAACGAAGGAATAGACCTCCTCCCAAGACATTCCGATCAGGCTCGGTACCTCGGTTCTTCAAGACACTTCGACAGGTTAAAACAAATCCAGCAACACCGCCCGAATGTGCCGACAAATCCCGATAGGAGCTGCACATATCTCTTTCTCAGGGCACACTCAGATTGTCTTAGGTACGGGTAGGCCAGCCCAGAGTTGCCCCTGGTGGCCACCGGTAGCTGACAGGTTGGACCAACACTCAGAGGAGCACTGGCCCCGGGGGTTAAAACAATGATGTCCCTCAGGAGCGCGACTCCCAAGGGAAAAGAAAAGGCTAGGTGGCAAATGGTAAAACCAAGGTTGGGCATTGCTGGAAAAGCTTTAATCAAGGCGAACTATCAAGGGGTTCCCATTATAACCCAACCGCGTAAGGAACGCAAAATCCAGGTACATAACACCGATATGACGGAAGCTAGGGCGGCAAGAGTGGAACAAAACACCAGGCATATGGCCGAGCCTCCACCCTTTACCAAGTATATAGATGCATTAATTAAATAAGATATATTGTGATATCCCAACAAGTAAACATGTTCCAACAAGGAACAACATCTCCATGTTCCAACAAGGAACAAACTTCAATCTTCACCTGCAACTAACAACGCTATAAGAGGGGCTGAGCGAAGCGGTAACATAGCCAATCAATGGTTTGCTAGGACAAGGTGGGTTAGAGGCTTGGTTCAACAATATGGGTGGCATGATGAGAAAGTGGTAGGTATCGCAACATAGGCATAGCAAAAGAGTGAGCAACTAAGCAAGCAAAGATAGAAGTGATTTCGAGGGTATGGTCATCTTGCCTGAAATCCCGCAAGGAAGAAGAACGAGTCCATGAAGAAGACAAATGGACGTAGTCGAACGGTTCCTCACAACGCGACGTTATCGGAACCAAACCGAAGAAGCAACACCGGAAAAGAGCAAACCACCTAGTAAACAACCACCACATAGACATGGCATGATGCACAAACAAGTATGATGCATGTCCGGTTTAAAGAGGGCATGGCATGGCAAAGTGCAACAAACAACACTACAAATTAAGTGGAGCTCAATATGCAACGAGTTGCATATTGACGGAACACCACGTGACTTATTTAGTTCACTCTCGTTTAGGTACCCAACAAGATTAAATGTTGTTAGCATGGCAAGAGGTGAAGCAAAGAAAACTACCTATCTAGTCAAGTTTAAATGAGGCCGGAAACAATGAACAACAATTCCGGAAACTCCTCATATGCATATATTAGGTTTGGTACTGTTCTGCCCTAAACATAATTTTAGAGTTGTTAAGCATGCAAAATAAGGCCACCATGTTAAACTAGGCAAAATTCTACCCCATTTACATATAAAGTTTACTAATTTTGGAGTTACGGTTATTTAGTTATGAATTAAGTCATTTCAGCATGGCATAGGAGCAAATTTAAACAAACAACATTTTAAACATCTCAAACATGCATTTTACATATTTAAACCATTTTAATCCGAAGCACGGTTCAAGAGTTATTAATGCATGAACATGGAGGGGTAATCTGTAAATATGCAGTTCTCTAGATAATAGGAAAATTCGTCCCGGCAGGAAAAAAACAACAGGGGCCGAAACTAGCAGGACCGATGGAACAGGGGATCTGGAGGGCTTCTCACCCATGGGCTCGGCCCAGTAGGAAGCAGAGGAGGCCGGATGGGGCAGCGGTTGGACCGGCCCGCCTGAGGCCCACGCGGCACTGGATCAGACGTGCCCCTGCCGATCCCACTGGATCTAGGCAGGGACGAGCGCGGTCAACGGAGGCATCTCTCCCGCTCGTTCATGAAGCAGAGGTCGCCGGGGAACGGCGGCCGAGCAGCAGCGGAGGGCGGCGGATCCAGCGGGCGACGCGACAGGGGAAGTAGGAGCCATCGACGTCGTCTCCGTCGTGGATGCAGGCGCGCGGCGGTGTAGGCTCGTTCGACAGGGAAATAGCAGCAGTGGTGCACTCGACCATGATGAGGCCTGCCGGCGGGGGTTCCGGGCAAGGGGCAAGGTCCATGCAGGCGCGGTGGATCTGGCCAGTCCGAGGTTCAGGGAGGCGATTCCCGGCGACGAGGAACTCCGGCGGAACGGATTGGAGGAGCTCGGCGAGGGAATCAACCATAGCGTGAAGCTCCTGGTTCCTGCGGGGCAGAGAAAAAAACTAAGAGAAAGAAAAAGATGCAGGGAAGGAGAAGAAGGGAATGGGCCAGGGGAAGCGGCCTGATGGTTTAACCCCGGCGAGGCGAGCTGCGGGAGGAGAGCACGGGAGGGGCTCCAAGAGAATGTCCTCTTCTCTGGGACGAGAGGAGGCAGAAGAGAGCGATGGCTGGTTGGTAGCTGAAATCGAGGAGGAGATGGATTTGGTTCGATTGATGGGGATCCCGATGTTGGGGAATGAGTGCGGCAGCGGAGGCGGCTGGGAGGATCCCTAGAATTTAGGGATTTGGTCTGAAATTAAACTAGGGGTGGACTATAAATATACAACACGGATTAGGTTAGGGGCTATCTCGACCCTACAATCGCAATCGGATGATCGTGAATAAAATAGCTAGGAAGTCTAAATAAGAAAACGGTGACGGTTTGTAGACGTTTGGGGATGATCCAGACACAACGGTGGCGACACTCCGGGTCGGGTCTGGGACAACTTTCGGACGCTCACGTGAGGGGTTCGATGCACTGTGCAGAGAGGGTTTCGGACCGTGCGGTCGCATCGGACAACTCCGGAGGCGAAGAGGGGAAGGAGGATGGACTAGGTGGGCTGTGGCGAGACTGCGAGGGGGAGAAGAGAGAGAGAGGGCCCGGCATCTGTTTCCGGAGACCGAAAACGTCCGACGTTAGACCGGCTATAATGCCGCTATAGTTTAACGGTTGGGCTATCAAACGAACTCCGAATGCAATGAAACTTGACAGGCGGTCTATCTACACTATAATAAGACCGCACGTCAACTCTCGTCCCATTCCGAGAACATTTTCCGGCCACTTATAAAATACTATTTCGGACATGCCGCGGGCGCGTGCAAGTGTGTCTGGGCTCAGAACGGGCAACGGATGGCACTGGGGAAACCCGGACGGATGCAAGTTTTGAAAACATGATGATGCCATGCACATGATGACATGATATGAAATGCATGACACGCAAGCAATGACAAGGCAACAACAGCGAATAAGCGGAGGACACCTGGCACATCGGTCTCGGGGCGTTACACCGTTGTTGGCTCCCTTCCCGCTCAATATTTGGGGAGAGGACCAGGGCCTCTATAAATAGGACTAGCCACCACCATAGCTAGGGGATCGACCTCATCATGGATCGGTGCCAATCCATCCTCACAACCACAAGTTCACCAAGCACTAGAACACCTCTCCTCAGGAGGCTATTCTTCCCCTTGTACTGTTCATCATCAGCCCAACAGGCAATCCACCACCACCACACTGGAGTAAGGTATTATACCACAACGGTGGCCCGAACCATTATAAATCTTGTGTCCCTCGTGTGTTGTTAGTTCGTGTGCCTACCCTAGAGATCGTGAAGTGTGTGAGGGCGTGAGTGGGTAGGGGGAGATCTTCGCGCGCACCCCTATGTTCGAACCTTAAGGGTTTTGCAGGAACCTAAAATCCGACATTTGGCGCGCTAGGTAGGGGTGTGCCGGAGCCTCTCTCCCGCCAGTCGATTCACTGACGCTCCACGGTTCCGATATGCGGTGACTCAAGGACCAACACTGACCGCTGGGCAGCCGGGCCAGCCCGGGCGCCGCCGCCTGCCCAGGAAGACCTCAACCCCGCGCTCCAGGCATCACGAGCGCCACCTGACACTGCAGGGCGCGGGCGGCGCGGCTGTGCGCCATCCACCCTCACCCCATGACAGGCGCGAGCTGCTGCAAGGGCCGCAAGCCACGCTACGGCGACAGCGCCGCACACCCGGAGGTAGCAGGCAAACATGCGGGCTGCACTCATGGTGGCACGGGAGCTGCTGTGGTGCCGGCTGATGGAGAGCGGCCGAGATGCACTGCTGGAACGCGTCACTGAGCTACTGGATGCAGCGGCCACTGGAGCACCGCCGTTCTACTACCAGCCCACTCCCTTGGCAGTGGCCGGATCCCATGGCGGGCCTCGCCGCGCCCGCGTGCCCCCGAGTGCGCCCGGGGGTCTCGTCGACACCAGCACGATCCATGGCGGACGGCGCCCCATCGCACCCGCACCACCCCAGATGGGTGCGGGCACGAGCGTCACCGCACACGGCCCCAGCAGGGCGCTACCCCACCATCCTCAGGACGACGTGATGGGCCGGGCGACATGGAGCGCGGGGCACTTCGGCGAGGTCTTCGGGGCAACGGCCTCGGAGGCCTACGTGCCCCGCATGATGAACCAGGAGTACACGCCGGAAGATAAGCCCGGCTCGTTCCTCGAGCCAGGCTGGGAAGAGGAGTGATAGAGGCTAAGGTGTCCCGATGTTTCGATGAGATGGTGGCTATCGTTTTCTGTGGGAGTCGACCTTGATGATCCGACTACGAACGTGCGAGACGTCGCGCCTTAGCAATCGCTAAACCAACTTCCGAGGGTTATTGACCACGCCGGAGCACGATCAACCTGACCACGAGGGTCTGTTTCCTGCGAGCAAACGAAGAACAAGCAAGAAACTGAGATTGCAATCGGGATATTGCGAATATAAGATGAAAGCTTTATTGATCAAGGTGGGGTTCTGTGACGTCTTGGTCTGGTCGTTGGACACAAACGAAGTACGCGAAGTTGCAGCTATGGCGAACTTTTAATCTAAACAAAACCCAAAGTCTAAACGACGCCCTAAGGGCTGTATATATGGAGGAAGAGGGGGGAATTTCGTGGCCCTTGAGGGTGGGGTCCGAAACCAACCCTAACTCTTGTTTCCCCACACATACGGACTCTAAAAATAGCCTATACTTAAGTATTTCGAAATTACATGGGCCTGGCCCATTAATAAGGTGACGCAGCACCTAGAATAGCCTATGGACGAATATTATGAAGTGGCATCTTGTATATTTCGTCCAAGGCTTCATGCACTCCTTATGGCGGCTTCAAAGTCCTGAAATCATCACTTGTAACTCCGTTCTTGATCCCCTTGCGCATGCCATCAACTCCATGCGTGTTCTTGCTCCAATGTTCATCCTTCTCCAAGCTAGGCCCTTCATTTGTAAGCAAAACAAATGTATCCAATTTAGGCAGCATCATAATCTCATGAACATTAGAATCATTACCAAGAAACGAAAGTACCTGGTAATTTAATTGGCGTGCGCGAGCTCTAGTAATTGGTCCAGTATATGTAACAGTAGGGGTTGTGGCTGTAACAATGGTATTGATGTCCTCATCATCCTCCCCTTCTTGAAATGAAGTCGTCCTTGACGAAAGCTCATCTTCCTCACCCAAATAAGGCTTCAAATCTGCAATGTTAAAAGTGGGCTAACCCCAAAATCTACAGGTAGCTCAAGTTTATATGCATTATCATTTATTTTCTCCAACACGTTAAAAGGACCATCAGCACGTGGCATTAGCTTTGATTTGCGCAGATTAGGAAATCTATCTTTACGCAAATGTAACCAAACAAGATCTCCAGGCGCAAACACAACATGTTTTCTAACCCTTATCTCCAGCAAGTTTATATTTAGCATTCATACGCTCAATGTTTTCCTTAGTTAACTCATGCATTTTTAAAATCAATTCAGAACGTTCTTTAGCATCAAAATTAACCTTCTCTGAAGATGGAAGAGGCAACAAATCAATAGGTGCACGAGGTAGGAAACCATACACAATTTCAAAAGGGCACATCTTAGTAGTAGAATGCAATGACGATTATAAGCAAATTCAATATGAGGCAAGCATTCTTCCCACATTTTCTTGTTATTCTTCAAAACAGCCCTAAGCATAGTAGACAATGTTCTATTGACTACTTCAGTTTGTCCATCAGTTTGGGGGTGACAAGTAGTACTAAAAAGCAGCTTAGTCCCCAACTTAGCCCATAAACATCTCCAAAAGTGGCTAAGAAATTTAGTATCACGATCTGAAACAATAGTATTTGGCACACCATGTAAGCGAATAATTTCACGAAAGAACAAATCAGCAACATTAACAGCATCATCGCTTTTATGACATGGTATAAAGTGTGCCATTTTCGAGAACCTATCCACGACAACAAATATGCTATCCCTCCCCTTCTTTGTTCGAGGTAAACCTAAAACAAAGTCCATAGATATATCCTCCCAAGGAACACTAGGTACAGGCAAAGGCATATATAAACCATGAGGATTGAGTCATGACTTAGATCTTTGACATGTAGTGCAGCGAGCAACAAAACGCTCAACATCCCGTCTCATCTTTGGCCAAAAGAAATGTGTAGCAAGTATATCCTCCGTCTTCTTGACGCCAAAGTGTCCCATTAATCCTCCTCCATGCGCCTCCTGCAACAACAAAACACGAACGGAGCTAGCTGGAATGCATAGCTTGTTAGCACGAAACACAAATCCATCGTTAAGAACGAACTTGTTCCAAGTTCTCCCTTCCTTACAATTCTGCAATGCATCTTTAAATTCAGCATCATGAACATATTGATCTTTGATGGTCTCCAAACCAAATATTTTAAAGTCAAGTTGTGAAAGCATAGTATAACGACGAGACAAGGCATCAGCAATAACATTTTCCTTACCCTTCTTGTGTTTAATGACATAAGGGAAAGTCTAAATGAATTCAATCCATTTAGCATGTCTACGGTTCAGTTTTGCTTGAATTTTAATGTGTTTCAAAGATTCTGATCAGAATGTATAACAAATTCCTTGGGCCATAAATAATGTTGCCATGTTTCTAAGGTCCGAACAAGAGCATATAATTCTTTATCATAAGTAGAATAGTTCAGACTAGGCCCACTCAATTTTTCAGAAAAGTATGCAACAGGTTTTCCATCTTGTAATAACACACCTCCTAATCCAATTCCACTAGCATCACATTCAAGCTCAAAAGTCTTATTGAAATTAGGAAGTTGGAGTAAAGGAGCATGTGTCGACTTATATTTCAATACCGTGAAGGCTTCTTCTTGTGCGGTACCCCAAACAAAAGGCACATTCTTCTTTGTAAGCTCATTGAGAGGTGCAGCAATGGTGCTGAAATCTCTCACAAAACGCCTATAGAAACCAGCGAGGCCAAGGAAACTCCTCACTTGTGTGACCGTTTTGGGCTGCGGCCAACTCTCAATAGCTTCAATCTTCGCTTTATCAACTTCAATTCCTGTGGAGTAACAACATAGCCAGAAAAGATACTCGGCCGTGCAAAAGGTGCACTTTCCAAGGTTTCCAAACAAACGTGCATCACGTAGAGAAATAAAAACAGCACGTAATGTTCCAATGTTCCTCCAAAGATTTGCTATAAATCAATATGTCATCAAAGTAAACTACCACAAATCGTCCAATGAAAGCACGTAAAACTTCGTTCATTAACCTCATGAAAGTACTAGGTGCATTAGTTAACCCAAAAGGCATGACTAACCACTCATATAATCCAAACTTAGTTTTAAATGATGTTTTCCATTCATCACCCAATTTCATACGAATTTGATGTATCCACTATGCAAATCAACTTTGGAGAATATTGTAGAGCCACTCAATTCATCAAGCATATCATCTAGCCTAGGAATAGGATGACGATAACGAATAGTAATATTATTAATGCCTCTACAATCAACGCACATACGCGACGTACCATCCTTTTTCGGCACTAAAATGATAGGAACAGCACAAGGACTAAGGGATTCGCGTATATAACCTTTGTCGAGCAGTTCTTGTACTTGACGCATAATCTCCTTCGTCTCCTCTGGATTGGTACGGTATGGTGCACGGTTGGGTAGCGAAGCACCGGGAATTAAGTCAATTTGATGCTCAATCCCTCGAATAGGTGGTAATCCCGGTGGCACGTCTTGTGGAAAGACGTCAGCGAACTCCTGCAAAATGTTAGTGCAGCAAGGGGGCAAAGAGGAAGGCACGTCCTCGAATGAAAATAATGCCTCTTTGCACACAAAAGCATAGCAAACAGATTTGCTAAAATCTAGATCATCAATATCAGATTTGGTGGCAAGTAAACATGCATTTTCAATTTAATTTCAGAAACAACACTAGATGGTTTATTATTAGGTTCATTTGGTGCTCAAATTCTTTTGCCACAATCTGATTTTCACTCTTTTTTCTCCTGTTTTGCTTTATTAGCTCTATTAATATCATCTTTCAAAATGGAATCAGGAGTCATAGGAAGCAAAGTAATATTTTTATCCTTATGAACAAGAGTATACTGATTGTTTCTACCATGGTGTCAGAATTTTTATCAAATTGCCATGGTCTACCAAGTAATAAGGAACATGCTTGCATAGGTACCACATCACAATCAACATAATCAGCATATGTAGAGATACTAAAATGCACACGAACAGTACGTGTTACCTTAACCTTGCCGCTGTTGTTGAACCATTGGATGTAGTAAGGATGTGGATGTGGTCTTGTGGTGAGAGATAGCTTCTCCACCATCTCCATGCTAGCTAAGTTATTGCAGCTCCCTCCATCTATGATGACGCGAACAGAACGTTCCTTCACAACTCCCTTTGTATGGAACAAATTATGCCTCTGATTTTTCTCAGCTTCTGTAACCTGCACACTCAAAACATGTTGAGCAACTAAACATTCATAACTGTGAGCATCTTCAGCAGCCATGTATTGCGTCGCATGATCAGAATCCTCTCCACCGTGTTCTTCATGTGTAATAAGAGCCAAAGTCTCCTCATCATTGTCACTAGCGGACTCATACCCACCATCCTCAGTAGCAATAATCACACACTGAGATTGGCATTCTCTCGCATAATGGACCTCCACCCTTGCAACGTCGACAAATAATATCATGTGTTTGCCCTGTTGATGCCATGGATGAAGAAGAGCTCTTTGCAGGCCCAGAAGGTGTGCTCTTGGCAGATAGTGGTGATTGTGCCTGCTTTATTGTATCACGGTTGGAGGTGGTAGCCGACGGAGGCGCCGGTGTAGCAGAACGTGTGGAAGTAGATGATGCACGTGGTGTCCATGATGAAGGTCGACCTGCAGAAAAGTTAGTCCGCGCCAATGCCTGTCGATCCTGCACTTCACGTTCAGCTTTACAAGCAAGATGGAATAAACGAGTGATATTAGTATACTCCTTATACTCTAGAATCGTCTGAATCTCTCTATTTAATCCACCCATAAAACGTGCAAGCATAGCTTCATTCTCCTCAACAATACCACATCTAATCATGCCAGTTTGTAATTCCTGATAATATTCTTCACCAGAATTTTTCCCTGTCTTAAGTGCTGCAATGTTTGAAGTAATTTACGCTGATATTATGGTGGAACCCAACGAGTACGCATAGCAGTTTTCAAAGCAGCCCAAGTAGCCGGAATAGGATATAATCTACAATGCTCAGACCACCAAACACATGCAAAATTAGCGAAAGCACAAACAGCAGCAGGAACACGTCTCTCCAGACTCTTTTTGCCCGTGAAAATTTTGGCCTAAAAACTGCCCGGGGGTCTCCAGACTCTTTTTTTTCCGAGACCTACGCAGGCAAGGAAACACGACTCGGAATTTAGATTGATCTCAAGAACAAACCTAATATGAGAAGAACTCGGATTGGTGGTGGATAGATGGTTGTGGTATATGGCAGCGGTGGTGGTATATGGTAGCGGTGATGGTATATGGATAGAGATTGGTGGTGGTATATGGATACGGATTGGTAGTGGTATATGGATATGGATTCAGAGCGGTGGCGGATAAGCAAAAGTGGTAGATGGGCGATGATGATGGTGCGGCGGCGGCGTCACAGCTTATGACCAGAACTCGAAACTCTAAAAGAAAAGACTCTAAGACCAGCAACTTGACACGACGATGCAACCACAAATTTAACAAAGCAAAAGCCCTAAAAAGATTATGCAAAGGCTCAGATTGGTTCGATATGATGAACTAACCCTAATTTTTTTGTGTGGCTTTTTTTTCGTGGACTGTAGGTATGAAGAACAGACTCGATCTAATCTACGAAAAACTGTAAAAATCTCACCGAGCAACCTGGAAATCTGATACCACTTGATAGAGGCTAAGGTGTCCCGATGTTTCGATGAGATGGTGGCTATCGTTTTCTGTGGGAGTCGACCTTGACGATCCGACTACGAACGTGCGAGACGTCGCGCCTTAGCAATCGCTAAACCAACTTCCGAGGGTTATTGACCACGCCGGAGCACGATCAACCTGACCACGAGGGTCTGTTTCCTGCGAGCAAACGAAGAACAAGCAAGAAACTGAGATTGCAATCGGGATATTGCGAATATAAGATGAAAGCTTTATTGATCAAGGTGGGGTTCTGTGACGTCTTGGTCTGGTCGTTGGACACAAACGAAGTACGCGAAGTTGCAGCTATGGCGAACTTTTAATCTAAACAAAACCCAAAGTCTAAACGACGCCCTAAGGGCTGTATATATGGAGGAAGAGGGGGGAATTTCGTGGCCCTTGAGGGTGGGGTCCGAAACCAACCCTAACTCTTGTTTCCCCACACATACGGACTCTAAAAATAGCCCTATACTTAAGTATTTCGAAATTACATGGGCCTGGCCCATTAATAAGGTGACGCAGCACCTAGAATAGCCTATGGACGAATATTATGAAGTGGCATCTTGTATATTTCGTCCAAAGCTTCATGCACTCCTTATGGCGGCTTCAAAGTCCTGAAATCATCACTTGTAACTCCGTTCTTGATCCCCTTGCGCATGCCATCAACTCCATGCGTGTTCTTGCTCCAATGTTCATCCTTCTCCAAGCTAGGCCCTTCATTTGTAAGCAATACAAATGTATCCAATTTAGGCAGCATCATAATCTCATGAATATTAGAATCATTACCAAGAAACGAAAGTACCTGGTAATTTAATTGGCGTGCGCGAGCTCTAGTAATTGGTCCAGTATATGTAACAGTAGGGGCTGTGGGTGTAACAATGGTATTGATGTCCTCATCAAGGAGGCATTAGGAGCTGAGGCCTTCCAACCATGCCGTCGACAATGGCTATAGGGTACCACTAATCTCCCAGGGGCAGGCTTACTCTAACCTCGCAAGTGAACCAGGTCACGGCGCCAGACGACGGTTCCGGCGTGGCGGTATCCGTCTCACCAGGAGAGGCTCATTGGGGGCTGTGTGGGAGGGGCCAGGAGCAAGGCCCCTCCCCGCGTCGCACGGAGCAAGGCATCACCTGGAGGTAGGCCCTCTGCCGGGGAGGCGCCGACGAGCCTTCCCCCGGCAGAGGACCCGTGGTCGCCGAGGGCGCTGCTGGCGTCCCCTCTGCCCTCGTTGGTGACGTCCTGGTCGCCGGTCGTCCCAACGGTGGTAGAGGGTGGCGCAAGGCGGGGCCCTCGTCTGGCGATATGAAGTAAGGCTCTCGCCTGTGAAGGTCTCCGCTCGTGACACTCTCACGTAATAATGAGTGGGGCTGTAGACGCTCGGAGTCTCAGGAGTGCCGCCCTCGGGCCTCGGGGGCTCCCTCCCACGTCCTAGTGGCAGCACTTAGCTCCGCGTTGGTGAGAAGACAAGAAGACTAGACTAGGCACCGGACGTGGCCATTTGCTTTGGATCTCTTTTCTGTAACCCTGCCTTCTGGATTTGGATTTAAGTTGAAGTTGAATTTTCATTGATGCGCGCGGGGGTGCCTTTTCTCATTCAAGCGATT
Organism: Triticum urartu; assembly: GCF_003073215.2. NCBI lineage: Eukaryota > Viridiplantae > Streptophyta > Magnoliopsida > Poales > Poaceae > Triticum > Triticum urartu. Next base: position 341,950,409 of record NC_053024.1, on the reverse strand, counting down.
TCTTGCTATCTGGTTCTTGCCTTATTTCGGAGTTCGTACCTGTTGCTTCCCCCTCACGGGCCCCTTGCGAGCGGGGCTGGGCATGGCGCGCATGCGCCACGGCTAGCGCTTGCTTGTCACAAGGCCCCCTCGGGCGTGTCGACGAGTTCCTCAGGAGCTTTCCAGAAACTTGCAACCTCACGAGCCGGTTTGGGGCTCGCCCAGGCTAAGGTAAACCGCAACAGCAACTTTGCCCCAGGATACATGAGTTTACGAAGACACATATTCAACTCGACCTAACAAGATAGAGGCAGTAGTATATTTACATGAGGGGCTTCCCCTCCAAAAATGCTCTTACAACCTCAAGGGCTGCGCCCGAGCTTTTGTGTGCAGGATAAACAGGTGGGAAACACGGGATCAGTCAAACATGTCACTCACCGCGTCCCTCGGATCGCCCTCAGACGCGTCGCTGGCGTCGCTGCCACCATCGCTAGCATCACCATCACCTCCACCAGCGCCGCCATCACCGACGTCGACCACGTCGCCCGCGTCCACCGCGACCACCACCCCATCATCATCAGAAGTGAAGGCCCTCACCAGCGTGTCCACATTGTCTTCCACCCATCACGACAGGTCACCCCAGATGGCCTCGGGTATGGGAGCGATGGCAGCGTCAAAATCGAAGTTGGGGTCGGTGTTCTGGAGATGGCTGAAGACGCGAGAGAACACACGCCCAAGCAGGCCGCGGCTCCTCTCTCCAACAAGTTGGCGAGCTCTCGCGGAACGACTCTCGAGGTGCGTCACCACGTCGGTGAAGAAGCGGAGGTGGCTGGCATAGTCGTTCACGTGGGTATGAGGAGCATTCTCATCGCAGATGTGGCCCATGGCGATATTGGCCCCGTTCCTGAGGTCCTAGAGCATGGGGGCGTGCATGCGCTCCAGCGTCCGCCGCTGAAGCACTTCCTCCCTGTTCTGCCACCCGACGGACTCGACGTTAGCGACCCACTGCTGAAGAGGAAGCAGCTCGGCGCAGGCGGAGGCCAGTTCGGCCTGCGCTGAGACCAAGGCGACTGTGGAGGCCTCCTCGCGTCGCTCCACCTCGGTCAACCTGGACTTGAGGGCAGCAGTCCTACCAATGGCCTCAACTTCCACGAGCTTCAGCTTCAGGTCGTACCTGCCCTCGAGATCCGCGCGAGCCTCGACCACCCAGCGATCGACCTCCTCCTGGGCCCTGGCCTCGCGCACACCAGTGTCATCCTCAGTTGGGCGACTAGACGCTTCCTCGTCTCTAGTCACTCAAACTCAAGGCTGCGCTCCATGGCTTCCAGTGCCAACGCTTCCTTGCGCTTCCAGATCTCTTCCTCTTCGACGGGCGTGCCCCTCATAGATGCCAGGGCGGCTCTGCGCGCCTCCACTTGCTGCTCCAAGGAGGCGCTCCAGGCTTGGAGCTCCCGCGTGCATTTCTCTGCGATCTTGCGGCGGCGGTCAGCTTCCCGAGCTTCTTCCAAGGCTCGGGAGCAGGCCTCGCGGAAGGTCACGAGGGATGCATCGGCCTTCGCATTATCAAGCTCGTGCTGGTGGTGTCCGAGGTTGATGGCCACCTTCAACTTGTGTCGCTCCTCCACCAGCCGAAGACCCTCGGCCACTAAACGCGTATCCACATCCACGAGCTCTTCACCAAGCCGGTTCATCACGCCCAGTGCCTCCTGAAAGAGCTCATGGTGGACGACGCTCCTTTCTTGAGCCGACTCGAGCATGCTGCTGACTCCGTCCTCCGCCGTGGGGACCACGGATGGGGACCGAGGCGGCTCACCCCCTTTCAGTAGGGGGCTAGGGGCTAGCACCCACCCAGTTGCAGGCCAGGCCTCGTGAGGAGCCTGAATGAGTCGAGGCCTGACGTCTACTACAGAACCTTCTTCTTGTAGACGTTGTTGGGCCTCCAAGTGCAGAGGTTTGTAGGACAGTAGCAAATTTCCCTCAAGTGGATGACCTAAGGTTTATCAATCCGTAGGAGGTGTAGGATGAAGATGGTCTCTCTCAAGCAACCCTGCAACCAAATAACAAAGAGTCTCTTGTGTCCCCTATTGGAAATATGCCCTAGAGGCAATAATAAAATAATTACTATATTTCCTTGTTCATGATAATTGTCTATTATTCATGCTATAATTGTATTATCCGGAAATCGTAATACATGTGTGAATACATAGACAACAATGTGTCCCTAGTGAGCCTCTAGTTGACTAGCTCGTTGATCAATAGATAGTCATGGTTTTCTGGCTATGGACATGGGGATGTCATTGATAACGGGATCACATCATTCGGAGAACAATGTGATGGACAAGACCCAATCCGAAGCTTAGCTCAAAGATCGTGTAGTTCGTTTGCTGTAGCTTTTCTGAATGTCAAGTATCATTTCCTTAGACCATGAGATTGTGCAACTCCCAGATACCGTAGGAGTGCTTTGGGTGTACCAAACGTCACAACGTAACTGGGTGACTATAAAGGTACATTACAGGTGTTTCCGAAAGTGTCTATTGGGTTGGCACGAATCGAGACTGGGATTTGTCACTCCGTATGACGGAGAGGTATCTCTGGGCCCACTCGGTAATGCATCATCATAATGAGCTCAATGTGATCAAGTGGTTGATCACGGGATCATGCATTACGGTACGAGTAAAGTGACTTGCTAGTAACGAGACTGAACAAGGTATTGGGATACCGACGATCGAGTCTCGGGCAAGTAACGTACCGATTGACAAAGGGAATTGTATACGGGGTTGCTTGAATCCTCGACATCGTGGTTCATCCGATGAGATCATCGAGGAGCATGTGGGAGCCAACATGGGTATCCAGATCCCGCTGTTGGTTATTGGCCGGAGAGCCGTCTCGGTCATGTCTACGTGTCTCCCGAACCCGTAGGGTCTACACACTTAAGGTTCGGTGACGCTAGGGTTGTAGAGATATGAGTATGCAGTAATCCGAAAGTTGTTTGGAGTCCCGGATGAGATCCTGGACGTCACGAGGAGTTCCGGAATGGTTCGGAGGTGAATAATTATATATAGGAAGTGTAGTTTCGGCCATCGGGAAAGATTCGGGGTCACCGGTATTATACCGGGACCACCTGATGGGTCCCGGGGGTCCACCGGGTGGGGCAACCCATCCCGGAGGGCCCCATGGGCTGAAGTGGGGAGGGGAACCAGCCCATAGTGGGCTGGTGCGCCCTCCCTTGGGTCCCCCTGCGCCTAGGGTTGGAAATCCTAGGGTGGGGGGCGCCTCCACTTCCCTTTGGGGGCACTCCACCCCCCTTGGCCGCCGCCCCACCTTGGGAGATCCCATCTCCAGGGCCGGCGCCCCCCCAGGGGGCCTATATAAAGGGGGGGGGGAGGGAGGGCAGCCGCACCTCAAGTCTTGGCGCCTCCCTCTCCCCTGCTACACCTCTCCCTCTTGCTGAAGCTCGGCGAAGCCCTGCTGCGATCATTGCCGCATCCACCACCACGCCGTCGTGCTGCTGGATCTTCATCAACCTCTCCTTCCCCCTTGCTGGATCAAGAAGGAGGAGACGTCATCCGCTCCGTACGTGTGTTGAACGCGGAGGTGCCGTCCGTTCGGCACTTGGTCATCGGTGATTTGGATCACGGCGAGTACGACTCCATCATCCCCATTCTCTTGAACGCTTCCGCTCGCGATCTACAAGGGTATGTAGATGCACTCTCCTCTCGTTGCTAGTTGACTCCATAGATTGATCTTGGTGAAACGTAGGAATTTTTTTTGTTTTCTGCAACGTTCCCCAACATCCCCAACACACCCAATACAATGGTAAATTGTATAGGTGCACTAGTTCGGCGAAGAGATGGTGATACAAGTGGTATATGGATGGTAGATAAAGGTTTTTGTAATATGAAAATATAAAAACAGCAAGGTAACTAATGATAAAAGTGAGTGTAAACAATATTGCAATGCTAGGAAGCAAGGCCTAGGGTTCATACTTTCACTAGTGCAAGTTCTCCCAACAATAATAGCATAATTGGATCACCTAACTATCCCTCAACATGCAACAACGAGTCACTCCAAAGTCACTAATAGCGGAGAACGAATGCAGAGATTATGGTAGGGTACGAAACCACCTCAAAGTTATTCTTTCCAATCAATCCGTTGGGCTATTCCTATAAGTGTCACAAATAGCCCTAGAGTTCGTACTAGAATAACACCTTAAGACACAAATCAACCAAAACCCTAATGTCACCTAGATATTCCAATGTCACCTCAAGTATCCGTGGGTATGATTATACGATATGCATCACACAATCTCAGATTCATCTATTCAACCAACACATAGAACCTCGAAGAGTGCCCCAAAGTTTCTACCGGAGAATCACGACGAAAACGTGTGCCAACCCCTATTCATAGGTTCGTGGGTGGAACCCGCAAGTTGATCACCAAAACCTACATCAAGTGAATCACGTGATATCCCATTGTCACCACAGATACGCACGGCAAGACATACATCAAGTGTTCTCAAATCTTTGAAGACTCAATCTGATAAGATAACCTCAAAGGGAAAACTCAATCCATTACAAGAGAGTAGAGGGGGAGAAACATCATACGATCCAACTATAATAGCAAAGCTCGCGATACATCAAGATCGTATCACCTCAACAACATGAGAGAGAGAGATCAAACACATAGCTACTGGTACATACCCTCTGCCCCGAGGGAGAACTACTCCCTCCTCGTCATGGAGAGCACTGGGATGATGAAGATGGCCACCGGAGAAGGATTCCCCCTCCGGCAGGGAGCCAAAACGGGTCTAGATTGGCTTTCAGTGGCTATGGAGGCTTCTGGTGGCGGAACTCCCGATCTATTGTGCTCCCCGATCGTTTTAGGGTATATGGATATATATAGGTGGAATAAATACATCAGGGGAGCCATGAGGGGCCCATGAGGGTGGAGGGTGCGCCCGGGGGGGTGGGCGCGCCCCCTGCCTCATGGCTTCCTCGTTGATCCCCTGACGTGCACTCCAAGTCTCCTGTATTGTTTTCTTTCCAAAAATAACTTTTCCGAAGGTTTCATTCCGTTTGGACTCCGTTTGATATTCCTTTTCTTTGAAACCCTAAAACAAGGAAAAAAACAGAAACTGGCACTGGGCTCTGGGTTAATAAGTTAGTCCCAAAAATAATATAAAAGTGTATAATAAAGCCCATAATCATCCAAAATAGATAATATAATAGCATGGAACAATCAAAAATTATAGATACATTGGAGACGTATCAGCATCCCCAGGCTTAATTCCTGCTCGTCCACGAGTAGGTAAATGATAAAAACAGAATTTCTGATGTGGAATGCTACTTGGCATAATTTCAATGTAATTCTTCTTAATTGTGGTATGAATATTCAGATCCGAAAGATTCAAGATAAAAGTTTAATATTGACAAAAATAATAATACTTCAAGCATACTAACAAAGCAATCATGTCTTCTCAAAATAACATGGCCACAGAAAGTTATCCCTACAAAATCATATAGTCTGGCTATGCTCTATCTTCACCACATAAAGTATTTAAATCATGCACAACCCCGATGACAAGCCAAACAATTGTTTCATACTTTTGACATTCTCAAACCTTTTCAATCTTCACGCAATACATGAGCGTGAGCCATGGATATAGCACTATAGGTGGAATAGAATGGTGGTTGTGGAGGAGACAAAAAGGAGAAGATAGTCTCACATCAACTAGGCGTTTCAATGAGCTATGGAGATGCCCATCAATAGATATCAATGTGAGTGAGTAGGGATTGCCATGCAATGGATGCACTAGAGCTATAAATATATGAAAGCTCAACAAAAGAAACTAAGTGGGTGTGCATCCAACTTGCTTGCTCATGAAGACCTAGGGCATTTTGAGGAAGCACATCATTGGAATATACAAGCCAAGTTCTATAATGAAAATTTCCCACTAGTATATGAAAGTGATATCATAGAAGACTCTCCATCATGAAGATCATGGTGCTACTTTGAAGCACAAGTGTGGTAAAAGGATAGTAGCATTGCCCCTTCTCTCTTTTTCTCTCATCATTTTTTTATTTGGGCCTTTTCTCTTTTTATGGCCTATTTTCTTTCCCCTTTTTTTAATTTTTCATCCGGAGGCTCATCCCGACTTGTGGGGGAATCATAGTCTCCATCATCCTTTCCTCACTGGGACAATGCTCTATTAATGATGATCATCACACTTTTATTTTCTTATAACTCAACAATTATAACTCGATACTTAGAACAAAATATGACTCTATGTGAATGCCTCCAGCGGTGTACCGGGATATGCAATGTCTCATGAGTGACATGTATGAAAGAATTATGAACGGTGGCTTTGCCACAAATACAATGTCAACTACATGATTATGCAAATCAATATGACAATGATGGAGTGTGTCATAATAAACGGAACGGTGGAAAGTTGCATGGCAATATATCTCGGAATGGCTATGGAAATGCCATAATAGGTAGGTATGGTGGCTGTTTTGAGGAAGGTATATGGTGGGTGTATGATACCGGCGAAAGGTGCGCGGTATTAGAGAGGATAGCAATGGTGGAAGGAAGAAAAGTGCGTATAATCCATGGACTCAACATTAGTCATAAAGAACTCATATAATTATTGCAAAAATCTACAAGTTATCAAAGCAAAGTATTACGCGCATGCTCCTAGGGGGATAGATTGGTAGGAAAAGACCATTGCTCGTCCCTGACCGCCACTCATAAGGAAGACAATCAAAAAATAAATCATGCTCCGACTTCATCACATAACAGTTCACCATACGTGCATGCTAAGGGAATCACAAACTTTAACAAAAGTATTTCTCAAATTCAAAACTACTCAACTAGAACAACTTTAATATCACCATCTTCATATCTCAAAACAATTATCAAGCATCAAACTTCTCATAGCATTCAACACACTCATAAGAAAGTTTTTACTATCCTTGAATACCAAGCATATTAGGATTATTTAAGCAAATTACCATGCTATTTAAGACTCTCAAAATAATCTAAGTGAAGCATGAGAGATCAAATAGTTTCTATTAAAACAAATCCACCACCGTGCTCTAAAAGATATAAGTGAAGTACTAGAGCAAAACTATATAACTCAAATGATATAAGCGAAGGACATAGAGTATTCTAACAAATTCCAAATCATGTATGGCTCTATCAAAAGGTGTGTAAAGCAAGGATGATTGTGGTAAACTAACAAATAAATACTCAAATAATACTAGACGCTCCAAGAAAAACACATATCATGTGGTGAATAAAAATATAGCTCCAAGTAAAGTTACCGATAGAAGTAGACGAAAGAGGGAATGCCTTCCGGGGCATCCCCAAGCTTTGGCTTTTAGGTGTCCTTAGATTATCTTTGGGGTGCCATGGGCATACACAATCTTAGGCTCTTGCCACTCCTTGTTCCATAATCCATCAAATCTTTACCCAAAACATGAAAACTTCACAACACAAAACTTAAAGTAGAAAATCTCGTGAGCTCCGTTAGCGAAAGAAAACAAAATACCACTTCAAGGTACTGTAATTAAATCATTCTTTATTTATATTGGTGTTAAACCTATTGTATTCCAACTTCTCTATGGTTTATAAACTATTTTACTAGCCATAGATTCATCAAAATAAGCAAACAACACACGAAAAACAGAATCTGTCAAAAAAAGAACAGTCTGTAGTAATCTGTAGCTAGAGCAATATCTGGAACCCCAAAAATTCTAAAATAAATTTATGGACGTGAGTAATTTATCTATTAATTATCTGAAAAAATAATTAACTAAATATCCCTTTCCAAATAAAAATGGAAGCAGTTCTCGTGAGTGCTAAAGTTTCTGTTTTTTACAGCAAGATCAACAAGACTTTCCCCAAGTCTTCCAAAAGGTTATACTTGGCACAAACACTAATTAAAAGCATAAAAACACCTATAAACAGAGGCTAGATGAATTATTTATTAGTAAACAGGAACAAAAAGCACTGAATAAAAATAAAGTTGGGTTGCATCCCAACAAGCGCTATCGTTTAACGCCCCTAGCTAGGCATGATGATTTCAATGATGCTCACATAAAAGATAAGAATTGTAACATAAAGAGGGCATCATGAAGAATATGACTAGCACATTTAAGTCTAACCCACTTCCTATGCATAGGTATTTTGTGAGCAAACAACTTGTGGGAACAATAATCAACAAGCATAACTTCAAAACTTTAAGCACACAGAGAGGAAACTTGATATTATTGCAATTCCTACAAGCATAAGTTCCTCCCTCATAATAATTTTCAGTAGCATCATGAATGAATTCAACAATATAACCAGCATATAAAGCATTCTTTTCATGATCTACAAGCATAGAAAATTTACTACTCTCCACATAAGTAAGATTCTTCTCATTCGGAATAGTGGGAGTATCATAAGAGACTCGAATACTATAAATTATTTCCACATTAGAAGAGTAATGTTCAGAAAAAGGGTAATCATAATCATGACAGGTTTTATAAATATAATCATCACTACTTTTTATAGCATAAGTTTCATCACAATAATCATCATAAGTAGCAACTTTGTTCTCATCATAATCAATTGAAACCTCTTCTAAGATAGTGGAATCATCACTAAATAAAATCATGACCTCTCCAAATCCACTTTCATAATTATCATAAGTAGGAGTCGTGCTATCATCATCATAAATTTGCATATCAAAACTTGAGAGGCTAACAATATCATCTTCATTAGACATAGCATCCCCAAGCTTGGGACAAACATTAATTTCAGCAAATATATTCTCAAAAAACATCAGCTTCTTCAAACATAGCATCCCCAAGCTTGGGCCTTTTCATATCATAAGCATAATAAATCTCATTATTAATAGTATGGATAGCACCAATAGTATAGCAATTATCATATTCTTCCAAGCAAGTGCCAAAAAGATTTTCAAGATCATAAGAAGTATCATTATCTTCCACAATTATATTTTCATGAGGCACAATAGTAATAGGAGCAGCATTATTTGGGGGAGATATCTTTTTACCTCTCTTCCTTTTTCTTTTCTTCTTCTTGACCACATCATTTGTGGGTTCAATCCTCTTTTTCGAGCTCCTTATTAATGAGATTGGTTGAATAGGAGGCTCTTCCTCGTTACCTAATTCATCATAAGAAATAATAGGAGGGTATTGGGAAGTCTCTTCCCTTTCATTAGTATTCTCTTCATCCTCCATATGTTTTCTTTTCTTTATGTAATTGGCAATATAAGGCTTTTCAATGCAATTCACCGCACAATACATATAAATTTCCTCTAGATCAAAGCCAAGAAGTTTATAACGGGCAAATTCTGGAAGATGCTTAGTTATACGTTTCATTTCTTCGTAACCCATAAGCAAACTGAGTTCATTATAATGTGCAAGGGAAATCAAGTCATCAAATTTTTTGGACACGATTAGATCATGAAACAATTTGCATTGGATAGCTAAATGACCACTTTCATTGCAAAGTCCACAAGTACGGCCAAGAAAATTTAAATTTTCAGCACAAACATCTAGCCTTTCTTGCAACAGTTTAGTTTCTAAGTGCTTATGCCTCTTGCAATATCTATCTTCCCTATTTGGTGTGGACTTGCAAACCCAATGCACTCCACAAAAATTGACATGCTTATAGGAGACATTTTCATCATAACTAGTGCAATCATCATTAGTACTATGGATATTCAAAGAGTTCATACTAACAACATTGCAATCATGCTCATCATTCAAAGATTTAGTACCAAACATTTTAATGCATTCTTCTTCTAACACTTTGGCACAATTTTCCTTTCCATCATACTCATGAAAGATATTGAAAAGATGAAGCGTATGAGACAAACTCAATTCCATTTTTTTGTAGTTTTCTTTTATATACTAAACTAGTGCTAAAACAAGAAACAAAAAGATTTAATTTTAAGATCTAAAGATATACCTTCAAGCGCTAACCTCCCCGGCAACAGCGCCAGAAAAGAGCTTGATGTCTACTACACAACCTTCTTCTTGTAGACATTGTTGGGCCTCCAAGTGCAGAGGTTTGTAGGACAGTAGCAAATTTCCCTCAAGTGGATGATTTAAGGTTTATCAATCCGTAGGAGGCGTAGGATGAAGATGGTGTCTCTCAAGCAACCTTGCAACCAAATAAAAAAGAGTCTCTTATGTCCCCAACACACCCAATACAATGGTAAATTGTATAGGTGCACTAGTTCGACGAAGAGATGGTGATACAAGTGGTATATGGATGGTATATAAAGGTTTTTGTAATCTGAAAATATAAAAACAGCAAGGTAACTAATGATAAAAGTGAGCATAAACGATATTGCAATGCTAGGAAACAAGATCCAGGGTTCATACTTTCACTAGTGCAAGTTCTCTCAACAATAATAACATAATTGGATCACATTACTATCCCTCAACATGCAACAAAGAGTCACTCCAAAGTCACTAATAGCGGACAACGAACGAAGGGATTATGGTAGGGTACGAAACCACCTCAAAGTTATTCTTTCCAATCAATCCGTTGGGCTATTCCTATAAGTGTCACAAACAGCCCTAGTGTTCGTACTAGAATAACACCTTAAGACACAAATCAACAAAAATACTAATGTCACCTAGATACTCCAATGTCACCTGAAGTATCTGTGGGTATGATTATACAATATGCATCACACAATCTCAGATTCATCTATTCAACCAACACATAGAACCTCAAAGAGTGCCCCAAAGTTTCTACCGGAGAATCACGGCGAAAACGTGTGCCAACCCCTATGCATAGGTTCGTGGGCGGAACCCGCAAGTTGATCACCGAAACATACATCAAGTGAATCATGTGATATCCCATTGTCACCACAGATACGCACGGCAAGACATACGTCAAGTGTTCTCAAATCTTTAAAGACTCAATCCGATAAGATAACTTCAAAGGGAAAACTCAATCCATTATAAGAGAGTAGAGCGGGAGAAACATCATAAGATCCAACTATAATAGCAAAGCTCGTGATACATGAAGATCGTATCACCTCAAGAACACGAGAGAGAGAGAGAGATCAAACACATAGCTACTGGTACATACCCTTAGCCCCGAGGGAGAACTACTCCCTCCTCGTCATGGAGAGCACCGGGATGATGAAGATGGCCACCGGAGAAGGATTCCCCCTCCGGCAGGGTGCCGGAACGGGTCTAGATTGGCTTTCGGCGGCAACGGAGGCTTCTGGCGGCGGAACTCCCGATCTATTGTGCTCCACGATCGTTTTAGGGTATATGGATATATATAGGCGGAAGAAATACATCAGGGGAGCCACGAGGGGCCCACGAGGGTGGAGGGCGCGCCCGGGGGAGGGTGGGCGTGCCCCCTGCCTCGTGGCTTCCTCGTCGATCCCCCGACGTGCACTCCAAGTCTCCTGTATTGCTTTCTTTCCAAAAATAACTTTTCCGAAGGTTTCATTCCGTTTGGACTCCGTTTGATATTCCTTTTCTTCGAAACCCTAAAACAAGGAAAAAACAGAAACTGGCACTAGGCTCTGGGTTAATAGTTTAGGCCCAAAATAATATAAAAGTGTATAATAAAGCCAATAAACATCCAAAACAGATAATATAATAGCATGGAACAATCAAAAATTATAGATATGTTGGAGTCGTATCAAGGCCCGCTGCTTGAAGAGGAGCCCAAGACCGAAGCCATCCAGCCGCCGTCCACGACCAGGGGAGGAACCCTTGACACGCTTGCTGTATTCCAAGCAAGGCCGAAAGGAGAGACGGTGAGGGCGCGAGCTCAAGATGCCTTGTCGATAGGCTGGCTTCCCCGGTTGACTCCACGCCGTGAGCAGCGCGCGGGCTCGCAGCGCTCGATTCTAGCAGGAGAAGAGAGGCGAGAGGAGGTTGCTTCTCAGGAGATTCCATAGCCTTGGCAGAAGGGATCTTGAAGAAACATCGTCAGGAAGGGAAGCAGCACGCGGAGAATCACCAAGATGAGGTACTTACTCATCAACGGCGATGTACTTTCTCCCTTTTAGCGGCCCAAAGGTGCCGCTACCGCGTCTTGGGGACCCCTTCCTCTTGCGGAGCTCTTTGAAGTCCACGCAAAGCAGGCTGAAGTGCTGGACAAGGCGGCCAACACGAGGCGCAACTCGAGAAGCGCTCGAAGGGGCATCCTCAGGAGCGCCAAGCTGAGGGGAGCTATCGGGATCTGCCTCACAGCGACCTACCGAGGCCGCAGGAGCCCCGGCCTCGGGAGACGCGGGTTGCATCGCCCCCTCAACCGCCGCCCCAGGGAAAGAATCACGGGTTCCCGAGGACGATGCCTTGGGAGCCCTGGGCGGCACCAGGGCCTTGGCACCTGCGCGAGCGGCCCCCAGCGGCGCTCACCCCCCTGCATCCACACTTGGAGCGAGCTCGATGCTAGTCGCTGGGAGAGGGACCATGATGATGGGGTTCTCACAGGGCCCCATGAGGCCGACTGGACACAGCCCCCACTCATCGAAGGAGGGCATCTGCTCCATGAATGTCGCCTTGTTCAAGCAGCGGTACAGAAGGCAACTCTTCCTTGGCATGTCGTCTAGTAACGGGACACCCGTCAGGATCTTGAGCACCGTTCGTCGTGCCTCAAGGCGGAGCCCGGACTCCTGAAGTCTCATGTGGTCCTTGCTGTTGAGCAAGGCCCACATCGATCGAGAGTGGCGCTGAAGTGGAGCGATTCGGCGCCGGACGAACTCCTTCACCACCATAGACGCAGTCACATCAAGGTCCTTGAGCCTTTTCAGCCTGAGCCAGATGGGGGCAAGGCGTGAATCGGCAAGCCTTTGGTGGCACCAACCGGAGTTAGGAATGGCGGGCGCTGATGGAGAAGAGAGCAGGGGGCTGGGCACTCCGACATCAACAAATACCCACCGTTTCCGAAACTCGCTCGTGGATGGTGGGAGCTCGAAGTCAATCCCCGCGCCGGCTGTCGCCGCCACGGCCTGGAAGCTCAGGCACGCCAAGCTCTGCCAGGGATCGATCAGGTGAAACAAGAAGAAGTGGCGGAGAAGGGCCACGGAAGGAGCAATGCCCACCATGGCCTCGCAAACAAAGGCAAAGACGGCGAGAAGGGTCACAGATTGGGGATAAAGGTGCAGCATGTGGATCTGATAATGGGCAAGCACTGCGTTTAGGAAGGCAGAGAAAGGAGGAACCAGGCCAGCCCAAAGGGCGTCGATGAAGAACGGGACCTTGGTGGCTGTCCGGTCGAGACGAGCATGAGATGCAGGCCGGGACACCGTCCTTCCCCACTCATTGAAGCTGGAGGCGAGCATGGGACGCACCTTGTCCATGGCTTCTTGGTTGAGCACCAACGACCTGCCAACGGCAGGCTCAGCGGCCAGGCGTAGCTCGGCGGAGGACAGGGGACCCTTCCCTTTCTCCGACTGATCCGGCGCCATGGCGATGGGAGGATTGAGCTCAGATCGGATTAGGGGGAGAGGCTAAGCTATGAGGAAGCGGAAGAATTGGAGAGTGCGTGACAACAACGGGAGGGAAACCGTGTAGACCGCGGTGGCCGCCTAGCCAGGCGGGTATGAAGGCTGCATGGGGAAGTGGAGACGCCACGTCCAATCAACCGCCATGCGTCGACCAAGGATGCAGGCTATTGCGGCCCGCAGCGCTCCACACTTGCCCTTTGGCTTCTTCTCGAAGCCAAGCCCGAGTGCGCCTTTGGCCCGGGGGCTACTGTCGGCGCTCTGGGAACGGGGGTCCCCAGACTTGCCAAACTGCGGCCCACAGTGTGGCTCTGCATGCGGGCCCGTACGGCCCATCTTCACCAACAAGCATACAAGACCCTCGCGAGGGGCCAAGCCTCGCGAGGCAGACGACATAAGACGTCCTCGAGAGCGGCCTCACCAGGCTGGCTCGCGAGGGGCGGAGAGATCAAGGCAAGGCAAACCTTGCGAGGTTCCTATGACGTGAGCCATGACGATCGAGACCAGGCGGGTGCCAGCGCGCACAGTGTCCTTGTTTGCTCTTCGGTGCTAAGGAGGCATGTGCAGACGAAGAGTACTGAGGCGTCAAGCAAAGGTTTCCATATCGGTGCAATGAGACCAAGACCAGCAGGACGGCAGGACGGAGGTCACCGTGGAGCCCAAGGCGGCGTCACCACCAGAGCCTTTGGCAGGCGATGATAGCTTTTGTCACGATAACTTGTACTAGCTGTCCCCTTTCAAATTGGCCGTTGTTGGCTCCTTTCCTGCTCAACATTTACGAAGAGGACCAGGGCCTCTATAAATAGGACTAGCCACCACCATAGCTAGGGGATCGACCTCATCTTGGATCGGTGCCAATCCATCCTCACAACCACAAGTTCACCAAGCACAAGAACACCTCTCCTCAGTAGGCTGTTCTTCCCCTTGTACTGTTCATCATCAGCGCAAGAGGCAATCCACCACCACCACACTGGATTAGGGTATTACACCACAACAGTGGCCCGAACCAGTATAAATCTTGTGTCCCTCGTGTGTTGTTAGTTCGTGTGCCTAGCCTAGAGATCGTGAACTATGTGAGGGCGTGAGTGGGTAGGGGGAGATCTTCGTGCACACCCCAGTGTTTGAACCTTAAGGGTTTTTCCTGAACCCAAAATCTGACATGCTTCTTGTTGCCCCCTCCGGGGAGCACTTGAAGTATGTCATCCAAATGCATTTTTCCCAGGAAGAAGCCACCAACAATACAACTGAGTATGAAGGGCTCCTTGTCGGGCTCAAAATTGCAGCAGAATTGGGAATCAAGAAGCTGATTATTCGAGGAGATTCATAGCTTGTGGTGAGACAAGTCAACAAGGACTATCAAAGTCCATTGATGGAGGCATACGTCGAGGAAGTGAGGAGATTGGAGGAGCACTTTGACGGGTTGAAAACAGAGCACGTACCCTATGCAGAAAACAACATTGTGATAACCCACAAGTATAGGGGATCACAACAGTTTTCGAGGGTAGAGTATTCAACCCAAATTTATTGATTCGACACAAGGGGAACCAAAGAATATTCTCAAGTATTAGCAGTAATATGATAGTAGTGGTAATAGTAGCAAAAGTAATATTTTTGGGTTTTATAGTGATTGTAACAGTAGCAGCGGAGAAGTAAATAAGCGAAGAACAATATATGAAAAACTCATAGGCATTGGATCGGTGATGGAGAATTATGTCTGATGCAATTCCTCATGCAATAGTTATAACCTAGGGTGACACAAGCTCTATTTCATCAATGTAATGTAGGCATGTATTCCGAATATAGTCATACATGCTTATGGAAAAGAACTTGCATGACATCTTTTGTCCTACCCTCCTGTTGCAGCAGGGTCCTATTAGAAACTAAGGGATATTAAGGCCTCCTTTTAATAGAGTACCGGACCAAATCATTAACACATAGTGAATACATGAACTCCTCAAACTACGGTCATCACTGGTAAGTATCATGATTATTGTCACTTCGGGGTTAACGGATCATAACACATAATAGGTTACTATAGACTTGCAAGATAGGATCAAGAACTCACATATATTCATGAGAACATAATAGGTTCAGATCTAAAATCATGGCACTCAGGCCCTAGTGACAAGAATTAAGCATAGCAAAGTCATAGCAACATCAAGCTCAGAACATAGTGGATACTAGGGATCAAACCCTAACAAAACTAACTTGATTACATGATAAATCTCATCCAACCCATCACCGTCCACCAAGCCTACGATGGAATTACTCACGCACGGCGGTGAGCATCATGAAATTGGTGATGGAGGAAGGTTGATGATGACGATGGCGACGGATTCCCCTCTCTGGAGCCCCGAACGGACTCCAGATCAGCCCTCCCGAGAGAGTTTAGGGCTTGGCGGCGGCTCCATATCGTAAAACGCGATGAATCCTTCTCGCTCATTTTTTTCTCCCCGAAAGTGAATATATGGAGTCAAGATGGACGTCGGTGGAGCATCAGGGGGCCCATGAGGCAGGGGGGCGCGCCTAGGAGGGTAGGCGCTCCCCCACCCTCGTGGATAGGGTGTGGGCCCCCTGATGTGGATCCTTTTCGCCTGTATTTTTTATATATTCCAAAAATAATCTCTGTTGATTTTCAGGTCATTCTGAGAACTTTTATTTCTGCACAAAAATAACACCATGGCAATTCTGCTGAAAACAGCGTCAGTCCGGGTTAGTTCCATTCAAATCATGCAAGTTAGAGTCCAAAACAAGGGCAAAAGTATTTGGAAAAGTAGATACGACGGAGACGTATCAACTCCCCCAAGCTTAAACCTTTGCTTGTCCTCAAGCAATTCAGTTGATAAACTGAAAGTGATAAAGAAAAACTTTTACAAACTCTGTTTGCTCTTATTGTTGTAAATATGTAAAGCCAGCATTCAAGTTTTTAGCAAAGATTATGAACCAACCATATTCACAATAACATTTAGGTCTCTTGTTTACTCATATCAATGGCATAATCAACTAGCGAGCAATAATAACAAATCTCGGATGACAACACTTTCTCAAAACAATCATAATATGATATAACAAGATGGTATCTCGCTAGGCCTTTCTGAGACCGCAAAACATAAATGCAGAGCACCTTTAAAGATCAAGGACTGACTAGACATTGTAATTCATGGTAAAAGAGATCCAGTCAAGTCATACTCAATGTAAACTAACAATTATACATGCAAATGATAGCGGTGCTCTCCAACTGGTGCTTTTTAATAAGAGGATGATGACTCAGCATAAAAGTAAATAGATAGGCCCTTCGCAGAGGGAAGCAGGGATTTGTAGAGGTGCCAGAGCTTGATTTTGAAATAGAGATGAATAATATTTTGAGCGGTATACTTTCATTGTCAACATAAGAACCGAGAGATCTCGATATCTTCCATGCTACACACATTATAGGCGGTTCCCAAGCTGAATGGTAATGTTTATACTCCCCCACCACCAACAAGCATCAATCCATGGCTTGCCTGAAACAACGGGTGCCTCCAACTAACAACAATGCTGGGGGGGTTTTGTTTGCAATTATTTTGATTTGATTTGAGTATGGGACTGGGCATCCCGGTGAACAACCATTTTCTCGTGAGTGAGGAGCGAGTCCACTCCTCTTGAGAATAACCCGCCTACACTACAAAAAAAATACACTTCCGTGATGATATGTGTTTGTCACAATAGGTCGCGTTTTTTGTCATGCATGTACATCCATGACGATTTTATGACAGAATCAAGATAGTCATACATGTGCTGTCGTAGAAGTGTTCCATGACATTACCAAAATTATCATCATGAAAGTGTCCACTTCCATGATGATAAATCGCGCGTCATAGAAGTGCTTTCATCAAGGGTGACCGACACGTGGCATCCACCGTAACGGAACACCGTTAAGCTATCGGGTTGGGTTTTGGATCTTATAACCCATTAACAACCTTGGCCAATGGGGATTTTCCACGTGTAAAATCATCATTGGCTGGAGGAAACACGTGTCGGCTCATCGTTGGGAGAGATGTCATCCACTCATTGGACGGAAGGTGCCTATGATACGTCGACACGTGGCACGGCCCAACAGAGGCCCATTCCTGTGAAAAGGCTGGCCTGTTTGACTTGGTCAAAAGGTGGCGGGCTGGCCCATGGAAAGCCTGTTAACGGCCTGTTCGCATATAGCCCAGTTACAGCCCGCTAACCCAAGGCCCGTTACGCCCTATCCGAATTAGGCCCAGTAGCGTCATCTGGGCCATCCAATATGATTCCAGCCCATTTTCACTTCTGGCGCATGTATGGCCCATGACGTCTTTCGGCCCATATGAGGCCCTATGTAACTCTTGGCCTATTAACGGCCCGTGGTGAAACTGGCCCGTAATGAATAGTGTATCACTTTACACCCATTAACGGCCCGTGGTGAAACTGGCCCGTAATGAACAGTGTATCACTTTATACCCATTAACAGCCCGTTATTCCATTGGGCTGTTTCCAACCCATGTTATCTTTCGGCCTTCTCAGAGCCCATTTATTCTTGGGCTCATTTCCAACATTCGTTTACTTACGGCCCGTTACTGTCATTTTCTGCTTGTGGGCCAAATTCAGCCCGTGGTTACAGTCGGCCCGTTAATACGTTGGGCCGTTTTCATAGCGTCATCAAATACGATTAATGATGGCCCATTATGGTCGGTCCATGAACGGACGATTCCAACTCTAGCCCATTTACGGCCATAATGCGGTCTGTTTGGCCCCATGTTTGTCCAATCAATCATACGGCCCGTATAAGGCCCATTGATGATACGACCCGCAGAAGGCCCATTGTTTCTATGGCCCGTAGAAGGCCCATTGTTTCTACGGCCCGTAGAAGGCCCACTGTTTCTACGGCCAATAGGAGGCCCAGTGTCACTACAGTAAATATTAGCCCATGGTTATTGTGGCCTAGTTTTAAAAAATAGGTTATTGCAGCCACTAGCTAACCGCGGAAAAAGAACTACAATGACTACAAGAAAACAAATAAACAAGACAACAAGGAAATAAATAAGCAAGCAACTAACGCTAGGCTATCACGGCTATTACACATATTACATCCACTGGGCATCAAAGTTCGCCACCAGTGCAAATATAGGGAACAAGGCAGCATATCATATACACTGGTTGTCAAAGTTGGCGACCAGCGCAAATAAACGCTGCAGCAAAACAAATCCAGAACTGAAACCACTTCAGAAGATCTCAAGAAACAATATCCTAGGTACCCATAATGCTGGCAAGATGCTTAGCAAGCTTATTAACTTTCTCTTGTTTGGTGCTTAAATCCTCCAGCGCTTGCTGTTGCACCAGAAAATATGCATCTGAATTCTACAGGGACTTCCTCAGTCCTTCAACTTCCTGTCGCAGCACATCTGATCGATGTCTTTCAACTTGACGTTGAGACTCAAGAAGACGAACTAATTCAGGAAGCGAGTTCGAAGAGCTTGTGCCAGCAGTAGTGGCCAGTAACTCGACCACTACATCAAGACAAGACTTTTGGGTTCCCTCACTATCGTCAAGATAGTTTTTATTAGCTTTCTTGGAGATCAACAGGGATGTCTCACTATGTTGAACCTTATCTGCATTACTTCCTTTACCATTGGATAATGCGGTACTGTTCTCCAATATTTTGTCCGCATTCTAAAAGAGAAACAAGCAGACACATCACATGTTTACCATGTTGTATATGAAACTCATTTTGGTAAATGAGTTCAGTAGTAAAGTGGAGAGGATAACAACATGAAACAAACATATATCTATGTACCATGGTCACTTTATGGTCTATATCATTCTAGTTTTTGTTGCCAAATCAAGATAGAGACACGGTTCAAATAATATTTGTTCAAGACAAAGCAGAATAGACAGAATATAAGTGTGGGTAACTATAGAGCAATAACAACACTTGTAATGTGCATGACATGAGAACATAACTGTTTATTCAATTGAAACTGAAATCAACATAGAGCAGGTTACAACAGCAAACCAGTTAAAGAAACAGGTTTAAAACATACCTGTTGCGCCATTGGAGTTTCAATTCCATCCTTCAAATTTGAAAATAGTTGGTATGAGTAAATACAGTAATGCAAGAGCAAAGGAGTATGAACCATAGCTACAGAACCTGACCTGAGAACAAATCTTCTTCTCCTTTAAGCGTTGAGTTGGGATTCGGAGTGGTGGTCCTCGTGCTTTGGGCACTGCAGTTCCCTTACTAACTGCTCGTGTTTGGGTGCTCTGTGGTGGAGACGGTGCTGTGTCAACTGGAACTGGGTTACTATCTGCCGGGGTTGGGGTTAGAAGGGGTGTAGCTGGTTCTCTGTCCAACTGGGTAGGGGTACAATCTGCGAGAGTCTGGGTTATGTGTGGTGGATCTGGTCCTTGGGCAAGTACAACCGTGGTTCTATCTGCATCAACTGGTAGCACTATCTTTTCTGAAGACCGTGTTGTTACTCCCTTAGATACTGCCATCACGCTCTCCAATTCAAATGGCTGATAAACAAGAAAAGTAATTGAAAGTATAGACATTGTATGATAGACAGGTGCAATGGATAGTGGGGAATAAAAGAGGGCATGAAATAATTCATATTTATGTTGTCTAACCAAACAGGATAGCATGACACAATTTCACATATATGATGGCTAACTAAACAGGATAGCATGACACAATTTCACATTATGATGGCTAACTAAAAAAGATGGAAAGACATAGTTCAAAATATGAGACTATGTAAACAGGATGACATGACATAACTATATAATGTGTTTATTAAATAGGTTGGCATGCCATAATTCACATACATTCACAGATAGAATGCCATAATTCAAAATATGATGACTGTAAACACTAAACAGGATGAGATGATATAACTATATGATGTCTTTATTAAATGGGTTGCCATGCCATAATTCAGATAGATGATGTGTATGTACTATGTAAACATGATGGCATGATATAATTCAAATATATGATTTATATAGTAAGCAAGTAAGCAGATGGCAATCCATATATGATGTAAAAACTAAGCAATGCAAGACAACATGCATGACATGGGTAATATAACCCTGCCAAGTTTGAGCATAGACCTCAGGGGAAATAGGACTGGTCATCAGTCTCTGAATCCTCCTCTGAGGAGCTCTCTGTAACCAGCAAGATGTCTGCTTCAGCAGGTAGCATTGTCTGCTCTGAATACCTTGTTTTCACTCCAGATACTTCCATCACCGCTTCAAATGGCTGATGCACAGGAAGAGTAGTTGAATATACAAACGTTGTCGACAAATGGAACACGTAATACAAAAAATGATAGCATGATATAATTCACATACATGATGATTGGCTAAACAGCATGGCATTGCATAATTCACATATATAATGCCTTTGCAACAAGATAGCATTGTATAATTCACATATATAATGTCTTGCAACAAGATGGCAATGCATAATTCACATATATGGTAATTAGACACTAAACAGGTGGCATTCACACAAAGCATGTCTAAACTAATCAAATGACATAGCAATGCGAGACACCATACGCACGATATGAGCAACATAACCCTGCCAAGTTAGAGCATACACCTCGGGGGGGGGATAGGACTGGTCATCTGTCTCTGAATCCTCCTCTGAGGAGCTATCCGTAACCAGCGAGATATGCGCTTCGTCAGATAGCATAGTCTGCTCTGAAGACCTTGTTTTCACTCCAGAATTTGCCATCACCGTGTCAAATGGCTGATGCACACGAAGAGCAGTTGAATGTACTAACATTGTTGACAAATGTAATATGTAACGAAAAAAGGATGGCCTGATATAATTTACATATAAGATGACTGGCTAAGCAGGATGGCATTGCAAAATTCACATATATGATGCCTGGCTAAACAAGATGGCGTTGCATAATTCACATAAACGATGAATAAACTAAACAGATGGCATTCGCACAAAGGATGTCTAAACTAAGCAGATGACATATTTGATGTATAAAGTAAGCAATGCAAGACACCATATGCATGATATAACCAACATCAGCATGCCAAGTTAGAGCGAAGACCTCAGGGGGTAAATAGGAGTTGTCTTCTCCTTCTGAATCCCCCTCAGAACAGATATCTTCCTCTCGATTACAATCCGAAATGCGTGGAGGGGGGCTGCCTTTGCGCCTACCATGGAGCGACGTCTGCATGAAATTTTATTGCCACGCAAGGCTCGTCTCTTTTGCTCTACATTTAGTTCCATTGTTTACAATAACTGTCATGCATAGGAATAAAACATAGTGAGATTATGTAAGGAGTGCATGCAGAAATCCAGAGTGATGGTAGCAACCTGTGGATAGACCCAAAACCAATAATAGCAGGCAGATAATGGCTTCAGTTAAAAAATACAGATAATGGCTTCTTTACTGTTTGTTTCCCACCCAACATGAAACTCATAGTAGACACCGGAGATTAACCAGATAGTAGATAGATACTATTGATAGCGGCCCCGATATGTACCCCACAACCATTTAAAAACTCAAGTTTGACCATTAGTTTGGAGCTGACTCAGAGTCTAATCGGTGAACAGGACGATAAAGTAGCATGTAATATTAAGTGATGCATAACGTAAGCAGACACGAAAGAGTGCGACCTCTCTTGCGGACCCGTGTAGTCCTCGAGGTCATCTGCTCGGTTGATGATGGTAATGCAGTTTTCATGGCTGCCAGCGGCGGGGAAGAAGATCTGAGGCGGCGAAAGACAGTCTGGAGGCCGGATCCCTGCTGTGCTGGACCCTTCTGTCGTTGGAGCAGCTGAGCTGGGGTGGACGACGGCGCAGCAGGAGCGGGACAAACCACGCAAGGTTTTCTTTGACAACTATCTGTAAGAGAAGTAATTCTGTAAGGGCTCGTTTGAATTGGAGGATTCCAACAATGCAGGGATAGGAAATAGACAGGAATAGGATAGGAATGCACGTGCAAAACAGAGAATTTAAAAACACAGGATTTCTGCCAATCTGGGTGTTTGATTCACAACAATTGGAAGATCACAGGATGCAAAGAAGCATGGTGAGATTAAGTCAAACCACAAGAAAATGTATGGTTATAATGCTATTATGCTACTATCTCTTAGTCTTGTGCTTCATGAATAGGAATTTGAAAAGGAGGACAAGTGAAAATTAAAATTCCTACGTTTTTTCTTTCAAGGAGACACTAAAGGAACAAATCCGTGTGCTCAGTGGACAATATATATAACATGTAGAGTAAAAAAGAGATGCAACAAGTGTACAACCTCTTTGGCGAAGCCATGTCGATCTCAGCGTGATTGGGTTGGCCGGTGAGGATGCTCCGGCTGACTTGGCTGTCGGAGGAGGGGAAGAAGATCTTAGGCGTCTGGAGATGGAGCCCGAGGTACTGCTCCGCTGTGATGGAGGGTTTCGTCGTTGGAGCAGCTCCGGTGAGTTGTACGACGCCGAGGCTGAAGCAGGACAAGAGAGACAACGAACAACGTTAACCTGAGTGGAATTCTAATAGCATCTCCAATACATGACGTAAAATACATAACCACAAAGTGCTAGATGTAAAATACATCAGCCGCTCATCTCTGAACTTAACTGTCGAAACTGAACTTAACTGTCGAAACTGAACTTAACTGTCGAAACTGAATTTTGCTGTCGAAACTGAATTTTGCTGTCGAAACTGAACGCACTAGCAAGGTGAGGCTACACGTCGGTCGACTGACTTTTTCATCTCTGGTCAGTCGATTTTGCAGCCGTGATGCGAAATCAGCGAAATCGAGGGCCTGCGGTTCATCTTCAACCTCCACCCCCCTGAGCCCGCCGCCCGCCCGCCCGAGCCGAAAAACCCCCACTCGGTCCGCCACCGCCCCAGCCATCTCTAGCCCCGTGCCCGAGCTTCTCCGGCCATCCCCACGCCACCGCCACACCGCCACCCGCCGGACCACCGCCCCCATCCTGAACCCTAAGATAGATAGTGGGGTACCTCTCCGGCGAGCCCCCTCCCCGCTGCGGCTGGTTCTTCCTTCACCCCGGCGACCCACCCCCTGAAAATCGACTGACCCAAAAGTCGATTCAGTCGACTGAAGTGTAGCTAAATCGGAGCAGCATCGCAAGCAAGAGCAAGAGCGAGAGCAGCAGCGCGAGCAAGAGCAATAGCAAGAGCAGACCAGGCAGGGGACCGAGAGCAAGAGCAGAGCAGCAGCGCGAGCGAGAGCTAAAGCAGCAGCAGCTCCTACTGATGTGGACGTCGCCGCCGAGGGAGACGCCATGGAGGAAGTGGCCGGCGACGCCCCGTGGATGGAGCCGCGCCGTGTCGGCTCGGGACCGAGCGCCGACAGCACCGTGAGATCGAATCAAGAAGAAAATGCGGCGATTAGTGTACAACCTCTTTGGTGGCGCCGATTAGGCCGCAGCTTCATCCGAGGAAACGGTGATGATGATGCTCTTCCGGTGGTGCAGGTGAAGACGGCGGTGTGGGAATGGAGGTGGCGCGAAAGACGAGGGGAACGTCGGGGCAGCTCCTTGGAGGTGGAGGACGGGGTGGCTGAACCGGCGGGACGATGAGATCGACGAATCCTCATCCGGATACGGTGGATGAGGGACGTCGAGGTGTTGCTGTGGACGACGTCGTCGGGGAAGAGGCTCCGGCTGGGTGGCGGACAGAGCAGGGTGTGGGGTTTCGTCGCGGGTTTTCGCGGCCTCGGTGTACGAATGGGTGGGCGGATGGGATGGCAGTGGGGAACCATGGCTTAGAGACGCGCTTGTCCGAAATGTGGGGTAAGTTACGAAAGTACCCCCACCGATTTGAGGCGGTTCTTTCGGTTCAGGGGTACCACGGGCATTTCACGTGTCGGGATTTCACAGGAGGTGGGAGTTTTCGCGCGCGTTGTAATTTCGGAATAGCAAGGCGCGGGTTGAGATGGAGGGAGTTGTCGGAGCACAACGAGACAAAGATATATCTTAAATATTTCGGGCTAACAAGGCGCGGGTTGAAATTTCCGGACAAGCCTAACGTGTACTGTACCAAATCAATGCGCACTACAAATGTCATTCAAAACTTTGAATTCATGTTATGTTCAATTAAAATATTTCGCTACGTGTATAATGCATGCAACCTACTACTCAAATGAACGTTTTAGTGCATTCCAAACGTATATACTACCGCTTCAATATGAACTAAATTTGAATTCGTTTCTCTATTTGAATAAGATCTAAAGTAATGATTGTTGTGAAGTCAAAGCATTTGAATTCGTTTCTCTGTTTTAGTAAGATCTACAATCATCATTATTGTCAAGTTAAACCATCGTTTGTGTATTATCTTCACAGCACACCACATGATTAGTCTCAAGTTACATATGAACTATGTGTACTATATGAACTCGAACTAGATTTTTTGAATCCACTTTATTTTGATTTCAAATCACATTACATTTCAAGCTCTAGCTAGATCTTCATAATCTAAACCATGTCTCATATGTATAATGTGTTTATCACATTATGTATGGTGCCTCGCCCCCTATGCCTACAAGTATTTAGATGTGAGTTGCAAACACCAGACATTACCACAAATTCAAATAAAATGTGAGAATGTTCGATATATAGTATTGTTTAGATTGTTCGATATTTAGTTGTAAGCTGCAAACGCCACACATTATCACAAATTCAAATAAAATGTGAGATTGTTTGATGTATAGTATGGTTTAGATTGTTCGGCATTTAGCTGTGAGTTGCAAACGCCATGCATTATCACATTATGGTATAACATGTGCACAACACGTGTATCACCGCTATATTCATGCATGCAATGTTTAAAACACTATGATCTCCTATTCAAATATATGAATCCGCTTTCATATCAAATTATGATCTTTGTTAGTCTCTTACACCCACACAATCCTCTAACCTTTGTAGCTACCACTAACTTTCTCTCGTGCATGCACACGCCCTCCTCGCCCTCCCCCTCCCTCGGCATTCTATCCACCGGGCACATTCATTTTTTCTTTAGGTCGTTCTCCCAGAGTCTCCACAACTCCTTTCCGACACACACCGATCGATAAACCTCTCCAGCGATGCCTGCCTACAACATACACACACACCTTCAATCTCCTCCTTTATGTGTCCTTGCCTCGTGTCTCTCATACGGTCAGACACACGTGTAAACTCTCGCCCCTCTTTTCATCGATCTCACAACCGCACACTCCTCCCCTATCTAGCTAGTAGTTGGGCCTCTCGCACCACCTCCTAGCTCCATTCTCTCTGTCTATCCGTCTCGCTGGGCCTTATTTGCCTCTAACAAATGGACGTACACCGACCGATCTCTCGCTATACATATAGCTAGCTAGGTCCTTATAACTCGTTTTTACCCACACGTCAATCGATCTACCTCATTAGTTGTGTCTCTCCCTTCCTCCGACAAACAACAATTGTTCTACTGATCTAGTTAGGTTTGCTTCCCAAACACATGGTTCCCCTTCATCATCCATGGATGCGTCCCGACAGATCTATCACGCACAGGCACACACAGAAACACATCCCCACTCTTATTGATAACATTGCAGTTCCACCCTCAGTTTTTCTAGTAGGCCTCTCTCACCATCTTCGAGAAGCAACTCCATCACCCATCCAGCACTCTAACCCTCTCCCTCCCTCTCTCTCCCTCTCTCTCTCCTCTCTCTCTCTCTCTGTCCCATCATATTTCCCGTCCTTCAGTTATGTATGGATGTCGACCGATCTCCCTCAAGACATAGCTGGGTCTCTCCTTCTCAACACATATATGAGTTTTTCTACCTCTATAGTTAGGCCTCTGCCTACCCCTCCCCACCCCCCACACATGCCGATACATCAAGCGCTCTAGTCATATCTCCCAGCCACACACAAACTTGACATGTTCCCTCTAACGTTCCGGTAGGCCAGTCGCCATATATCTTTGACTTGCACACACACACAATTTTGATGGCTCTCTTCATCGATCTCGCACCCACCCACTTGATCCTCTCTTCGACTCTATCGATAGCTATGACCCCTCCCTCTCTTCTCGTGGATTGCCCGACCCTCTATGTATGATATGGATAGGCCTCCATTTCACACACATTGCATGCAAAATTTTGTTTGAGATGTCATCGACACATATTCCCACAAATAATTCACGAAATCAACCCCCCACCCCATCCCCACCCCAAAAAAAAAACACTCACGAACGCGGTTTGTATCTCTCACACACACCCACGTAGGTGGGGGACGTGCACGAAGAGAAGAGGTGCATGCACGGCGCACGTACTCCTATCTCTTTCCCAACCACACCCGCACGGGTACACGGTGGAGCTCATTTCTGTACGAAAAAGGCAGCCCACGTGGTAATTTGGCACGTGTACTGGTTGTCCACTTGGTGGAGGGAGGATCGTCTACCATGGGTGAACAAACAAATTGCGAATTGACGTGTTATGTTAAAAAAAGAGGCAAACCATGTGGGGCCTACCTTAGAGGCAAGGCTCTATACACCGGAGTACTTTTGATGTGTCCCGTCAACTTGTAGAGCGAGGAGAAGCTTGCTTAGTACGGTGTCTCCCCCGTTCCTAAATATAAGTCTTTGTAGAGATTTCACCATGAACCACATGCGGATGTATATAGATGCATTTTAAGTGTAGATTCATTCATTTTGTTCCGTATGTAGTGGAATCTCTACAAAGACTTATCTACTAGTAATAGCTAGCCCCCACTACTAGGAATTCTCTATCCTCTCCTTGAGCCACATCATCAAAATTGATGTAGCCGTTAGATGAAGTAAATCAGTCCATAATAGCCGTCTGATCTAGACGTTGAGAGGCTCCGCACTAAGCCACATGCAAGCATGCAGAAATACCGTGGCACATGCATGTGAGTGGGTTTTAAATCACATCAACATGTCTGCATGCAAGCATGCACCGGTAGCATGCATGTAAGTGAGCTTTTAAGTCCCATTAACATGTCAAAAAGAAAAATATAATCCCATTATGCAGTAGGAGTTGGCTGATCTTTTTTCCTTACGTGGGATGATCTAAATGATGATGGGAGTTTATTTAGTTTGGCTACCACATTTGTCATGCGGTTATAGAGTTTTTTTAGTTCTATGAAATCGATAATTTTGCGCAGAGAGATATACCGCTGTCCGGCAACGCGCGGGGACTCATCTAGTAATATTTAGGAACGGAGGGAGTACTATGTAAAGAGTTAGGTGTCGCACGGTGATAGTGTGAGGTGGGCCATGTAATCACTGAGCCTGCGTGTTTTCACTGCTCTTGCATGCCTCCGCTGTAAGAATGGAGAAAATTGTAATCTAGTAGTAGTACCTCCTTTCGCCGAAAGCGTGGGACATCCAGCAGTCCTACCACCTCAGTAATAAAGACCAATGAGCCGTCAAATCACATAGACCCAGCAGTAAGTTGGACGGACGAAGCAACCATCACTCTTGCGCCAGTGAGAGGTCGCGTCCGCTCTGCCCGGGCATGAATGCGGCACCGATTCTTTGGAGCGGCGCTGACCGTTTCGGGCGGGAAGCGCGCGGGCGATGGAGGGGCTTTGGGTGGGCCAGGCTGGTCAGGAGCGGGCGTGGCAGCTGTCCGCATGTCCCTACCGGACACGCCCGGAAACGAGAGGATGCACCGACTCTCGCGGCTAAAATCGTACACTACACAACATCTCTCTGTAGGAGTAGGTCGATCTGTCGCTCTCTCTAACACACACATGGTGTTAAACACACACACACACACACACACGCACACCTTGGTCCCGTTGCACCTTCTAACGTGACTTATTACACCTAGACGGAGGGAGTAGTAAGTATACGAGATACGGTGGCACACTGACTTAAGTCGAATACAAGTGCCCAAAATTTGTGTGCATGTTATAATAAGGATTCACTTAAAATAGTACGTGAGCGAACAGAGGGATCAATTGGACAGTGTTCCCGAGCAGTAGCGAGATGTGTGAGGTAAGATACACCGCTGGCGCTTTTAATTTTTCTTATTAATTTGTTTGTTTCACCCTCTGACTGGTGGGACCCAACGTACTACGTGGAGAGAGGTAAGGTGACTAAGGCTGCATTATTTCTGCACCACTGTGGATAGTCTTACCACCAAAGCCACATGACACGATTATGATTGAAATCCCAATGACTCCCACACACACAAAAAAACACGGCATGCTTGTCACACGAATGCAGGAATGTATAAAAGGTTATTTCCCTCTCGTTGAACATAACGGGAGGGTTGTGTAGCTGGTTAGCCTGTTCGCTCATCAAACTTGAGGTCTCGGGTTCGATAACTACACTTGAGCATAATTTGTGCCAGGAGGATTCTTTGACTGGTCAAAATGTTTTCTAGGGTTTGCACGCTTCACACTCTCTCTCCAGTATATATATACACGCTGGAGCCTCAGCGCTTGTAGTTGCTCTCTTCACACTCTCTCGCCCTCTCCCGCTGGAGCCTCAGCGCTTGTAGTTGCTCTCTTCACACTCTCTCGCCCTCTCCAGATCTAAACAAGACTTCGTTGGCCTCTCTCTCCCCTCACTGCTGCTCAAAGAGCCGGCAGGATCCGTCCACCGGGAAGGGAAGGAGGCTTAACGCTGTCGCCGTCGGCGAGGGACTACCGGCGCAGCTGTTCACTTTCCACCCAGCGGGCGCGGGAGGGCCTCCGACCCCTTCTTCTTCGCCGCCGTCCCGTCGCCCACCGAACCACGCCCCAAGAACCTTAAGGTATAATTTACTTACTCCACATGCATTGCTCTAGCTGCATGTATACCATGAATCTAGGACGTGGTTCAAAGAGGAAAGGAGTGGGGGAAAGTAGTGGGGAAAAGTTGTATATAGCATGAATCTAGGATGTGGTTCAAAGAGGAAATGAAGGGGGAAAGTTGTATAGCATGAATCTAGGACGTGGTTCAAAGAGGATAGTGGGGAAAGTTGTATCGCATAAATCTAGGACGTGGTTCAAAGAGGAAAGGAAGGGGCGAAATTACTAGTTCAAAAAGGAAAGGAAGGGACAAGGCTGTAGAGTTTGAGCAGGACTAGATTTGCTGCGCTCACATAGGGAAAGGTGTCTAAAGATAACAAAACTGGGACCAACATAAATATGCTCCTTGGTTGTTTGTTCTTTGTTGCAACAGACTGTGCATGACCACAGTACATTGGTAGATGCACATGGTGCTGGTGTGTCCACTGTCCTGTGCAACTCATTAGCTGTTGTTAATCTAAGGCCCTGTTTGGTTAAAAACTCCCTAGTCCCTACCTGCTTGGTTCTAGGGACTAAACATGGACTAGAGGTTATTAAATGACATGCTAAAAGACCATGTTACCCCTAGTAATGAACTAACAGAGACAAGGTGCGATGCGTGGCAGGGGCAACTGTTGGAAAAAGTCCCAAAAAGACTCCCTCGGGGTCTTCTTTCTTTAGTCCCCAAATGCCCACTTTTAGTCCCTAAAAGTCCCTCCTGTTTGGTTTAGATGGGACTGACACGGAGTTTTTTTAGTCCCTACACCAAAATGTCCCTGTAAACAAACACCCTCTAATAATGCCGCTGGAAAATTGATGAAATGCCACAGTTAAAAGCAAATTACATGTTTAACAAATTTTATTGTTAATATAATCTCTATGTTAATATTAATCAATGCCACCGTTTGAGAAATGCTACTATCTTGCTTTCTTTCCCATTTAGATAAGGTAGATGCTTCTTTTTGTTGGCTTCTGTGTCATCCACCGTTATTAACCACTAATTGTTTCCTTTGCACCTCTGTGTAAACAGGGTTATCTACTTCACCTCGTTGCCATTGTGACCTTTTATTGCACTACACAAAACACTTTTGTTTTAAGAGTGTTTTGTGTAGTTCAACCAAAATGTCACACCGACAACATTGCTTGATTGCTTGATCTTAGTGGAACTGCACAAGAGGAGATCTTACTTCCTATCCGTTAAGGTGAATTTGGTTGAGATCTTCTTCTTGTGAGTTGTTTGAATTCTGCATCATGAGAGGTCAGTACTAGCCTTCTTTCACATGATTCTGCAGTGTGCTTTCATATGTTGTGCTACTTGTACGATAATGTTGCTTGATTTTATTGAACTACCCAAATGGAGACAAGACTTCCAATCTGTATGTGCACCGTAATATCCAATTGAGGTAAGATAAGGATATTTCACAACTGCTGGCCTGTATTTTGCCACTTTCATCAGAAAATTAAGTTTAGTACTATACTTGTGCTCCTTAATTGACATGCCAAATCTTACATTGAAGGTGAAGCTTAACTGTTATTGAACCAAGTGATGAAGGGGAAGAACAAGCAGAAGAAAAACAAAAATCAACTCCCGGTGCTGTAATGAAGCACTCGAACTGTGATGACACAAGTAATGATATAGTTTTGCATCTTAATTTATTGCTATGGCTGGTACGAGCAATTGTTTTGCCACTGATTTGATGCCACTCTTAATGTAATATGTAATTATCTCTACTTGTGCAAACAGGGATCTTCTTTGAAGATACCATATATTTTAGTGGAACTGCACAAGAAGATGTTGGAAACATTAAACTAATCAAGGAGTATATAGTAAGCATGGCCACCACCGTAGATAGCAACAGATGGTTCCAGAGAAGTGCTTCATCTGTATGCTCTACACAATAAGCCTCCTAACAAAGGTTGGTACTCGCCCACTGATTTCATCCATATGATTGAGCTTTGTCATCTCTATTGGTGTTGTGCTATTGTTTAGATACTGTCATGAAAAAGTGGTATTGTCCTTGAGAAGTGCTTCATCTGTGTTGTTTTAAATATTTCCTTTCCTTTTTTTCGAGCAAACAGGGATGCTAGCATTTAGTAGTCCTCTTGTCTTTGCACAACATGATTATCTTCCTCTGAAGAAGAATATGGAGTACATGAAGTGACTAGTTCCGATTATGCCAGGATGAAGAAGCCATGTCTATCTTCTCATCAGAAGGAGCAATTGAAGGATGGTTACATTGCTCCCCACAAGACCAAACTAACTTCAACTCAGAAGGACTGACAAATCTCCATTTTTTTGCTGTGATGCACGAGTACAATGTTGTTTTAGGATTCTTTCTGGTGAGTTTCATTTTTCTAAAGTGTGCTCTACATGGACCATGTATGTGCCTGTTGAAACTGTCAATTCATAGTACAATTTGCTTTATACTAATCACTTTTTTGTATTTGTGCAAACAGGGGTGCTCAGCTTGATTTCAATGGGAACTGCACAAAATGTTCATGAATACATCGAATCATTCATTTCCACCACAAGAAAGGAGGTGCCGATAAGTTCAAGGCGTTGCAACATATAAGGGCGAAATCATACAAGCTATGCGCGAATTTGGTTGATTTTGGTCGAACTGCACAAAAAGAATAGCTGGTTTATTTAGCACGAGGTGCCATGTCAATGTCCGAACTGATGGCAAACCCTGCACATTCCACAATCGTAGGCATTTGATATTTTGAATGGGACAACCTTGTCAAATTTTTCTCATTGATTTTAGCAAGACATGCGTTTGATATTTTCGAATGGGACGCCCTTTGTTGTCAGCAGCGTCGATCAATTTTTTCTTTATCCTTTAGTTGTGAAGTAAATATTGCCTCTGACATGTGAGTCGCTAAGATGCATAATCATCGATTGTTTTGAATGTTCTCTATGAATTGCTAGGCCTGTGTGTTTGATTGCAATGTACAGAAACGCTAAAAAGCTGCTCAAACTCTTTGTACTCCTTCTGTTCCTTTTTACTTCGCACATTGTGGAAGTGCATACTTTTTTGTATAAGATTGGTCAAAGTAGAGATACTTTGACTGCAGACAAAACTTGTATGCAGACTAGAAAGGACCAGAGGGAGTACATGTGAAACTGCTGCAAACGAGGTGATCACCCTAGGAATAATGCTAGTACGTATTGTTTTGCATGTTCATCCAATGCCAGTGATACAGGAATTCGAACTAATCAAAATAAATTCATTCATACACGGTCGGATTTCATATAAACATGCTGGATTTCATTACATTTCATACATTCTTCAACTAAAAAGGGGTGCACTGGAGGTATAATTAATTAACCAAAGCAACCCACCTGTGTCCCGCTGAGCCGAACAGAAGCTTCAGTGACTTAACTGCAGGTGCAATTGCATAACTGACATGTGGGCTGTTGGGTCCACGTGTCAGTCAACCAACTGCACCAGCAGTTAAGTAGAAGCAACTTTCTTCTCCAGCGCAGCTCTCCGACTCCACGTCACCGCCAAGAAGCTAACCGACCGTCAATGGTCAACCCACCTAGCTTGTCTTCAACCGGAGGGTAGTAGCGGTGGCCTTACTTGGACCCGAGCGGCGGTGACCTACCGTGTTCTACTATTCCTTGTTTTCTGTGTGGCGCGGCCTCGTTGGCAGCGGGGCGGGGCCTCGGCGGAGCGGGCAATGTCCTCTGTCTCGTTGCCGGCGGGCGGCGCCTCAGCGGAGCGGTGGAAATCCTCCCCCACGTTGCCGGCAGGGTGGGGCCTCGGCTGAGCCGGCGATGTCCTCTGCCTCATTGTTGGTGGGGCGGGGCCTCGGCGGAGCCGGCGATGTCCTCTGCCTCATTGTTGGTGCCGCAGGGCCTCGGCGGAGCAGGGCCTCATCGACGCCAGCAGAACGGGGACTCGCCAGAGCCGGCATTGTCCTCTGCCTCGTCCTCGGTCTCGCCAAACAGTGCCTCGCCCGCTTCATCGCCCTCTTTGCTAGCCTTTTTGTAGGCGGCCGCAGCCTCCGCCACCTACATGCGGTACCGCCAGCGCTCGAGGCGTCCCTTGCGTGCGGAGCAGTACGAGTCGAGCAGCGCCTCCTGCTCAGCCCGCTCCGCGGGGATCTGCTCCTCCGCCTGCAGGTGCTCCTGGAGGAGATGGTGGTTGTAGGCGGCGTCGGCCTGCGCCTCCTAGAATTGCTCCTCACGCATCTGCCTCACCCTGTCCATATATTGGGCACGAGCCTCGCCGATGGTCATGGTGCAATGCACCGGCGAGGATGGCGCGGAGGAGGGGGTTGGTGCTAAATCGTCGACTACCATGTTCTCCATTGGGACGTCGTCGTCCTCCGGCTGCCTGCCGGCCAGCCGGTCGGCAGCAATGGCTGCCATCTCCTTGTGATCCATCGTCCGCCCGCCCCGAAGAGCGCTGGAGCGCGAGGAAGCCATGGTGGGCAGTAGTGGTGTGGACAGGAGAAAGGAAATGGATGCGGATGACTGCGGCTATGGCCGGCGCAGCAGTTTATATAGTAATGGTGGGCGGGCGGAGGGACAGACGTGTGGCACCAGAGTAGCCGCCTCGGCAACCGCATATCATTAATCTGGGCGGCAGATGGATGGACGAACGACACTTGTGTTGTTTGAAGGCGGAGCAATCGCCTGCACCTGGAAGCGGGGCGGGCGGCGCTGACTGTTTCGGGCGGAAAGTACGCGCGGGCGAGGAGATGACTTTACTTGGAGAGGATGACAATGGGGACCCACCAAGTCCATAGCCTCACGTACGCAAGTGCCTCCTTATTATATATATATAACTATAATTTATTTTGCTTCCTCCTGGTTTCCTGACATCACGGTCCCACACCATTGTCAACCTATGTAGTAGTCAATAAACGAGAGAATTGCACAAGAAGTGGCCGACAGCTGGGACCAAGCAGCTCGAGCAGTATTTGTGTTTTTGAGGTGTGAGCACTGCAAAGTTTTTCGATGTTTAGCCCAAATATTAATTTTTCTCCTCTGAACAACAACGAAAACATCGTTGCAGGTATTAACTGGGCGGGCTGTGGCCCGTCTAGCCCATGCCAGATATCCAGCTCAGATATTAATTTTTTTCAAGCTGAAAATGGCTAGCCCAGCTATACTTTTTTTAGGAATACCTAGGCAAGGTCAAGTTTTTATTCTCCGTCCCGCTAGGCTGCAAATCTTTCCTAGGAGGGATGGATTAGGCTTAACAAGAAAATGGGCTTTAAGAAATAATAAATGGGATGTAATTATAAAAACTAGGCAGTAACTATAAAAAAATGCACCAAACACGTGATTACTTTATAAAATATTATTTTTGGATATTGAAAATTTTAATTTCATTAATTGTTGCGAGCGCAATGTTTCGTTGGATTTTTACGTAATATAAATTTATATTGAAATTGTATTTAATCTGACTCGAAATTTCGGGATAAAAGTATTTCTCCCATCAAAATGTTGGAAATTTTATTGAATTCTGTTTTGAATGGTTGGTTGAAATGGGCTATACTTTTAACAAACTGTAAATGGGCTGTAGTAAATTCCATTAGAATTCAAAAATGGGCTACACATTCTTACAAATCTCAAATGGGCTATAAGTTCTCTGCCACACACTTCTGGCCTTACTAAGTTGACGCGTCCCCTAAAAAAATAGAGTTGACGCGTATGCAAGGCTTTGCCAACTTATAGTCAACACACGGTTCTAGCAGCAGTGGCCGTTGGATGTCCATCCAACAGATGCCGTGCTTCTTCTTCAATCTCGGATATTCTAGCTTCACCCGCCCAAAAAATGATTCCTCCCCCTGACATCTGGGGCGCACCGTTTCGGAAGCTGGCCTGTAGGCCTACTAAGTTGACATACCAAGGGCTTTGTCAACTTGGTCAATATAAACGATTCTAGCTGTAGTGACCATACGATGTCCATCCAACGATCGTCGTGCTTCTTCAACCTCTGGTCTTCTTGCTCCAGCCGCCCAAAGCAACGCCGGTCGTGCCGCCTGCTCCTGCCTCCCATGGCCGGCTGTGCTGCCGCGGAGGCCTCGCCGCCCCCTACTACTCCCACCGCTGGCCAGGCCATCCCTCCACTCACCCACAACCCCTGTTATTCTGCGGCGACGGCAGCGCAACAGAACCAGTGAACCCTCGTACTCCTCTCCGCGTGTGCATCCACTGCTGCATCTTCCCCGGCTCTGCGTCGTCCCCTTCCTAGGCCTCACCGTCGTGCACCGCCCTGGTGCTCTCGGCGCGGCGTGGTCAACGTGGTCAAGGAACGACTTCCATCGGACGTGGACTGTACGTGGAGAGGCTGACAGCTGGGTCCACGGCAGCTGCAAGGAAGTGCCTCCTCATTACGCGCAAAATAATTATTCCTCCACCTGACAGCAGGGACCCACCAGACGAGCCACTGTATTTCGTGAAAAAAATGATTCGCCCCCTGACTGCTGGGACCCACGAGCTACATCTTCGCACACAAGGAAGTGCGTCCGGAGAAAAAACCGATTCACCCCCTGACTGCTGGGACCCACCAGCTACATCTTCGCACGCAAGGAAGTGCGTCCGAAAAAAAACAATGCGCCCCACGACTGCTGGGACCCACCAGCTACACCTTTGCACGCAAGGAAGTGCGTCCGAAAAAAACGATTTGCCCCCCTGACTGCTAGGACCCAACAGCTACACCTTCGCACGCAAGGAAGTGCGTCCGGCCAAAAAAACAAAACGATTCGCCCCCTAACTGTTGGGACCCACCAGCTACATCTTCGCAGGCAAGGAAGTGCCTGACAGTCGGGACCCACCTGGTCGAAGCGTACGTAGCGTTGTCATTCTGGTCGCGAACGTGTACGTACATACTGGTCGATGTAGAGGCGCGCACGTGTTGTAGTAGCGGCGCGCACATGGCGTGTACACGTACGTACAACGACCAGGGTGCAAGAAAGAAAATATGGCCACGTATGTGTACATACGGGCAGGGTCTCGAATGCCTACTCGCGCACACGTACGGCCATGGCTCGTGTACATGGCTGGTTCGGAACGGAGAAACAGCGTCGTCGTCGTGTTCATGGGGAGGCAACAGAATGCGTCGTGTTCATGGGGAGGCAACGGAATGCGTCGTGTTCATGGGGAGGCAACAGAATGTGTCATGTTCATCGGGAGGCAACGGAACGCGTGGGAGCCAACCGGCTGGGTCGGAACGGAATGCGTGGTCGTGTTCATCGGGAGTGCTTGGACGGAACATGCGATGGAAACGAGGCCTGGCGTACCGCAGAACGGAGGAAACAGACCTCCTACGGTCGAAACGGGGGTCCTGTTGATTGGGAGGGGTGTGGCGTATTGCAAAACAGAGGAAACGGACCTCCTACGGTCGAAACGGGGGTCCTGTTGATCGGGAGGGGTGTGGCGTACCGCAAAACGGACGAAACAAACCACCTACGGTCGAAACAGGGGTCCTATTCATCGGGAGGGGTGTGGCATACCGCAAAACGGGACTCCATGGGATATTGTTCATCTCCATCGTCGACCTCCTCCAGCCTCCACGGGCTACCGTCGACCTCCTCCAGCCTCCATAGGCTCCTGTTCATCCAACCTCCACCGCACGCTACTCCATCGGCTACTGTTCAACCACCCCTCCACCGTGTACTGTTCATCCAGCCCTCCACACCATGGGGTCCTGTTAAACTACCCCTCCACGGGAACCCCTCCACCGTCTGCTGTTCATCTAGCCCTCCACACCACGGGGTCCTGTCATCTAGAGGCAACGCCACCGCTCACTGTTCATCCAACCCCCCCCCCCCCCCCCCCCCGCCGCAACGCTCACTGTTCATCCAATCGATCGGCTTCAGTTAGCAGCAGTAGCGAAGGAATCGCTCTATCGGGTTCAGTTAACAACCATCGATCGATCGCTCGGGTTCAGCTAGAGCCCAACGCCTCGCTCGGGTTCAATTAGAGCCAACGCCCCGCACACACGCGGGTACGTGTACGAGAGAAACGCACAACGCTCGGCCCCCGACCTCCCACCGTAACCGGGAACTCCCTGAAATTTTCCTCGCCCTCGCTTCTACCATGGTTTTTTCCGTCATGGACGGCCCAAAGAATGTAATGCAGCTGCGTCTCCGGCCCGCCCAGGACAAAAAGCCCAGTTTCTGTCATGATTTTTTGTCATAGAAGTAGGAGCTCACCACATCTATGATGATACCGGGTTTTTTCACAATTATCGTCATAGAAGTGTCATATGCATGACATAATTTTTTTTCGTTCGGCCCAAAATGTCACGGATGTGTCTTTTTTTGTAGTGCAAGCATGGAGGATACATATAGCCCTAGTTGATACCTGAGCCATTCGAGCATACAAAACAGAATGTTTATTTGAAGGTTTAGAGTTTGGCACATACAAATTTACTTGGAATGGCAGGTAGATACCGTATATAGGAAGGTATGGTGGACTCATATGGAATAACTTTGGGGTTTATGGAATTGGATACACAAGCAATATTCCCGCTTAGTACAAGTGACGGCTAGAAAAAGACTGGGAAGCGAACAGCTAGAGAGCGACAACAATCATGAACATGCATTAAAATTAATCAACACCGAATGCAAGCATGAGTAGGATATAATTCACCATGAACATAAATATCGTAGAGGCTATGTTGATTTTGTTTCAACTACATGCGTGAACATGTGCCAAGTCAAGCCACTCGAATCGTTCAAAGGAGGATACCACCCTATCATACCACATCACAACCATTTTAATAGCATGTTGGCACGCAAGGTAAACCATTATAAACTCCTAGCTAATTAAGCATGGCATAAGCAACTATAATCTATAACTGTCATTCCAAATGTGTTTCATTCATAATAGGCTGAATCAGGAACGATGAACTAATCATATTTACAAAAACAAGGGAGGTCGAGTTCATACCAGCTTTTCTCATCTCAATCAGTTCATCATATATCGTCATTATTGCCTTTCACTTGCACGACCGAATAGTGTGGAAAATAATAACAGTGCATGTGCATTGGACTAAGCTGGAATCTGCAAGCATTCAATTCAAGGGAGAAGACAAGGTAATATGGGCTCTCTGTTAGATCAACAATAATGCATATCAGAGCCACTTAACATTTTCATTATGGTCTTCTCCTCTCGACCCCAAAGGAAAGAAATAAAACAAAACATTTACACGGGAAAGCTCCCAACAAGGAAAAGAAGAACGATAAATATTTTTGGGTTTTCTTTTAGTTACTACTACGACATGCATGGAAAATAAACTAACTAAAAGCTACAACTAATTTTTTTGTTTTTATTAAGGTTTTTCAAACACACAGGAAGAAAACTAAAAACAGAAATAAACTAGCATGGATGATACAATGAAAAAGTATGAGCACCGACAACTGGAATGAGTGTGTGAACATGAATGTAATGTTGGTGAGAAATACGTACTCCCCCAAGCTTAGGCTTTTGGCCTAAGTTGGCCGACGCCCATGGTCAAAACTGTAGCTGGGGTCGTACTGAGAAGGGTCCTCAGATTGCCCCTGGCTGGTGATCTCCTCCGGATTCCACTGATAAACAGACAAACGATGAGGATCAGATGGTGGCTGTGGCTCTGTAGCTGACATCTGGCTCCGGTAGGCATGAATGGCCTCCGGCAGAACAAGGTACATGCCTGAAAATATGTTGAACAAAGAGGGTGCAGGCAAGGTAATAAATTCACAATATTTTTTGTTAAATATCAATTTATATTTGAGTATCTTATTCTTATCGTTAACAATAAACTCACGTGCTACCATACTCTTATAACCTAGAACAATAGGAGGCATCAACTTTTCCTCTTTCTCATAATGCCTGATAGGTATGTTAAAGTGTGCAGCAAGGCGCGAGGCAAAGATGCCTCCGAGGACGTGGCCCTTAGTATGGTTCAGATTTAAACGTTTAGCAACAATAGCACCTAAACTAAAAGTAGTATCATGAAACAAGGCATGGCGCAAAATAACAATATCAGGGGCACTAAGGTTTCCACAGTTCCCGTGACCAATTAAGCATCAACTAGCAAATATTGCGAAGTAACGTAGAATAGGAAAATGTATGCTAGTGATTCTCGCAACGGAAACTTTCCTAGTTACCCCTATAGAAATCATATCAATAAATCCCTCCACATCATTACGATGTGGTTCCTCTATGCAGCCCTCAAAGGGTATCAAATAGACCCCGCAAAAATCATAAAGTGACATCTCCTTATGCTCATCATATAAATAAAATTCCACCGAAGGTGGTGATCTCCTAGCATGGAAATGAAAATTTTGCACAAAGATATTGGTGAGTAAGAGATACTGTTCACGCTGGCCGTGGAGGAAGGCGGTGAGGCTTGCATTCTCAGCCAAATGATAACAATCTTCATGAATCCCGGCTTCTCTCAAGAACTCATCACAAGGCCATTCACAAGGCCGAACCTCCGCAGTACGAGGGAGATTATACTTGGGATTCTTGTTCTCTTCACTTTGCTTATCCTTCGAGCTTTGGCTCGATGAGCCCGTCAAAAATCTCTTCATCTTTTTCTGAAAATTTCTGAAATTTTTAGTAACTTAAAGTAAAAGTGAACCAAACTCACAATATTGATAGCAACTACTCCTACAAGTGCCTAGAGGCCATATCATGCATACAAACTACTTTTGACAGCATAAATTTGACATGCAAGCTCAAGAACAGGGTCACCAAAGCAGCAAAAATTTGCAATGAATAAAGCACTAGAACAAAAACTAATTGGACCATTGGAGGAGTCACATACCAAAGAACAATCCCCCAAAGCAGTTTTGTGAATGGAGCTTTGAGCAAGGAGATCGAAAATGGCAGCAAGATGAGCAAGAACTCGGGTTTGAGCCGACTAGTGATTTTTTTTGGAGCAAGATGAAGTGTGTAGGTGCAAGGATAAGTGGAGGGGGCCCACGTGGGGTCCACGAGGCAGGGGGGCGTGCCCAGGGGGTGGGCGCGCCCTCCACCCTCGTGGGAACGTGGCTGCTCCCCTTGTTGTGTTCTCAGTGCCTAAAATCCTCAAATATTCTGGAAAAAAATCATATTCCATTTTCAGGGCATTTGGAGAACTTTTATTTTCAGGGTATTTTTTATTGCAAGGATAATTCAGAAAACAGATAGAAAAATACTATTTTTGCTTTATTTAATATAAATAACGGAAAGTAAAAAGAGGGTATAGAGAGTTGTGTTTACTAACTTCATCCATCTCATGCTCATTAAAAGGAATCCACTAACAAGGTTGATCAAGTCTTGTTAACTAACTCTTTTCAAATAACATGAAACCGGAGAAATTTCATATAATACTAGGTTACCTCAATGGGGATATGCACATCCCCAACAATAAGAATATCATATTTCTTCTTGACAGTAAGAGAGGAAATTCAAAACCTCCAATAGTGATTGTTGAAATTTTTCCAATAGAATTTACACTATTGACTTGATGTTGTTTCCTCGGAAAGTGTACTGTATGCTCATTACCATTAACATGAAAAGTGACATTGCCTTTGTTGCAATCAATAACAGCCCCTGCAGTATTCAAAAAGGGTCTACCAAGGATAATCGACATACTATCATCCTCGGGAACATCAAGAATAACAAAGTCCGTTAAAATTGTAACGTTTGCAACCACAATAGGCACATCCTTTCAAATACCGACATGTATAGCAGTGCCATTTGCAAAGATATTTCAGTATGTGTCAACTTATTCAAATCAAGTCTATGATATAAAGAGAGAGGCATAAAACTAACACCGGCTCCAAGATCACATAAATCAGTTTTAACATAGTTTCTTTTAATGGAGCATGGTATAGTTGGTACTCCTGGATCTCCAAGTTTCTTTGGTATTCCACCCTTAAAAGTGTAATTACAAAGCATGGTCGAAATTTCAGCTTTCGGTATCTTTCTTTTATTAGTAACAATATCCTTCATGTATTTAGCATAAGGATTCATTTTAAGCCTATCAGTCAAAGGCATACACAAAAAGATAGGTCTAATCATTTCAGCAAAGCGCTCAAAATCCTCATCATCCTTTTTCTTGGATGGTTTAGGAGGAAAGGGCATAGGTTTCTGAACCCATGGTTCTCTTTCTTTACCGTGCTTACTAGCAACGAAGTCTCTCTTATCATAACGTTTATTCTTTGATTGTGTTATCAAGATCAACAGTAAGTTCAATCTCTACATCATTGTCATTACTAGGTTGAGCATCAACACGAACATCATCATTAACATTATCACTAGGTTCATGTTAATTACCAGATTGTGTTCTAGCATCAGAAATAGAAATATCATTGGGATTCTCAAGTGTGTCAACAACAAGTTCACTAGAAGCATGCAAAGTCCTATCATTTTTCTTTTTCTTCTTCTTAGATGGACTAGGTGCATCTACATTAGTTCTCTGATAATTTTTCTCAATTCTTTTAGGGTGGCCCTCAGGATACGAAGGTTCCTGAGTCATTTCACCCCCTCTAGTCATAACTCGAACAACATTATCATTTTCTTATTATTTAATTCATTGAGCAAATCATTCTGAGCCTTAAGTACTTTCTCTACTTGAGTGGTAACCATAGAAGCATGTTCACTAATAAGTTTAAGTTCACCTTTAACACTAGCCATATAATCACTCAAGTGTTCAAGCATATCAGCATTGTGTTTCATTTGTCTACCAACATAAGGATTGAAGTTTTCTTGCTTAACCATAAAGTTGTCAAACTCATCCAAGCATTGGCTAGCAAACTTAGTAAATGGGATTTCACATTTATCGAATCTATAGAGAGGGTTTACCTTTACTACCTGTGTCGGCTTATCAAGATCATGTATTTCTTCAATAGGTGGTAAATTCTTAACATCTTCAGCGTTAATACCTTTTTCTTTCATAGATTTCTTTACCACTTGCATATCTTCAGGACCGAGAAATAGAATACCCCTTTTCTTCGGAGTAGGCTTAGGAGTTAGTTCAGGAAGTGTCCAATCATTTTCATTACTCAACATATTATTCAATAGCAGTTCAGCTTGATCAATAGTTCTTTCCCTGAAAACACAACCAGCACAACTATCCAGGTGGTCTGTGCAAGCATCGGTTATTCCATTATAAAAGATATCAAGTATTTCATTTTTCTCGAGAGGATGATCAGGCAAAGAATTAAGTAATCGAAGAAGCCTCCCCCATGCTTGTGGGAGACTCTCTTCTTCAATTTGCTCAAAATTATATATTTCCCTTAAAGCAGCTTGTTTCTTATGAGCGGGGAAATATTTAGCAGAGAAGTAATAGATCATATCCTGGGGACTACGCACACAACCAGGATCAAGAGAATTAAAACATGTTTTAGCATCATCCTTAAATGAGAATGGAAACAACTTAAGGATAAAGTAATAGAGAGTTTTCTCATCATTAGTGAACAGGGTGGCTATATCATTTAATTTAGTAAGATGTGCCACAACAATTTCAGATTCATAACCATAGAAAGGACCAGATTCAACCAAAGTAATTAACTCAGGATCGACAGAGAAATCAAAATCCTTATCAGTAATAAACATAGGTGAAGTAGCAAAAGCAGGGTCATATTTCATTCTAGCATTTGAAGACTTTTCTTTAGGCTTAGCTAATAATTTCTTAAGATTAGCAGTTTCCTCATCCATAACATAACCCTCAGGCACAAAAGGCAATTCATATCTAGGGGGAGAATCTTCATCATCACTTTCAACAATATTATCAGTTTCAATAATTTCATTCTCCCTAGCCCTAGCAAGATGTTCATCAAGAAATTCAACTAGTGGCACAGTATTATCAAGCATAGAAGTAGTTTCATCATAAGTATCATGCAAAGCAGAAGTGGCATCATAAATAACATGTGACATATCAGAATGAATAGCAGGAGTAGGTGTCGCAAGTTTACTCAAAACAGAAGGCGAATCAAGTGCAGAGCTAGATGGCAGTTCCTTACCTCCCCTCATAGTTGAGGGAAAATCTTGGTTATTTTATATTTCAAGTTCTTCATAGTGATCAGCAGATATAAATCCCAAGTGACTCAAAGAATAGAGCTATGCTCCCCGGCAACGGCGCCAGAAAATAGTGTTGATAACCCAGAAGTATAGGGGATCGCAACAGTTTTCGAGGGTAGAGTATTCAACCCAAATTTATTGATTCCACACAAGGGGAGCCAAAGAATATTCTCAAGTATTAGCAGCTTGAGTTGTCAATTCAACCACACCTGGAAACTTAATATCTACAGCAAAGTGTTTAGTAGGAAAGTAATATGATAGTAGTGGTAATGGTAGCAAAAGTAATATTTTTGGGTTTTATAGTGATTGTAACAGTAGCAGCGGAAAAGTAAATAAGCGAAGAACAATATATGAAAAGCTCGTAGGCATTGGATCGGTGATGGAGAATTATGTCGGATGCGATTCCTCATGCAATAGTTATAACCTAGGGTGACACAAACTAGCTCCAGTTCATCAATGTAATGTAGGCATGTATTCCGAATATAGTCATACGTGCTTATGGAAAAGAACTTGCATGGCATCTTTTTGTCCTACCCTCCCGTGGCAGCGGGGTCCTATTGGAAACTAAGGGATATTAAGGCCTCCTTTTAATAGGCTACCAGACCAAAGCATTAACACATAGTGAATACATGAACTCCTCAAACTACGGTCATCACCGGTAAGTAATCCCGATTATTGTCACTTCGGGGTTAACGGATCATAACACATAATAGGTGACTATAGACTTGCAAGATAGGATCAAGAACTCACATATATTCATGAAAACATAATAGGTTCAGATCTGAAATCATGGCACTCGGGCCCTAGTGACAAGCATTAAGCATAGCAAAGTCATAGCAACATCAATCTCAGAACATAAGTGGATACTAGGGATCAAACCCTAACAAAACTAACTCGATTACATGATAAATCTCATCCAACCCATCACCATCCAGCAAGCCTACGATGGAATTACTCACGCACGGCGGTGAGCATCATGAAATTGGTGATGGAGGAAGGTAGATGATGATGATGGCGATGGATTCCCCTCTCCGGAGCCCCGAACAGACTCTAGATCAGCCCTCCCGAGAGAGTTTAGGGCTTGGCGGCGGCTTGTATCCTAAAACGTGATGAATCCTTCTCCCTCATTTTTTTCTCGCCGAAAGTGAATATATGGAGTCAAGATGGACATCAGTGGAGCATCAGGGGGCCCACGAGCAGGCGTGCCCCAGGGGGGAGGGGGGTAGGCGCGCCCCCACCCTCGTGGACAGGGTGTGGGCCCCCTGACATGGATATTTTCACCAGTATTTTTTATATATTCCAAAAATAATCTCCGTTGATTTTCACGTCATTCTGAGAACTTTTATTTCTGCACAAAAATAACACCATGGCAATTCTGCTGAAAAC
This sequence comes from Triticum urartu, assembly GCF_003073215.2. NCBI lineage: Eukaryota > Viridiplantae > Streptophyta > Magnoliopsida > Poales > Poaceae > Triticum > Triticum urartu. The sequence goes on along the minus strand of NC_053024.1, from coordinate 341,905,766 downwards.
AGCATCAGTCCGGGTTAGTTCCATTCAAATCATGCAAGTTAGAGTCCAAAACAAGGGCAAAAGTATTTGGAAAAGTAGATACGACGGAGACGTATCACATTACTGATCACCTATCAAAGTGTGCTTCGCAGAAGCTTCCTGTGGAACCAGGAACTTTTGTTCCCCGTCTCTCTCACCCCTCCGTATCCCCAACAACAATGGCATGCAAAAGGAGAAAGTTGGACTAAGGTAAGCCTCTCCCGGTCGAGCCGTCTACTCCTGGCAGAGACCCTGCCGGAAACAACTCCTCATAGCCTGCCGGACCACCCCTCCAGCCAGGCCCATGGACCCCGCGAATGAGGCTAGTGCTCCCGCAGCAGAGGAGGTGTTCCTAGTCCTCATTGCCGATCCCCAGGCTCCAACTTGGGAAGGCACATCGTCCACTTCCTCCAGACCAGAGAACTCCTCGCCGGCCAAGATGAAGCTGAAAGAGTAGCCCGGAGGGCTAGTATGTATCAGTTTCTTGATGACACTATACAGAAGGAGGCCCAACGATGTGAAATTGAAGTGTGTCTACTGGGAGGATGGAAATGAACTGCTGGCTGAGATTCACAGAGGAATGTGCGGCTCCCACATTGGATCAAGGGCATTAGTTTGGAAAGCATTCCGGAAAGGATTATATTGTCCCACAACACTCCAAGATGCGGTCGAGCTCGTCACCACATGTGAAGCTTACCAGTTCCATTCCAAGAAAACACTCCTGCCTGCCCAAACCCTTCAGACAATCCCTCTATCTTGGCCATTTTCGGTCTGGGGGCTCGATACTCTCGGCCCCTTCCCCCGAGCAATTATGAGCTTTGAATTCCTGTTCATTGCCATCGACAAGTTTACAAAGTGGTTGGAAGTAACTACCGTGAGCAAGGTGACTGATCAGTCAGGTATCAAGTTCTTGAAAGAATTGGTGTATCGTTTTGTAGTTCCGGCAAGGATCACCACCGACAATGGCACCCATTTCACGAGCCACGCCTTCATGCAATATGTTCGTACCCTCAGATGCAAGATGTCATTTGCCTTTGTGGCACCCCCCGGAGAAATGGACAAGCTGAGAGGGCGAACACTGAAGTGCTACGTGGACTCAAGACAAGAACTTTTGATATGCTACAGAAGCACGGTAGGCGGTGGATCAAGGAGCTGCTGGAAGTTCTTTGGTCCCACGGAATGACACCTAACCGAGCTACCGGGCAGACTCCCTTCTCCCTAGTCTACGGGGCAGAAGCAGTTATCCCCACGGAACTCATTTACGGGTCCCCTCGAGTGCTTGCCTACGATGAAGTAGCACAAGATCAGCACTGGCGTGACGATGCTATGCTACTCGAGGAGAAACGTCTCCGGGCTGCTACGCGTGCTGCATGCTACCAGCAAGCCCTGCCTCGCTATCATAGCCGCAGGGTTCATTCCCGGTGTTTTGTGGAAGGTGACCTTGTCCTTAGGTGCATTCAGTCCGCCAAGGGTACACACAAGTTATCATCGAAGTGGGAAGGCCCTTATCGGGTGGTACAAGTCACCAGACCCGGCGCAGTTCGTCTGGAGACTGGAGATGGCACTCAGTTGCAAAACTCATGGAATATTAAGCATCTCCACAAGTACTACCCGTTTGTATAGGCCTTGCCTCACCTGCATGTAACCCCTAGTACGAAGCCAGGGCGATGACCGCGTGCAAGAGAAAATAAAGAAGCGCTGTAGGGGGGGCCCAACTAAGATTGTATGCATGCATGAGCACACCAAGATCACTGCATAGGCATTTCATGAGCATTTGCATATGCATATAGATAGGATCGCATGCTACATTCATTCTCATCTACATGAAGTTGCAGGTTCCTGCCATGAACTTGGCTTCATCAAGGAGTTGAGAATATTGCCCGGCGCAGCGATCCCTGGCAAGACAAACAGATAAGTTCTACCCCTTGTCCATTAGTGTTCTGTAAGGCTATAACTTTGCGTGAGAAAACCTCACTTATCCTTTGAGACTTAGGTGCTCCCATCCATGAATCGAATGTTGCTTCAGTCAGGATGGTCGCAGTGGCCTTTGATAAAAGGGAGTTGGCAAGGGGTTGGCCCCTCTGTCTGTTCCCCGACAGACTTAGTTATCCGGCAGACAAAGAGGGTGCTGTCAGGATAGCCTGCTGGGGAAAACTCGTTTATTTACAGTAAAGAGGCATTCCACCTCTGCATGGACATATACATGCACGGGTTCCCGGCAAGGTACATCTTTTTCAATCATATGCTAATACAAGTACAAGCATTACAGAACACTAAGATGGACTCGAGGGATTACATTATTTGAATTAAAATTTGGCGATTGCCTACAAGTTTAAGATTGAAAAAAGATAAGTGCTCCGTAATGCCCTTTCTTGTCCCTCTCCTCCTAGGCACGGCCGTCGAAGACGAGGAGGGCAAAAGGAGCGCCTGGGCAGGAGCCCAACCCGTTCCCGTCGGGCTTCAGGAGAGCTAGCCCGGTGGGAACAGAAGTGCGAGGTAATGCCTCGATGGAGAGCATGGTGGAAGGCAGATCCATGAACCAACATCACCAGGGTCAGCAAGACTCGGTAGGTCTAACGGAGCTGCAGCATGAGAGGAAGCCTGCCGGAGCCTAGCTGGAAGGCTGCTGGAGGAGCCCGGTAGCACCATCCGCACCTCTGCATCCAACTCCTCGGCAAATCACATTGCTGGGGAGGAGACACAAATGCAGATGATGGTGTCGCCGCCTGATGAAGATGGTGCGAGTGATGATTAGCCGGAGTCAGAGTCGTCGCTCCCCCGCCCACTACCGTCATCATCGCCATCACTGTCCTCCCCGTCGCTTTTGCTCGAGGAGGAGCTTTCATCATCGGTTGAGCTCTCTGCGCAGCACCCTAAGCGACCTCCCAAGCGCCCGAAGACCTTGACGGAGAGGAAGACGCTCTCCATTAATTTGAACTAGAGAACGTGCCCCTCTGAGAAGCCATGGGCACGAGCAAAAATCTTCCAGCCGCGACAAAGATACATCACATGAGGGGCAGGGAAATCGACATCAACCCACATGTCGCCATTTCCACAACCCCTCATGTGTAGCCTCAGAGCACGTGGTTGCTCGAGCTCCATCTCCCACGCAAAAGGGGTTGGAAGACAAAGATGACCACACAAGGGCTTATACAACCTGATGATGAAATCTCGAGGATGGTCCCCGACATGGCCTTCCATCAGAGAGGTAGCCGCCGGTGGGGTTACAGCCAAGGCGCCACCCCGCCCTCCTCCTCCTCGAGCACTGCGGCAACCTCGACCTCGCCCCCTCCTTCCTCCTCTCGCGGCGGGATCCGCCGCCCCAGGCTTTAGAGGAGGAGGGATGCACTGCCAAGTGGGATCCCTCGTCGCCGCCGCCAGAACATCACTACGACCTCGCCCTCTTACTATGGCTAGAAGAGAAGGGTTGTAGAGGAGAAAGAGAAGTGTGTGTAGAGAGGTACTGCCTTTGTCTCTTTTTATAGAAGGGATGGGGTAGTGGGCTGGCTCTCACGCGGGAAATGGCCGCCCTGCTCCTCCAATGCGGCCTCTCTGCGCCCTCGGCAGCTTTGGAATCAAGGCCGATTCTCTACTCCAATCGTTAATGCTCGATTTTCAGCCATGGCACTCCTCCCCATGCCCTCCGCATTCACCACCTACCATGCGCAATGCACGCGAAACACGTGGTAGGCACATGTGGGACAGGGGGGCGAATGGGAAGGCGGTTTCTACCCCGTGATCGTGGGGCGAGGCAAATCCATAAGCCATGACTGAAGTTCCTCCGCGGTGTTACACACGACGCGCGTAGAAACCAGAAACTGGCCCGAAATCAAGGCTGATGAAGAAGCAATGAAGACCTCAAGAGGCCAACCCCTTCAGCAACCCTTGCCTATGCACTTATTAGGCCCTACCCCGACGACGCTCAGCAGCACATTCGGGGCAGGCCTGGGGTCTTCTGACGGTGCAACAAACCCTGGGTCTGTTGCCCAGACTGTGCACATGCACGAGAGCAAGTTTGATGCACCAACCCAAGCCAGGATACAAGAAGTCAAGAGATTCGAAGAGCCCCCATGCAGCTCAGAGAGACTAAGGCCAAGCCAGAGAAGCAAGATATCGCCAAGAGAAGGGCCTCTGTCGGTGTCAAAACCGGTGGATCTCGGGTAGTGGGTCCCGAACAGTGCGTCTAAGGCGGATGGTAACAGGAGGCAGGGAACACGATGTTCTACCCAGGTTCGGGCCCTCTTGATGGAGGTAAAACCCTACGTCCTGCTTGATTAATATTGATAATATGGGTAGTACAAGAGTAGATCTACCACGAGATCAGAGAGGCTAAACCCTAGAAACTAGCCTATGGTATGATTGTATGTTGTCCTACGGACTAAAACCCTCTGGTTTATATAGACACCGGAAAGGGTTAGGGTTACACAAGGTTGGTTACAAAGGAGGAGATACACATATCCGTATTGCCTTGCTTGCCTTCCACGCCAAGTAGAGTCCCATCCGGACATGAGACGAAGTCTTCAATCTTGTATCTTCATAGTCTAACAGTCCGGCCAAAGGATATAGTCCGGCTGTCCGAAGACCCCCTAATCCAGGACTCCCTCAGTAGCCCCTGAACCAGGCTTTCAATGATGATGAGTCCGGCGCGCAGTATTGTCTTCGGCATTGCAAGGCGGGTTCCTCCTCCGAACACATCGCAGAAGAATTTGAATACAAGGATAGTGTCCGACCCTGCAAAATAAGTTCCATATACCATCATAGAGAGAATAATATTTCCACAAATATAATCCGCTGACACATTTTGGCAACATGACATTAGGCCATGGCTCGGTGATTATTCGAACCGCTTTTCCCCAACCAGCTCCACACATAACACAAGGCGGTTTCTTGACACGTCTTGTCAAAGCAAAGATCGTGTTCCCCTAATTACGGGATTCTCATCAATACGGTCGTGGGTAACCCAACCGAGTCTAGGACTCCTAGATTATAGGCAAGTCCCAAACAGCCACAGAGAGGACGCTTGATATTCACCCTCTTTATAAAGGGACAAGGCTTTTACTTTTTTTCCCTCCCATCCTCAATCGAATCCTTCCCCCCGCCTCGAGTTCTAACACCCAAAGCCTAGGTCAGGTGCTCCGGACCTTCGATCATGTCTGGATCCAGCCTTCAAGGCCGATGGATGCCCTCCTCCGTTACTGAAGAGGATATCAAGAAGTTGACGGAGGCCAGATACCTGACCGCCGAGGTTTCGCATCGGCTGCCTGCCTGAGGGCAGGTCGACCCTACTCCTGAACCCAACGAAGACGCCGTGTTCATCTCCCACTTCCTCCGAGGTCTAGGCCTCGCTCTGGATCCATTCGTAAGGGGTTTGATGTTCTATTACGGGCTAGATTTCCACGATCTAGCCCCGGACTCCTTTCTCCACATCTCAGCATTTATTGTCATGTGTGAGGCCTTCCTCCGCATTACCCCTCACTTCGGCATGTGGCTCAAGACCTTTGACGTGAAGCCGAAGATGGTCGAGGGGCAGCACGTAGCGTGCGGAGGCGCATTGATAAGCAAGATCGCTGGAGCTCCATGGCCAAAGGGTTCCTTTCCAGAGGTGTCCGGATTATGGCAACATGAGTGGTTTTACATCACAGCTCCCAGAAGTGCCAAGTGGGTGGCTGCCCCTGCTTTCCGCTCGGTCCCCCCACCACAACTGATGTCATGGATTAGCAGAGGGTTGAGCTGGGGTCCAACCAAGGACGTGCCTATACTGCAGAGCCGCATTCAAGATCTCTTCGAAGGAGATTTCATTCTGGTTATGATGGTGCAAGTCATGCTGGTTCGTCGGGTCCAGCCTTGAATACGCCGACCCCTCCGCATGTGGGAGTTCAACCTAGAAGGACCGCGCTCTATTCAGAATTTCCTCGGCCTGACGCATGAGGAGGTGTATAAATCATTCTTCGGACCCCAAATAGAGTGTCCGGATACTACCGAGCACGTGAGCCTGAGCAGCAACCGCACCGCCGAACAAGTAAGTAATCCTCTAGCTGAACACACCATCTTTCATTTATCATGACGTCATTCTAAGAAATTGCTCTTTGACCAGGACTGGCTAAAAAAGGAGAAGATGATTCGGTGTTCGGCCCCCCTTCCTGAGGGTTTGGAAAATCCGGTACTGGAAAAGATGCTCGAGCTAGCACCTTGCCCGGAGCCCTCAAAGGAAAATAGAGGGGGGAATGGTGAGGGCGGAAGCGGGCCCCCATCGCTCCCGATTCCAACCAAGGGAATGAGTGCCTCCGTGAAGGAGGATAACCAAGGGGAAGAATTTGACCCTCTCTCACTTCGGGGAAGGAAGAGAACTGCCTCTTAAGATCCGGAAACCCAGGCTTCCAAACGGGAGAAGAAATCTCCACTAGAGGGTCCTGCCTTGGAGGGTGCTCTTGCCGCACAAAGTCCGCGCGGGGATCAGCCCTCCAACGAGGTGTAACTAATTAAAAAGTACTTTAATAGTGAAGATATACTACCTTACCTCTAAGGAAAATAACCGAAGCGTTTATCTTGCAGTTTGGATCTTAGCCCTTCTCAACAGAGCTCGTCTTCGGGGGATCTTCTTCCGGAGATGATGGAGAGTGAAACGCCTCCCCCCCGGACTCCCCTGCCCGAGAAGCAGGCGACCTTGAAGTGTCATCACGGAGGGCCTCTCCGGATCCGGTGAGGCCAGAAGATAAACCCATAGTCACCCGAAATCCCCAGCGTCCGGCCCTTGAAGAGAGCAAAAAAAAGAGTCTGGCACCATCTGGTATGCGGTCGGACGTACTGAGGGAGCTATTGGAGCGAGCGGCCATCTCAGAAGAACTCTGTATGTTGATGGGTGCAGTGATGGAAAGAATTTCGTCTGCCGAAAGCGGATTGCATGAAGCCTTTATGAGTCTACTGACGAGCTTTGAGGTTGTCGGCCTTCTGGGAACGGGGGTCCCCAGACTTGCCTGCCTGCGGCCTGCGGCGTGGCTCAAAGGGGGGCCCAGCGCGGCCCATCTTCACCAACACAAACGCAAGACCCCCGCGAGGGGCCAAGCCTCGGCTTCCTCAGGCACGGCCTTGTCAGGCTGGCTCACGAGGAGGCGGAGAGATCAAGGCGGGGTACCTCACGAGGTGCCCGTGACGCAAGCCATGACGACCGAGGGTGCCAGGCGGGTGCCAGCCCGCGCAGTGTCCTCCTTTCCTCTTTGGTGCAAAGGGGGCAAGCGCAGCCGCGGAGTACCGAGGCATCAGGCAAAGGTTGCCATTTCGGTGCAACGAGACCAAGACCATGAGGACTACAAGATGGAGGTCACCGTGGAGCCCAAGATGGCGTCATCACCAGAGCTTTGCGCAGGCGAAGACTACTTTTGTCAGGATAGCTGATACTAGCTGTCCCCCTTCAAATTAGCCCGCCATTGTTGGCTCCCTTCCCGCTCGATATTTGGGAAGAGGACCAGGGCCTCTATAAATAGGACCAGCCACCCACAGAGCAAAGGGGTTTTTTTCAGGGGTTCAGAGGTTGGAAGGTGAGAGAGGGGTTTCAATCAGAGAGAGAGAGAGAAAGGTGACTGAACTCCTCCCTGCAGTTCATCACCCCAGCCAAGAACAGACCCTCACGAGGCTGTTCTTCCTTGTATTGTTCATCATCATCAGCCGAAGAGGCAATCCACCATACAACACACTGTAGTAGGGTATTACAATACAACGGTGGCCCGAACCAGTATAAACCCTGTGTCTCTTGTGTTGTTCTTTCCGTAGTTAGATCCTAGCAAGGCGGAGGGGTGCAGGTAGGTAGGAGGCGAAATCTCCACACGCACCCCAGTGTTCGAACCTCAAGGGTCTGCCGGAACCCGAAATCCGACATTTGGCGCGCCAGGTAGGGGTGCGCCGGGATTCGTCTTCCACCACCATGTTCTCCTCCGACCATCACGCCCATGTCTGACGCTCGTCGGGCCCGCGCCGAGCGCGGGGCCGCACTCGCTTCCCGCGTCGCCCAGACGGCCCCTGTCGGCAGGCGTCCTCGCCGTTCCCCGTCACCTGCCGTCAACGCCGCCACCGGCCCAGCGGGGGACGAGCAACAAGCATCGTCCCAGCATCCGTCCGTGCGGCAGGACGGCCGCACCGCAACTCCCTCGCTCACCCCAGCTGGATCTTCGTCCCAAGCGCTCCGTGTGCCCATGGAGGCTCGGGCTGGACTCATCACGGCAAACGAGCTCCTGCGCTACCATCCCGTCGACGACGTCTATGAACAATGGCTCGACCGCGTCGCCGAGCTCGTCCGCGCCGCAGGGGGCTCTCCTGCGCCGTCTGTTCCGCTGCACCGCACCCCGCCCCGCGCGGGCGATGAAGCTCCGGCGGCGCCCCGGCCGCCTCCTCCTCAGGACGGCGCCATGGATCCAAGGCGCATGGCCCCTCGGCGGAACCCGCTTCGTCAGGTGCCAGCGCGGCAAGAGCAGAGCTGTCAAGAAGCCCCTCGCCCGCAAGACGCTGCCCGGGCGCTCCCTGCCCCAGCACGTCATGACCATGCTCCTGCTCCTGCGCGTCAAGACCCCGCGCTGCTCCCAGCTGCAGTGCGTGGGGACATGCAAGACCAAGCTCCCCGTCATCCAAGGCCTCCCGTGGCCACAACAGGCTGCCGCGCCTTCACCGCCGAACTACGCAGCGTCGCGTGGCCCGACAAGTTCAAGCCAGACTTGCCTCCTCGCTACGACGGCATGGCTGACCCTGCGGAGTTCCTCCAGCTCTATGAGCTGGGCATCGAAGCTTCCAATGGAGACGAGAAGGCCATGGCGAACTGGTTCCCCATGGCGCTCAAGGACGGGGCCCGCACCTGGATCCTGAACCTGGCTCCAGGCACAATCTCCTCCTGGGACGAGATGCGCACCCGCTTCATTGCCAACTTCCAGGGCACTTGCGACCGGCCACCCGCCGTGAGTGACATGCGCCGCATCAAGCAACAGTACGGGGAGACCCTGCAGAAGTACATCCAGCGCTTCAACAACGCGCGCCTTAAGATTCCCAAGGTGACTGAGGAGGACACCATCTCGGCCTTCTCTGACGGCGTGCGCGACGTCAAGATGAAGGAGGAGCTAGCGATGCATGAAGACCTGTGAACTTCCTTGGAGCTGTTCAACCTAGCAACCAAGTGTGCCAGGGCCGAGGAAGGGCGTCTGTCCCTCCTCGAGCTGCCTGCCGCAGACCCAGAAAAGAAGAAGCCCAAGGCCAAGGATGTCAAGCGCAAGGGGGCTGCCGTGCTCGCGGCAGAACCAGACACCAAGCGAGGCAGAGATCAACCCGAACCTTCCAAGGGCAGCCGGTACTGTGTGTACCACGACCTCCGCACCCACAACACCAACGAATGTCAAGAGCTCCGAGCCGTGCGAGAAGGAAGGATCGGCCGTCGCCCTGACCGCAGTGACCGGGGCTACGGTCGAGGAGGAGGAAGGAACGCAGGACGCTGGGAAGACCGTGGCCCGCGCCAAGGGTGGAGAGATCAGCCTCGCGAGGGAGACTGGAGGGATCAGCCTCGCGAGGATCGCCCGCAAGGCAATGCAGGCCTCCCGCCGTTGCCGCCACAGCCAAGGAGAAACGAGGACTGCCACCAGGACGAGGGGGCTGGGGGCTTCCAGGAGCCGCGCGCGATCGCCTGCATCCTGGGCGGGGCACAAGCCCCAGCCTCTCAGCGTATCTTCAAGTTGTTCACCCGCGAAGTGAACGCAGTCCTCCACAGGCTCGAAGCCACGCGCCCTCTCAAGTGGTCGGCGTGCGCCATCACGTTCAGCTCAGCAGATCAGCTCAAGTGTGCGGCTACCGCCGGAGTTCTCCCGATGCTTTGCTCCCCGATCGTCAGCAACGTGGTGGTCACCAAGACCCTCATCGATGGCGGGGCAAGGCTCAACGTCCTGTCCGTGGAGACGTTCAACAACCTCCAAGTGCCCTACAGCCAGCTTCCGCCAACCAAGCCTTTCTCTGGTATCACCGACGGCTCCATGGTCCCGATTGGGCAGGTCCGCCTCCCTGTCACCTTCGGGGCACGCGACAACTACCGCACCGAGCTCATCGACTTCGACGTCGCTCACATTCGCCTGCCGTACAACGCCATCCTTGGGTACCCAGCGCTGGCCAAGTTCATGGACGTAACTCACCATGGCTACAACGTCCTCAAGATGCCAGGAAGCGGCGGAGTCATCACGGTGCCCTGTGAAGAGAAGGACGCAGTGTGTTCCCTGGAACGAGCCTTTCAGGCCGCGTCACTGGAAGACCCGGATCGTGGAAGCAGGAGGCCTCCAGAGACCGCCCCTAAGAAGAAGAAGACATCGTTCGGCCCGACCACTCAGGAGGCAGGCCCCTCTGGGTCCGCGCCTGCCCAGGGGAACCTCCTTCTATCGCATAGGAAAGCGCGCCCGGCGCCCACCTCAGGCAGGGCTCGGGGGCTCTCCCCTGGAGGGCCACCGACCTAGCTAGGGTAACGAGGGAGGCGCTTGGGCACCACATGGAGGCATGCTTCGAAGCACGTTTCCCTCAATAAGGAGCAAGGCAAGGAGATCCAGACCCTCAGGAGTTCGTCAGCAAGGCCAATCAGGAGCTACAGGAGTCAAGAGTCATGAAAGGCGGCCGCCGCCTACCAGCAGTGGCTCCCCATCCAGGCGAGGATGGTGGGCTGCGCGTCTGCATCGAGATACCAGGGCTCAACTGAGTCGCCTCTCTGGAGCGCCTCTGGCCCTCGCGAGTGGGGCGCTGCGGAGGCCCACCCCACAGCTACGTTCGCATGCCTTATGGCTTGCCGAACGCGGCTGACACGTACCAGCGCCTCATGAGGGGCTTCACGGAGGCACGAGAGGCCAGGCGTTCCGCAGCCCTGGCAGGGATGGAGATGGCCCGCGAGGAGCCGCCAGGCCTGGGGGCTCGTGAGGATCGGCTCCCGCAGCCCACCGAGCCTGCTACACCAACGCTCCTTCATCCTCAACATCATCAGGTGACATCTTTCGAGTTTTATTTCCAGCTGGGAGCGCCCCCCCCAGGGCTGCATTATTCCCAGGCCGCGTGGGTCCGTCCCTGCGGCGTGTATCCCTTTTTTATTCCATGTTTTTAGCTTACCTTGTTGGGGGCGCCCCTCAGGCTGCATGATCCCCAAGCCGCTCAGGCCAGGCCCAGCGGCATGTATCCCATTTGCGTTTATTTCCGATTATGTGTTAGACCCACCATGCTGGATTATTTGATGTCGGTCGACGTCACCTCTTCTTCTCCATGCCGACCACTTGCACGTTAAAGGGGGGGTACCTGAGCATCGCGACTCAGGGCTCTTACTGGATCTCCACCCCTCACCCTCTGGCCTTGTCCATGGCATCGCGACCTGGCATACCAGCGATGGCTGAGACCAGCTCGAGGGCCGGGACCCGAGGATGTAGAGTGCCGACATCTAACCAAATTTGCAGGGACACATCACAAGATAAGGCCTAGTGCCAGGCCAACCCGCCTAGAGGTAGGGCCCCGTGAGTCCCGCGCTGGCTCACGGGTGCCCAGATACACCTTGCCAGGACCTACCGTGCCAGCCACGTGTCAGGGCGGGGCTGTACACGCCCCGGGGGCTCCTCCCGGAGGGGGGCCCCGTCCTACGTACCAGTGGAAGCACCATGCTCCGCGCTGGCTGACGACACTGCCGAGGAGCGGCTATGCCCGTACACATATGGTAGCGCTATGCTCCGCGCTGGTGATAAACAACTGAGGGTGGCCCCCGGGCCGCACCAACCTCAGGGAGCCCAGAGCTCACTGTCTAGCCTCATCGTAACGCCTCCCCTCGAGAGTGCCGCGTGAGGGGGCTAGGCACGGGGGCTGCGCCTGGGTCACACCCAGACGCACACCGCCCAGCCAGGTCTCCCCGGGCCTGGTTCGTCGCGCGTCTCTCCCCGAGTGGAGCCAAGGTACGAAGGCCGTTTGAGCGTCAAGGGGGACTCCTGAGCATCGCGACTCAGGAGCCTAACTGGTCACGTAGCCCCTCACTCCGTGGCCCCGTCCTGGTTTCCGGTCGGGACCAATGCTAGGTGAGGCACGCGCGCGGCCGGGCTCTGCAGATGTAGAACGGTAGATCCACCCGCATCACAACTCCCTACTTGTTGTTCGTGCGCCAAGGGGGACTCCTGAGCATCGCGACTCAGGAGCCTAAGTTTTCACGTGGCCCCTCACTCCTTGACCCCGTCCTGGTTTCCGGTCGGGACCAACGCTGGGTGAGGCATGCGCGGGGCCGGGCTCTGCCGGCGTAGAACATAAGCAAGTAGGAAGGAAAGGTGCAAATTTCAAGGAATTCAAAAGCAAATATTAAAGTCCACACTGTTATCTCAATGCCAAACGCAAGTTTAAACACCTCCCCGAGGCATGATACATGTGCAGAAATTAAAGGCAGGACAGGAGCCGCGACGGAGTCACTTGTCGGTGGTGGGGCAGCGCAGATTGGGTACGCCTCACGGAGCGGTGGGGTCGGCAGCTCCTTGCTTCGGCTTGGTGCTGAAGGCCCGGAACTTCCCCAGCAGTGCCTCTGCGCAACCCTTCACGGCCTCGGCAGCGGCAGCGGCACGCTCGCCGCTCACTGGCTCCAGCAGGCTGTCGAGGTCGACACCGGGATCACGAAGGTAGATGTGGGTGAGGATCCGCGTCAGTGCTGCAGAAGACAGGACACGCGCCTCGGCCTCGGCCGTGGGGCCAAGGCCAAGGGCGACATCTTCAAGAGCGTGAACCAGGAAGGGAAGCAGCTTGGCGGGGCCGTCCTCGGCGCCAGCCAGTGGGCTCTCCAGGCCGCTGTCGTAAAGCGCTCTCAGTGAGGAGCGAGCCCTCGCCTCCGTCTCCGTGAAGGCCACGCGGTCCTCGGCAAGAACCAAGGCCTCGTCGTCCAGCTTGGCCTTCCTCGCCCCCAACTCCTGCTCCAGCGCGCCTAGGTGGTCGCGGCGTTTCTTGAGCTTGACCTCCCTCTCCTCGAGAGCCGCCTCACGAGCCTTCACGCCTTCTTCCTGCTCTTGGCGAAGGCGGACCTCGTTCGTGAGCTGGTCCCACAAATCTTGCAGCTCGCCCTCTAGCGCCTTGCAACGCCCATGGACGTCGACCACCTCCCCCAGGGTTGCGTCACGAGCAGCCTTCGCCTCAAGGACGGCCTGCTTCTCCTCGTCGCATGCCGTCGAGGCCTGGACCAGCGCCGCCCGAATCGAAGCGTCGGAGCAAACCCATCCTGAAGCCAGCTCCAAGCGCCCGACCACCAAGCGGGGGTTGGCGCCAAGAAGATCCTGCCGCAGTCGGTCTAGCTCAGCAACAGCACGATCCAGAACGGCAGAAGGAGTCGGAGAGATAGCAGCCGGTGGAGTAGGAGGAGAAGGCGGCAGCGCGGCCGCAACATCCTGAGGCGGAGTCTGCCGCGCCCCGACAGCTGTAGTGGCGGCGGCAGGCAAGAGCACCTCGGGAGCCACTTGGTCCGTGGGGGATGAGCTCGCCCCAACCGGCTTAGCCAGGCCTCGCGAGGACGACCGGGCAGGAGAAGCCTGTGCGTCGCAATCACCCTCCTTCGCAGGCAGAGGCGCTGCCATGGGTGGAACCTCGGGAGCTCCCTTCGGCTTTTTGCTGCGGGCGCCAGCCTATCCAAGAAATGCGGACGTCAAGCCTCAAAAGCAGAGCAAGAAATAAAGACAAGAATCGAATGCTTATGGGTCGTCGCCAGTTAGCTCAAGCGGCCTCCGGCCAAATTTGAAGCCTGAAAGCCGGCTGGAAGGGTCAACCTCGGGAAGCTTGGAGGCGGAAGGTGCATCTGCGGTCCGCCCCGGGGCCAGGGCAGACCCGCGGGAGATTAGCCCGGTCCTGTCCTTCTTCGGGATCGGGGGTGAGCTCCCGCCGTCCTGCTCGTCGTTGTCCTCGTCGCCGTCTTCATCATCATCCTCGTCGTCATCGCTCGGAGAGAGGCGGAGAACGTGGGACCTGCGCCGGGGGAGGGGAGCCCTCGACTCTCCGTCAGTCGCCTCGGAGCCAGGCCCTTTTCCCCGCTCCCCTCCTTCCTCCTCTTCGCTGGAGTTGTCGGAGGGCACGTCCACCGGTTCCTCGGGGGTTTCCATGGGCACGGGCCCGTCCCCGTTGAAGACGGGCATGGACTCAACTACCTGCTCCAAGTCGTCGCGGAGGAACAAGGGCGTAGGAGCACCCGCCAACCTCGCCACATCACCCCGACCAGAGACTGGAGGACCGCAGCCAGATCTCCGTCGGCTAAGGCCACGGGGCTCGGACGGGGCCTACACATCGGAAGTGAGTACTGCCGAAGCGGAGCCAGCTGGTCCTCCAGGAATTCCCTCAGCAGCAACGCGCCGGTCAGCTTCGCTGCCGCCATATTGGCCGGCCTCAGATCCGCGTCCATCTTCTCCAACATTAGCTTTGCGCGGGGGTCCATGAGCTCTGCTCGACCCCAATTGCTGGAGCTCATGGGCTGCTCCATGGGCAAGATCAGCCGAGGGTGGATGCGCCCAGCATCCACCTAGACCCACTTGCTCCTGAAGCCCTCAATCCTTTTCCCGGGGTTCGAAATGGCAATGGCGCCACCGTATGTGACGAAGCTCGCGCACGCGGAAGCAGTACCACGAGAGGTCCGGAGGTAGAAGTAGTGGTGCAGCAAGGCCACTGAGGGTTGCACCCCTACGTGAGCCTCGCAGTAATAGACAAAGATTGCCAAGAGAAGGACGGAGTTGGGGTGGAGATGGAGGGCTTGTAGCATATAGTTGCGGAGGACAGAGAAGAAGAACTGGAGAAGGGAGGCACCAGGCCAGCAGCAATGGCACTTACGAAGAGCGGATAGAAGGAGCTCCCTTGACCCTCAGGGGTGGCGGAGCCGGCTTTAAACACCTTCGCCCCGTTGATGCCCCGCGCCGTCGCCATCCGGCGCAACCGGGCAAGGCTCGCCTCCGACACGTTCGGCGGGTCCAGGGCAGACGAGTACCAAGCTACAGCCGGGGACGAGGCGCCATGGCTTCCTAGGTCACACGGTCGGAGTGGATCTAGAAATTTTGGAGGAAGGAAGGAGAGACGCAAGAAAGGGGATCTGAGCAGCAACCGGGGAAAGCAAGAAGCAAAGCCTAGGTGGATGCTGCTCCTTTATCAACTCGCGCGGTTGCTAAGGCGCCCACGTCCAATCAACCGCCACGCGGCACCCAAGGCCGCAGGCTGTTAGGGCCCGCAGCGCTTCGCTCTTGCCCTTTCGCCTCCCTGCACGACCAAGTCCGGGCGCGCCTTGGGCCTGGGGGCTACTGTCGGTGTTCTGGGAACGGGTGTCCCCAGACTTGCCTGCCTGCGGCCTGTGGCGTGCCTCAAAGGGGGGCCCAGCGCGGCCCATCTTCACCAACACAAACCCAAGACCCTCACGAGGGGCCAAGCCTCACGGGGCGGACGACGCGGAGCTTCCTCAGGCACGGCCTCGTCAGGCTGGCTCACAAGGAGGCGGAGAGATCAAGGCGGGGTACCTCACGAGGTGCCCGTGACGCAAGCCATGACGACCGAGGGCGCCAGGCGGGTGCCAGCCCGCGCAGTGTCCTCCTTTCCTCTTTGGTGCAAAGGGGGCAAGCGCAGCCGCGGAGTACCGAGGCATCAGGCAAAGGTTGCCATTTCGGTGCAACGAGACCAAGACCAGGAGGACTACGAGGGAGGTCACCGTGGAGCCCAAGACGGGTCATCACCAGAGCTTTGCGCAGGCGAAGACTACTTTTGTCAGGATAGCTGATACTAGCTGTCCCCCTTCAAATTAGCCCGCCATTGTTGGCTCCCTTCCCGCTCGATATTTGGGAAGAGGACCAGGGCCTCTATAAATAGGACCAGCCACCCACAGAGCAAAGGGGGGTTTTTCAGGGGTTCAGAGGTTCAGAGGTTGGAAAGTGAGAGGGGTTTCGATAGAGAGACAGAAGAGAGAGAGAGAGAGAGAGAAGGTGACTGAACTCCTCCCAGCAGTTCATCGCCCCAGCCAAGAACAGACCCTCGCGAGGCTGTTCTTCCTTGTTATTGTTCATCATCATCAGCGCAAGAGGCAATCCACCACACCACACACTAGAGTAGGGTATTACACCACAACGGTGGCCCGAACCAGTATAAACCCTGTGTCTCTTGTGTTGTTCTTTCCGTAGTTAGATCCTAGCGAGGCGGAGGGGTGCAGGTAGGTAGGAGGCGAAATCTCCGTGTGCACCCCAGTGTTCAAACCTCAAGGGTCTGTCGGAACCCGAAATCCAACAGAGGTACGTGAAATGATATACTTTTTGATAGTACCGCACATTTTAGATGTGCCCTGTGTAGATAGTAGCCCCTGAGACTCTGGTTGTCGTCGAGAACGGCGGCGAACAGAGGATCGTAGTCCCAGGTAATAACCAAACCGCCTTTATGTGCAGGTGGTGGAAGCTCTGGTGGCTAGCCGGATTAATGAGTTTGCTGAACTAAAGCGGCAACTAGATGCGGCAGATGCCGACATTGAGCTTGTTAACAAGTAGCTTGATGAAGCACAGGGTAAGTAATCTTTTCTGGTGAATGTCACATAGTAAGAGAAGCATGATGCCAGTATCTTTAATATGTTGTGACTGCAGATGGAGCTGCCACCGTGGAGACCCTTCGGGCGGAACTTGCCCGAGGCAAAGAACAAGCAAGAAGTAGTAATGCGGCTGCTTTGAAGGCGGCCGAAGAGTTAAGAGCCGAGAGGGCTATGCATTGCGAAAGCAAAGAGAAGATGGCCAAGATGGCCGTAAAGTTAAAAGACACTGCCGACCGTTGCCAGTTCCTTGAAGAAGAGAACCGAGCGAAGGCAACGGACCTTGAAAAGGCCATGGTGGCGACCAAAGACACACGCTCTGCTATGAGGGCGAAGAAGGAGGAGCTGCGTGAAGCCGGGGATATTGCGGCTAGGAAGCCCTTTCTGCTGTGGAGGAAGTTCGGAGATCCGCGGTATGCCCCTCTGGATCGGCTGTGGAGTTCGGCAGACGCATATATGGACTTGGCGGCGAGCGCTCTCGATGCCGTTGAATACTTCTGAGATCAGACAGATCGTGAAGTGGACATGTTCTTGCTCTGCTTCTGAGGCTTGACGTCCGCATTTCTTGGATAGGCTGGCGCCCGCAGCAAAGAAGCCAAAGGGAGCTCCCGAGGTTCCACCCGTGGCAGCGCCTCTATCTGCGACGGAGGGTGATCGCGACGCACAGGCTTCTCCTGCCCGGTCGTCCTCGCGAGGCCTGGCTGAGCCGGCTGGGGCGAGCTCATCCCCCACGGCCCAAGTGGCTCCCGAGGTGCTCTTGCCTGCCGACGCCACAACAGCTGTCGGGGCGCGGCAGACTCCGCCTTAGGATGTTGCGGCCGCGCTGCCGCCTTCTCCTCCTACTCCACCGACTGCTGTCTCTCCAACTCCTTCTGCCGTTCTGGATCGTGCTGTTGCTGAGCTAGACTGACTGCGGCAGGATCTTCTTGGCGCCAACCCCCGCTTGGTGGTCGGGCGCTTGGAGCTGGCTTCAGGATGGGTTCGCTCCGACGCTTCGATTCGGGCGGCGCTGGTCCAGGCCTCGACGGCATGCGACAAGGAGAAGCAGGCCGTCCTTGAGGCGAAGGCTGCTCGTGACGCAGCCCTGGGGGAGGTGGTCGACGTCCGTGGGCGTTGCAAGGCGCTAGAGGGCAAGCTGCAAGATTTGTGGGACCAGCTCGCGAACGAGGTGCGCCTTCGCCAAGAGCAGGAAGAAGGCGTGAAGGCTCGCAAGGCAGCTCTCAAGGAGAGGGAGGTCAAGCTCAAGAAACGCCGCGACCACCTAGGCACGCTGGAGCAGGAGTTGGGGGCGAGGAAGGCCAAGCTGGATGACGAGGCCTTGGTTCTTGCCGAGGACCGCGTGGCCTTCACGGAGATGGAGGTGAGGGCTCGCTCCTCACTGAGGACGCTTTACGACAGCGGCCTGGAGAGCCCACTGGCTGGCGCCGAGGACGGCCCCGCCAAGCTGTTTCCCTTCCTGGTTCACGCTCTTGAAGATGTCGCCCTTGGCCTTGGCCCCACGGCCGAGGCCGAGGCGCGTGTCCTGTCGTCTGCAGCACTGACGCGGGTCCTCACCCACATCTACCTTCGTGATCCCGGTGTCGACCTCGACAGCCTGCTGGAGCCAGTGAGCGGCGAGCGTGCCGCTGCCGCTGCCGAGGCCGTGAAGGGTCGCGCAGAGGCCCTGCTGGGGATGTTCCGGGCCTTCAGCAACAAGCTGAAGCAAGGAGCTGCCGACCCCACCACTCCGTGAGGCGTACCCAATCTGCGCTGCTCCACCACCGACAAGGGACTCCGTCGCGGCTCCTGTCCTGCCTTTAATTCCTGCACATGTATCATGCCTCGGGGAGGTGTTTAAACTTGCGTTTGGCATTGAGATAACAGTGTGGACTTTAATATTTGCTTTTGAATTCCCTTAAATTTGCACCTTTCCTTCCTACTTGCTTATGTTCTACGCTGGCAGAGCCCGGCCCCGCGCATGCCTCACCTAGCGTTGGTCCCGACCGGAAACCAGGACAGGGTCAAGGAGTGAGGGGCCACGTGACAAGTTAGGCTCCTGAGTCGCGATGCTCAGGAGTCCCCCTTGGCGCACGAACAACAAGTAGGGAGGTGTGATGCGGGTGGATCTACCGTTCTACGTCTGCAGAGCCCGGCCGCGCGCGTGCCTCACCCAGCGTTGGTCCCGACCGGAAACCAGGACGGGGCCATGGAGTGAGGGGCTACGTGACCAGTTAGGCTCCTGAGTCGCGATGCTCAGGAGTCCCCCTTGACGCTCAAACGGCCTTCGTACCTTGGCTCCACTCGGGGAGAGACGTGCGACGAACCAGCCCCGGGGGGACCTGGCTGGGCGGCGTGCGTCTGGGTGTGACCCAGGCGCAGCCCCCGTGCCTAGCCCCCTCATGCGGCACTCCCGAGGGGAGGCGTTACGATGAGGCTAGACAATGAGCTCTGGGCTCCCTGAGGTTGGTGCGGCCCGGGGGCCACCCTCAGTTGTTTATCACCAGCGCGGAGCATAGCGCTACCATATGTGTACGGGCATAGCCGCTCCTCGGCAGTGTCGTCAGCCAGCGCGGAGCATGGTGCTTCCACTGGTACATGGGAGGGGGCCCCCCTCCGGGAGGAGCCCCCGGGGCGTGTACAGCCCCGCCCTGAGACGTGGCTGGCACGGTAGGTCCTGGCAAGGTGTATCTGGGCACCCGTGAGCCAGCGCGGGACTCACGGGGCCCTACCTCTAGGTGGGTTGCGCCTGGCACTGGGCCTTATCTTGTGATGTGTCCCTGCAAAATTGGTTAGATGTCGGCACTCTACGTCCTCGGGTCCCGGCCCTCGAGCTGGTCTCAGCCGTCGCTGGTATGCCAGGTCGCGATGCCATGGACAAGGCCAGAGGGTGAGGGATGGAGATCCAGTAAGAGCCCTGAGTCACGATGCTCAGGTACCCCCCCCTTTAACGTGCAAGTGGTCGGCATGGAGAAGAAGAGGTGACGTCGACCGGCATCAAATAATCCAGCATGGTGGGTCTAACACATAATCGGAAATAAACACAAATGGGATACATGCCGCTGGGCCTGGCCCGAGCGGCTTGGGGATCATGCAGCCTGAGGGGTGCCCCCAACAAGGTAAGCTAAAAACATGGAATAAAAAAGGGATACACGCCGCAGGGACGGACCCACGCGGCCTGGGAATAATGCAGCCCTGGGGGGCGCTCCCAGCTGGAAATAAAACTCGAAAGATGTCACCTGATGATGTTGAGGATGAAGGAGCGTTGGTGTAGCAGGCTCGGTGGGCTGCGGGAGCCGATCCTCACGAGCCCCCAGGCCTGGCGGCTCCTCGTGGGCCATCTCCATCCCTGCCAGGGCTGCGGAACGCCTGGCCTCTCGTGCCTCCGTGATGCCCCTCATGAGGCGCTGGTACGTGTCAGCCGCATTCGGCAAGCCGTAAGGCATGCGAACGTAGCTATGGGGTGGGCCTCCGCAGCGCCCCACTCGCGAGGGCCAGAGGCGCTCCAGAGAGGCGACTCGGTTGAGCCCTGGTAGGTCGATGCAGACGCGCAGCCCACCATCCTCGCCTGGATGGGGAGCCACTGCTGGTAGGCGGCGGCCGCCTTTCATGACTCTTGACTCCTGTAGCTCCCGATTGGCCTTGCTGACGAACTCCTGAGGGTCTGGATCTCCTTGCCTTGCTCCTTATTGAGGGAAACGTGCTTCGAAGCACGCCTCCATGTGGTTCCCAAGCGCCTCCTTCGTGACCCTAGCTAGGTCGGTGGACCTCCAGGGGAGAGCCCCCGAGCCCTGCCTGAGGTAGGCGCCGGGCGCGCTTTCCTATGCGATGGAAGGAGGTTCCCCTGGGCAGGCGCGGACCCAGAGGGGCCTGCCTCCAGAGTGGTCGGGCCGGACGATGTCTTCTTCTTCTTAGGGGCGGTCTCTGGAGGCCTCCTGCTTCCACGATCCGGGTCTTCCAGTGACGCGGCCTGAAAGGCTCGTTCCAGGGAACACACCGCATCCTTCTCTTCACAGGGCACCGTGATGACTCCGCCACTTCCTGGCATCTTGAGGACGTTGTAGCCGTGGTGAGTTACGGCCATGAACTTGGCCAGCGCTGGGTACCCAAGGATGGCGTTGTACGGCAGGCGAATGGGAGTGACGTCGAAGTCGATGAGCTCGGTGCGGTAGTTGTCGCGTGCCCCGAAGGTGACAGGGAGGCGGACCTGCCCAATCGGGGCCGTGGAGCCATCGATGATACCGGAGAAAGGCTTGGTTGGCTGAAGCTGGCTGTAGGGCACTTGGAGGTTGTTGAACATCTCCACGGACAGGACGTTGAGCCTTGCTCCACCATCGATGAGGGTCTTGGTGACCACCACGTTGCTGACGATCGGGGAGCAAAGCATCGGGAGAACTCCGGCTGTAGCCGCACACTTGAGCTGATCTGCTGAGCTGAACGTGATGGCGCACGCCGACCACCTGAGAGGGCACGTGGCTTCGAGCCTGGGGAGGACTGCGTTCACTTCGCGGGCGAACAACTTGAAGATACGCTGAGAGGCTGGGGCTTGTGCCCCGCCCAGGATGCAGGCGATCGCGCGCGGCTCCTGGAAGCCCCCAGCCCCCTCGTCCTGGTGGCAGTCCTCGTTTCTCCTTGGCTGAGGCGGCAACGGTGGGAGGCCTGCGTTGCCTTGCGGGCGATCCTCGCGAGGCTGATCCCTCCAGTCTCCCTCGCGAGGCTGATCTCTCCACCCTTGGCACGGGCCACGGTCTTCCCAGCGTTCCTTCCTCCTCCTCGACCGTAGCCCCGGTCACTGCGGTCAGGGCGACGGCCGATCCTTCCTTCTCGCACGGCTCAGAGCTCTTGACATTCGTCGGTGTTGTGGGTGTGGAGGTCGTGGTACACACAGTACCGGCTGCCCTTGGAAGGTTCGGGTTGATCTCTGCCTCGCTTGGTGTCTGGTTCTGCCGCGAGCACGGCAGCCCCCTTGCGCTTCACATCCTTGGCCTTGGGCTTCTTCTTTTCTGGGTCGTCGGCAGGCAGCTCGAGGAGGGAGAGACGCCCTTCCTCGGCCCTGGCACACTTGGTTGCCAGGTTGAACAGCTCCAAGGAAGTGCACAGGTCTTCATGCATCGCCAGCTCGTCCTTCATCTTGACGTCGCACACGCCGTCGGAGAAGGCCGAGATGATGTCCTCCTCAGTCACCTTGGGAATCTTGAGGCGCGCGTTGTTGAAGTGCTGGATGTACTTCTGTAGGGTCTCCCCGGGCTGTTGCTTGATGCGGCGCATGTCACTCACGGCGGGTGGCCAGCCGCGAGTGCCCTGGAAGTTGGCGATGAAGCGGGTGTGCATCTCGTCCCAGGAGGAGATTGTGCCTGGAGCCAGGTGCGGGCCCCGTCCTTGAGCGCCATGGGGAACCAGTTCGCAATGACCTTCTCGTCTCCGTTGGAAGCTTCGATGCCCAGCTCGTAGAGCGGGAGGAACTCCGCAAGGTCAGCCATGCCGTCGTAGCGAGGAGGCAAGTCTGGCTTGAACTTGCCGGGCCACGCGATGCTGCGTAGTTCGGCGGTGAAGGCGCGGCAGCCTGCTATGGCCACGGGAGGCCTTGGATGACGGGGAGCTTGTTCTTGCATGTCCCCACGCGCTGCAGCTGGGAGCAGCGCGGGGTCTTGACGCGCGGGAGCTGGAGCATGGTCACGACGTGCTGGGGCAAGGAGCGCCCAGGCAGCTTCTTGCGGGCGAGGGACTTCTTGACAGCTCTGCTCTTGCCGCGCTGGCACCTGACGGAGCGGGTTCCTCCCAGGGGCCACACGCCTTGGATCCATGGCGCCGTCCTGAGGAGGAGGCGGCCGGGGCGCCGCCGGAGCTTCATCGCCCGCACGGGGCGGGGTGCGGTGCAGCGGAACGGACGGCGCAGGAGAGCCCCCTACGACGCGGTCGAGCCATTCTTCATAGATGTCGTCGACGGGATGGTAGCGCAGGAGCTCGTTTGCCGTGATGAGTGCAGCCCGAGCCTCCATGGGCGCGCGGAGCGCCCGGGACGAAGATCCAGCTGGGGTGAGCGAGGGAGTTGCGGTGCGGCCGTCCTGCCGCACGGACGGATGCTGGGACGATGCTTGCTGCTCGTCCCCCGCTGGGCCGGTGGCGGCATTGACGGCAGGTGACGGGGAACGGCGAGGACGCCCGCCGGCAGGGGCCGTCTGGGTGACGCGGTAAGCGAGTGCGGCCCGGCGCTCGGCGCGGGCCCGACGAGCGTCAGACATGGGCATGATGGTCGGAGGAGAACGTGGTGGTGGAAGACGAATCCCGGCGCACCCCTACCTGGCGTGCCAAATGTCGGATTTCGGGATCCGGCAGACCCTTGAGGTTCGAACACTGGGGTGCGTGCGGAGATTTCGCCTCCTACCTACCTGCACCCCTCCGCCTCGCTAGGATCTAACTACGGAAAGACACAGGGTTTATACTGGTTCGGGCCACCGTTGTGGTGTAATACCCGACTCTAGTGTGTGGTGTGGTGGATTGCCTCTTCGGCTGATGATGATGAACAATACAAGGAAGAACAGCCTCGCGAGGGTCTGTTCTTGGCTGGGGCGATGAATTGCTGGGAGGAGTTCAGTCACCTTTCTCTCTCTCTCTCTGATTGAAACCCCTCTCTCACCTTCCAACCTCTGAACCTATGAACCCCTGAAAAAAAACACTTTGCTCTGTGGGTGGCTGGTCCTATTTATAGAGGCCCTGGTCCTCTTCCCAAATATCGAGCGCGAAGGGAGCCAACAATGGCGGGCTAATTTGAAGGGGGATAGCTAATATCAGCTATCCTGACAAAAGTAGTCTTCGCCTGCGCAAAGCTCTGGTGATGACGCCATCTTGGGCTCCACGGTGACCTCCATCTTGTAGTCCTCATGGTATTGATCTCGTTGCACCGAAATGGCAACCTTTGCCTGATGCCTCGGTACTCCGCGGCTGCGCTTGCCCCCTTTGCACCAAAGAGGAAAGGAGCACACTGCGCGGGCTGGCACCCGCCTGGCACCCTCGGTCGTCATGACTTGCGTCACGGGCACCTCGTGAGGTACCCCGCCTTGATCTCTCCGCCTCCTCGTGAGCCAGCCTGACAAGGCCGTGCCTGAGGAAGCTCCGCGTCGTCCGCCTCGCGAGGCTTGGCCCCTCGCGAGGGTCTTGGGTTTGTGTTGGTGAAGATGGGCCGCGCTGGGCCCCCCTTTGAGCCACGCCGCAGGCCGCAGGCAGGCAAGTCTGGGGACACTCGTTCCCAGAAGGCCGACAACCTCAAAGCCAGTCAGTAGACTCATAAAGGCTACATGCAATCCGCTTTCGGCGGACGAAATTCTTTCCATCACTGTACCCATCAACATACGGTGTTCTTCTGAGATGGCCGCTCGCTCGAATAGCTCCCTCAGTACGTCCGACTGCATACCAGATGGTGCCAGACTCTTTTTTTTGCTCTCTTCAAGGGCCGGACGCTAGGGACTTCGGGTGACTATGGGTTTATCTTCTGGCCTCACCGGATCCGGAGAGGCCCTCCGTGATGACACTTCAAGGTCGCCCGCTTCTTGGGCAGGGGAGTCCGGGGGGAGGCGTTTCGCTCTCAATCATCTCCGGAGGTAAGGTAGTATATCTTCACTACTAAAGTACTTTTTAATTACTTACACCTCGTTGGAGGGCTGATCCCCGCGCGGACTTTGTGCGGCAAGAGCACCCTCCAAGGCAGGACCCTCTAGTGGAGATTTCTTCTCCCGTTTGGAAGCCTGGGTTTCCGGATCTTCAGAGGCAGTCCTCTTCCTTCCCCGAAGTGAGAGAGGGTCAAATTCTTCCCCTTGGTTATCCTCCTTCACGGTGGCGCTCATTCCCTCGGTTGGAATCGGTAGCGATGGGGGCCCGCTTCCGCCCTCACTATTCCCCCCTCTATTTTCCTTTGAGGGCTCCGGGCAAGGTGCTAGCTCGAGCATCTTTTCCAGTACCGGATTTTCCAAACCCTTAGGAAGGGGGGCCGAACACCGAATCATCTTCACCTTTGTTAGCCAGTCCTGGTCAAAGAGCAATTTCTTAGAATGACGTCATGATAAATGAAAGATGGCGTGTTCAGCTAGAGGATTACTTACTTGTTCGGCGGTGCGGTTGCTGCTCAGGCCCACGTCCTCGGTAGTATCCGGACACTCTATTTGGGGTCCGAAGAATGATTTATACAACTCCTCGTGCGTCAGGCCGAGGAAATTCTGAATAGAGCGCGGTCCATCTGGGTTGAACTCCCACATGCAGAGGGGTCGGCGTTTGCAAGGCTGGACCCGACGAACCAGCATGACTTGCACCATAATAACCAGACTGAAATCTCCTTCGAAGAGATCTTGAATGAGTGGCTGCTGAGCACTATTTTGAAGAAGTTGTTGAGGGTGCTTGTTTGATAGAGGCCCAGTGCTCGAAGAATATTATGTTTGAGTGATATGTATTCCCATTGTAAACACAATGTTTTAATGAAATTTATTAAGGCTGTATTTATACTTTTTCCTGAAAGTAATATGATGACTCATGTGCAGCCGTTTATGTATATATGTATACAACCTGAAAGATTGCAGTCGTCGGCTTCAACCCCCACGCATATAATGCGGAGGTGCTCGTAGAAGACGTGTGTTCACACTTAACCCAACGTCTTGGTCCTATTAAGGAGTGATAGTGCAGCAAACGAGGCAACCGGACTATAATGCTTTAACACTTTCACTTAGCCATAGTAGTTTGACGGTGGGGCTACTATATTGCCCATGGTGGCTCCGCACTCTTCCGAATTCGGGATGCTTACATGCCTGACCGGGAAACGGTCCTTCGTTAAGGCGGAGGAATTCTAACATTCCGATAGGTCATCGAGTGGTTGACCAGTCTCGCGCTATATCATGACAATCAGTTTTCGGCTTTCTCTACTGAGGTGCTCGTTCGGATGAACCAGGGCACAATCGCAATAGTTCTCCTGGTGCTGCCTTAGCCGATAGAGCGGAACGTAAGGCACCAAAACACAAGAGCCGGGCAAACCCAACATTTGACCAAAGACATGATTCGGAGCTGATGCATATAAGGTCAAACTCGTGACGCCGAACACTCCCTAAGGTATTCGGTCTTTATGGTATAAACCGGGCCTAAATAGTGCCCTTTGTAAGAAGCCCCTTGTGTCTAGGTACGTGTATTATTCTGACGTGGCCACATGCCAAGACATCAGCATCCTTCTCAATTGTACTAAGAATCCGAGGGGTGTGTATCAACAAGAGACAGTAAAAAAGGTTTACGCAGGGTCTTAATCTAAAAAGAATCCTTGAAACGGGTCCCTGCTGCACTTCTGCGCCTATGTCTCCATTGTATGATATCCTGGACGGGTGTAGCACGACGGTCATCTGCAAAAGAGGGAAACTTAGGTGAAAAGTTGTCGTGCAAAAAGGTAGGTTTTAAAGAAACCATGTACAATTCAAGATGAGTAAAAATTGCCACTTGTCTGCGCGCGTTGAGCCCCTTGTATTTGTAGTAGGGGTGTGGCCATCAAACCTGTATGAATTACATATAGCTGCGCCAGACTCATCTAACCGTGTCCGTGGTCTTGACGACCTATTAAATGCTTTAGTTGGTGAGGCCGTTTTTAGTGTGCGGCTGTCAAGGCAGTCGCACTCTCTTCGGCGCGCAAGGATCACTCAATATTTCCATTCACTGTAATGATGCCACGTGGACCGGGCATCTTAAGCGTGAGGGAAGCGTAATGCACTATTGCATTAAAGCGAGCGAAAGCTTCGTGTCCAAGTAGTGCTTGATAACCACTTTGGAACGGAGCGATGTGGAATGTTAAATTTTCCCTACGGAAGTTATCGGGGAAGCCGAATATAACCTCTAGTAGCAGGGAGCCCGTGCAATGAGCCCCTGGGCCTGGCGTTACTCCTTTAAAGGTAATATTGCCGTGGCAAATTTTCGTTGGGTCTATCCCCATTTTGCGGATTGTGTCCCGATATATCAGGTTTAGACTACTGCCACCGTGCATCAGGATTCGTGTGAAGTGGTATCCGTCAATTATTGGGTCTAATACCAAGGCATCCCATCCTGCACGCCGGATACTTGCTAAGTAATCCCGTTGGTCGAAAGTGATCGGTTGAGACGACCAGTGGCAGGACTTAGCGGTGATAGGCCATTGGGCATATTTCTCTGGGAGTGCCGCTTTGTTTCTCCCCTTACTGTTTTGACTTCTGATGGAAATTTGTTTTGTTCCCCAGTGTCTTGCTTTATAGGCTCATCCTCGTCTTCGCTTGGTGTATCCCCCCCCCCTTGTGTACGGCGTTGAGCTTGCCAGACTGCTTGAAGACCCAACATTCTGTGTGGGTATGATTAGCGGGTTTGCCAGGGGTGCTATGGATCTGACATATTTGGTCCAGGACTTTGTTTAGGCTGGACAGTTCAGCTCTGGCGCCTTTAGGGAGTGGCTTTTGCTGACCTGGCCGAGAGCTTCTGAATCCGGTGTTTACTGCCGTGCTCTTCGGGTTGTCTTCTTTATTCCGGCGCTTATTATTGTTGCTGCGCCGTGATTTCCCGTTTCCATCTCTAACTTCGGATGTACTGGGGTCGCTGGTGCTCCATCTGGCTAGCCAGCTATCCACACCCGCGCAAAAGCGGGTCATGAGGCTTGTTAATGCTGCCATTGTTCTCGGCTTTTCTTGGCCAAGGTGTCTGGCAAGCCATTCGTCACGGACGCTATGCTTAAAAGCTGCCAAGGCTTCGGCGTTCGGGCAGTCGACTATTTGGTTCTTTTTAGTAAGAAACATGTTCAAAAGCTTTCGGGCTGACTCTCCGGGCTGTTGAATTATATGACTCAAATCGTCCGCGTCCGGAGGCCGGACATAAGTCCCTCGAAAATTTGCCGAAAAGCGTCTTCGAGCTCTTCCCAGCATCCAATGGAGCTTTCGGGGAGGATTTTAAGCCAGTGCCGGGCTGGCCCTTTGAGTTTGTGGGGTAAATACTGGATGGCGTGGAGATCATCTCTTCGAGCCATATGGATATGGAGGATATAGTCCTCAATCCAGACCCCAGGGTCTGTTATTCCGTCGTATGCCTCTATGTTTACGGGTTCGAATCCCTCTGGAAATGCATGGTCCAGCACCTCATCGGTGAAACATAGGGGGTGTGCGGCACCCCTGTATCTGGGTGTACCACGTTTTTCGGATGTTTGTTGTGTTGCATCGTATGCTGGAGCGCGCTTGCGTGGGCCATAGAGGATCTGGTTGGGACGTCCTTTTGATGCAAGCCCTCGCGTGGACCACGTATTGGCTTATGTGCGGCGTTGTTTGCCGCTCTATGTTGGCCGTGAGGTCGTCTATCCGGCCAGATGGCCATTTTAATTTTTGGTTGCGGGGGATCTAAGGCCTCCTCATCGAACTCAGGTAGCAACTTCCGCTTCGGGTAGCTCTTGGTGGGGCGATTACTGCCGTACTTCGCTGCTGTGTTGAGTACTTTACTCCATCTGATTTGGAGTGTGTCCTGCGCAGCCTTGAGCCTTTGCTTCTACTTTTTTAGACTCCTCACGGTGGCAACAAGCCTTTGATGGGCATTCTGTTGCTCCGGGTGTCTGTCCGGTGTGATGTCATCCGGACTATTATCTTTGACAGAGTCGGGTTGTTCAGTTTGATTCTCCGTGTTGCCGTGGTCCGGCAATGATTCACCCTGCTCTAATGCTGGGTCTGTATGATCATTGTTTCTGCTGAGGCGGGATTTGGGGCGGCGCTTACGCCGCCGCTTTGGCTGCTTCTCAAGGGGACAACCCTTCGTTGTGTCCTTCCATTCCTTGTCGTCATCTTCTTTTGGTGTGTCCACCATGTACACGTCATGTGATGAAGTGGGCGTCCAGTGCCCTGTAGGAAGTGGTTCTTGTTCGTCTCCTGCATCGTCGTCCATACCGTCGATGTCTTCGAAGTCGTAGTCGAGCATGTCGGTTAAGGTATCGACAGTGGCTACTAAGTGGGTGGTGGGTGGGCGGCGAATTTCTTCATCATCCGCATCCCAATCCTGTTGGACATAGTTCGGCCAGGACTCTCCTGACAAGGAGAGAGACTTTAATGAATTCAGTATGTCGCCAAAGGGCGAGTGCTGAAAGATATCCACGGAGGTAAACTCCATGATCGGCGCCCAACCAGACTCGATAGGAACGGGCGCAGGCAGTTCGAAGTCCGTGGCTGGAGAAGTATCTGGCAGTTTAACGACACGACTCTCGTGAAGGGTAAGGTCGATATTCGGCTCGATCGCCGCTGAGGATACGGCCTCCGTGGCGGGGTCCATCCACCCGTCAGTGGACAGCGCAACTAGCTCCGAATTGAGGGTCTGAGCGGCTGCCGGTGCAATCTCCTGAACACTCTCTGATGGTAGAGCTAAATCGTACTCATCGTGACCGCGTGACGCACAAGGCAGAGGCTCGAATCCGTTGAAGATCAAGTCTCCACGGTTATCGGCCGTGTAGTTTAAGCTTCCAAACCTGACCTGGTGGCCAGGGGCGTAACTTTTGATCTGCTCCAGATGGCGAAGTGAATTGGCCCGCAGTGCAAAGCCATCGAATACAAAAATCTGTCCGGCGAGAAAAGTCTCACCCTGGACTGCACCACAAACGATGATCGAAGGAGCCATCAAGCCTAACGGCGACGACATAGAGGAACTCTCAATGAAAGCACCAATGTCGGTGTCAAAACCGGCGGATCTCGGGTAGGGGGTCCCGAACTGTGCGTCTAAGGCGGATGGTAACATGAGGCAGGGAACACGATGTTTTACCCAGGTTCGGGCCCTCTTGATGGAGGTAAAACCCTACGTCCTGCTTGATTAATATTGATAATATGGGTAGTACAAGGGTAGATCTACCACGAGATCAGAGAGGCTAAACCCTAGAAACTAGCCTATGGTATGATTGTATGTAGTCCTACGGAGTAAAACCTTCCGGTTTATATAGACACCGGAAAGGGTTAGGGTTACACAAGGTCGGTTACAAAGGAGGAGATACACATATCCGTATTGCCTAGCTTGCCTTCCACGCCAAGTAGAGTCCCATCCGGACACGAGACAGAGTCTTCAATCTTGTATCTTCATAGTCTAACAGTCCGGCAAAAGGATATAGTCCGGCTGTCCGAAGACCCCCTAATCCAGGACTCCCTCAGCCTCCCTTGCCGGACAGGCGAGCCCGACACGGGGCAAGGACACCCCCAGAAGCAGACAACCAAGACACCCCCGCAGGGCCCTACCGGGGCTCGCGGAGGCAATACCACCTCACCAACCACTCCAGCATGACCCACGTCGTCCATCAGTGCAGTGTCAAGCTGCAAGATGATTAAGTGGCAGCCATTCGCCACATGGTAGCTGTTTCCTATAGAAGAAACCCACAGGTGACACCCGTCCTGCGATGTGTCAAGAGAACATGCGCGATGCTGGCAAGATAGACCGGCAAGCCTTGCCGAGCAACCAATGATGTGACACTAAGCAATGCATTTAATGCATCCTGTCAGCCCGCAGAGTTAGGTATGATAGCACTGTTTGCTATCATATCAATGCATCATGACTACTTTGCCATTGTGGGGACCCCTTTAATCTATAAAAGGAGGCCCATGGCAACCGTAGAAAGGGTTGGAAAAGTTGATGAACCCACACCCCCATATGCACGTAGTTGCTACCGCCATAAGGCAACCCCTGCCGGGTAAGTGTACTATGCTTCTCCACCTCCATTCCACCATCAATCCACCAAAGCAGGAGTAGGGTTTTATGCATCGTGGCGGCCAGAACCTGGGTAAATTGCTTGTGTGCTCTCTACCATGATGTTGTGCGCTGGTTTGCTCTTTGTGCAACGCGATGTCCCCCCTGCCAAACCAGTACGGGCCCCCACGGTCCCATAGGTGGCCGCGGATATCACGCGACACATCCCCCATCCCTTTTCTCTTTGGCTAAAAAAGTAAGGGGGGAGGCCGAATTGGAAGAGGCCCCCATGTAGGGTTCCTCCTACTTTGGACGCCCCATGGCTGCTCCCCTCCCCCTCCCACCTATATATACATGGGGAGGGGGCGCCTACAACAACACCAACAATTGTTAGCCGTGTGCGCGCCCCCCCTCCACATTTTATGCGTCTGGTCATATCTTCGTAGTGCTTAGGTGAAGCCCTGCGCGGATCACATCACCATCTCCATCAACACGCCGTCGTGCTGATGGAACTCATCTTCTTCCTCGACACATTTGCTGGATCAAGAGGACGAGGGACATCATCGAGCTGAACATGTGCAAAACTCGGAGGTGTTGTATGTTCGGTGCTTGATCGGTCGGATCTAGAAGAAGTTCGACTACATCAACCACATTGTCAAACGCTTTCGCTTTCGGTCTACGAGGGTACGTGGACACACTCTCCCCCTCTCATTAGTATGCATCTCCTAGATAGATCTTGCGTGAGCATAGGCTTTTTTTTGAAATTGCATGCTATGTTTCCCAACACAAATCCCAAGGAAAAAGCTACTAGGTTGATCTACTTATATAGGAGCAAGGGGTGGAGGCCAAGGAGATGGGAGGACATCCCAAGGCATCCTAAAACTAACCCTAGGTCGTACAAGGCCCATGGACCCAAGTGGAGGTGATGCAACACCTTTGGACTTGTAGTTTGACTCAGATTCTGCAGCAACGTCAGATTGTTTCGTCAATATCTCAATGCTCCGGACGAATTTGAAGGTGAATCCAATTTGGATGGAAAGTTTTAGAAAATAAACCACGAGTGTGTCATGGCGTGTGTTGTAGTGTCTGTAGAGATCAGTTGGACTGGCCGCGTTGATTGGCGCAGCCATGGCTGGCTAGCTACATGCATGGCAGGTCATGTGGCCGTTGGAAGAGGCTGGATCTGGGCGTGCATGCATGTAGTGGCTGGTGGAGTGAGCGTGCAGTTGGTGCATGCATGAGTTAGTTAGCTAGTGGAGGCCTTCTAGGAGTGGACTGCTTGGCTGTTGCGTTGCCATAGCCTTTAAAATTGGTCATGTAATCATGTTGTCGAAGTGCCAAACCTAGTGAATAAAGGTTGCCAAGATACAGGCCGGTTCGCGGCCGTGGCGTTCGTTGCCATTGCTTTGAGTTCATGCTCGAGTTGGGTTATCTTGTGCGTATGGTTTTTGGGTTTGTGCCAACATTTGGTATCATGAGCTGGTTCATCTAGGGCGTCGTTCTCCTTGCCGGAGGCATGCCGGGCCGTGTGTCGGTCTATGGAGGTGCGTGGCGCAACGAGGAGGCCGTGGTGGCTGCGGCGACACGGTGAGGAGGCCGCGGAGGACCTGCGTGGTGGCGGATTCAACGACGCACAGCAGCATGGCGGCATGGAGGTGCCGCACTGCACTTGAGGCTGCAATGGTGCAGGGCAATAAGCCGTGCCGGCGAGCCGGGCGCGACCGGTGCGTGTTATGGGTGCGCACTGGAGTCCATTGGGCGCGTCGGGACTGCGGGCGCACGTACGAGCATGCGATTGACGTTGGGAGGAGGCGTATGTCGCTGTTGTGCTCGAATCTGTGCTTGAGTTTGGCTACATCCTCCCGGCGTTTGTCATTGGTGGTTGCCATGACGGACGCGGAGGCGGCGCGCGGTGAGCGTCTAGTGCAGTCGGGCTCGTCGGGCGCGTTGGGTGCGCGCGGGACGTGCATGACACACTGGTGGAGTCGGGCCTGTCGGGCACGTCGGGTGCGTGCGGTACGTGTGGGATGCACTGGGGCGGTCGGGCCCGTCGGGTGCGCGCGGGACGTGCGGGGCGCCGAGGGACGTCATGTGTGTGTCGCCGGCGGAGGAGGAGCTCGGCGTATGTCGCTGGAGACATGATGGAGCACGGTGGGACCGGCGTCAGTGCGCCAGGTCGGGTCCGTGGTGGTCCGACGGTGTCGGTGCACCAGGTCAGGTCCGTGGGCTGGGTCACGGTCGTGGCGACATCGATGACGGGAGCTACACCAACTCCGATGACGATGACATCGTGGTTTAGAGAGAGTATGTTAGAAAATAAACCACGAGTGTGTCATGGCGTGTGTTGTAGCGGCTGTAGAGATTAGTTGGACTGGCCACGTTGAGTGGCGCAGCCGTGGCGGGCTAGCTACATGCATGGCGGGTCACGTGGCTGTTGGATGAGGCTGGATCTGGGCGTGCATGCAGGTAGTGGCTGGTGCGGTGAGCGTGCAGTTGGTGCATGCATGAGTTAGTTAGCTAGTGGAGGGCTTCTAGGAGTGGACTGCTTGGCTGTTGCGTTGTCGTAGCCTTTAAAAGGGGTCGTGTAATCGTGTTGTCGAAGTGCCAAACCTAGTGAATAAAGGTTGCCAAGATACAGGCCGGTTTGTGGCCGCGGCGTTCGTCGCCATTGCTCTGAGTTCGTGCTCGAGTTGGGTTATCTTGTGCGTATGGTTTCCGGATTTGCACGGGCATGTCCGTGCGAGTTCAGCTTCTGTGTGTTTTATTGGCGAGATCGGGGGGAGCGCGGAGTTGGTCCTACGCGAGCTCTGCATGACCCGGACATGTGTGTGCATGTCGCGGGAGTGGGCGGAGCGGGCCGGACCAGGCGGTCGGCGTGGACTGGGCCGTAGGGTACGTGCCCTGGTGCGCTCCAGGGTATAAGAACCCCCCGTATGCATTGTAATAGGTGTGGCTCGAGTTTGTGCTTGAGGAAATCGGTCGTAGGTGCGGCCGGCAGCGTCAGTGCGCCATGTGTCGCCGGAGGTGAAGAAGGGCATTCTCCGTGGCAGTCGACGAGAGGCCCGAGTCCTGTCAAGGAGACGACGAAGACTAGGGGAGTCAAGATTAAGGGGGGAATGTTGGCATTAATCTTGACGTGCATGGTTCCGTTGGCAGCCGAGTCCCGCGGCTATGACGAGCGGGGCATCCGGTGGAGCTGTCGAGTCCTGGAGTGCATGGATAAGGTCATTGTCTAGTTGCATGCATGTAGCTAGTGCGTTAGTGGCCGGGTCATGTGGTAGTGGCCGGTGTGGTGCATGTGTGTGTGAGTTAGTGATATGTGTGGCCACTGGCCTGTGTGTGGGTGTACTATATAAAGTGTACTCAGCTATGTGGCCAAGTGACAGGGGCCAGAGCCATGTAGCCATTGCAAAGAGGAAGAAGATTAGGGCGTCTATGCGCCCACGGTGGTGTTCGTGCACCGGTCAGGAAAACTTTATGTCTCGTGTTCTTCTTCTTCCACCTCTATTCGATTGGTAGAGTGAGAGGAGAGGTAGCTAGGCCTGTGTGGCAACAACAGAAAGCACACGAAACAAACTTTCCAACAAAAAAATGAATCACCCAATTCAGAGTCCAGATGAAAGAGTTCTTGGCGTTTTGAGTCAGATATGTCTGCGTAGTTCGAATCTGGGTCCAGAACATCAGAGACTTAGAATCTATCTTCTCTTGGGTCAAAAGTGACGTGAGAGAAAAATCTTGAACAACACCTAAACGTCTCTTTTTCCCTTATCTTTGTATGTGGATTGTACAAGTGTCCGGTAGTTCTGCAATTACGCATTAAACAAAAAGAGGTGAAGTATTTTTGTTCTGTACAACATAAATAAATTATCACACTATTCTTGTAAGAAATCACCTCACAAATATACATGTATGTAACATTTTTGGTTGTACCCAAGGAAGCCATGTCCTCATCAGGGTGGAACCCTAGGGGCCGATCTTTCATGATTAGGAGGGGATTCCCGAAGAACACGATGAACACATAAGAGGGAAAACGAGAGGAAACACTCAAATCAACAAGATTCGATCACACAGAGATACATAATCCAAATCCAACAATGAATGATACAAACAGTAGTGAGTTTTTACCAGTCCATTAGGAGATGGGGTCTTGAATCCACAGGGGGATATTCCCTAGACGGGGTCTTGAATCCACTTGGGGGATCTTCTCCTAGGAGGCCTTGATATCCAAAGGAGTAGGTAACAAATGGATGAGCAAAGCTCTATCTCCAAAATGAGCTATACCAATGCTGACCCTAAAATGGTGGTGGAGGAGGAGTATATATAGTCTAGGGGGGGCGAAGGGATAGATGGGTGATAACCCACAAGTATAGGAGATCGCAACAGTTTTCAAGGGTAGAGTATTCAACCCAAATTTATAGATTCGACACAAGGGGAGCTTTCGGCGTTCTGGGAATGGGGGTCCCCAGACTTGCCTGCCTGCGGCCCATGGCGTGGCTAAGCCAGCAGGCCTTACGGCCCACCTTCACCAATGAGGCACCCAAGTCCCTCGCGAGGGGCCAAGCCTCACGAGGCGGACGACGCAAGACCTCCTCTGGAGCGGCCTAGCCAGGCAGGCTCACGAGGAGCGGAGATATCAAGGCGGGGCAAACTGCGCAAAGCTCTCGTGACGTGAGCCATGACGATCGACACCAGGCGGGCGCCAGCGCGCAGCGTCCTTGTTTCCTCTTTGGTGCAAAGGGGGCAAGCGCAGCCGAGGGGTACCGAGGCCTCAGGCAAAGGTTGCCATTTCGGTGCAACAAGACCAAGACCATGGACTGCAAGACGGAGGTCATTGTGGAGCCCAAGACGGCGTCACCACCAGAGCTTTGTGCAGGCGAAGACTACTTTTGTCAGGATAGCTCGTACTAGCTGTCCCCCTTCAAATTAGCTGGCCATTGTTGGCTCCCTTCCCGCTCGATATTTGGGAGGAGGACCAGGGCCTCTATAAATAGTACTAGCCACCATAGACAAGGATAAAAGGGACACACAAAGAGACGGGAGACACACAAGTTCATACGCACAAGAACACCTCAACCTCAGGAGGCAGTTCTTCCCTTGTACTGTTCATCATCAGCCCAAGAGGCAATCCACCACCACCACACTGGAGTAGTGTATCACACCACAACGGTGGCCCGAACCAGTATAAACCCTGTGTCTTTCTGCGTAGCGAGTTCGTCGAGTTTGTCCGCAAGATCCTAGTGAGTTAGAGCGAAGATTGGTAGGAGGGAAAGACTTCGGGCGCACCCCAGTGTTTGAACCTTAAGGGTTAGACGGAACCCCACGTCCGACATTTGGCGCGCCAGGTAGGGGTGTGCCGGAGCTTCTTCTCCGCTAATCAGCTCTCCGACGGTCACTGGCTACGATGTCTGGCGACCCAAGGGCCGGATCCGACCGCTAGGCAGCTTGGCCGGCCCGGACGGTGCCGCCTGCCCATGAAGGTCTCGACCCCGCACCCCAAGCGGCGCGGGTGCCACCAAGCTCCGCCGGGTGTGGACAGCACGACCAGGCGTCATCCACTCTCACCCTGCGGCAAGTACGAGCCGCGGCAAGGGCAGCGAGTCATGCTGCAGCAATAGCGCCACACTCACGACGGGAGCAAGCGAACATGCGAGCGGCACTCACAGTAGCAAGGGAGCTGCTGCTATGCAGGCTGATGGAGAGCGGCCGGGACACGCTGCTTGAGCGTGTTGCTGAGCTGCTGGACGCAGCGGCGTCAGGAGTGCCACCCTTCTGCTATCAAGTCCCCTCCCAGACCACTACAAGGACGCGCGGCGAGCCTCACCACAGCTGCGCACCATCGACTACGCCCGGGGACTTTGTGAACATCAGCACGGCCGGTGGAGTAGGGGGCTCCAACCCCCCATGCCGCCCTCGACGAGCACGAGCGCGAGCGTCACCCCCATGGTCCCGACCGGATGCCATATTATCATCCCCAGAACGCCATCATGGGCGGAGCAACATGGAGCATGGGGCACCACGGCGAAGTGTTCGGGGTGACGGCCCCGGAAGCCTACTTGCCCCGCATGATGGACCAAGGGTATGCACTAGAGGACGACATCGGCTCATTCGTTGGAGAAGATTGGGGAGAAGGGGCGCTAGGAGTCGAAGCCTTCCAAGAGCCAGTGGAGAACCACAACGATCGCGCCAGCGACGGCAACTACAGGGTACCGCTAACCTCTCAAGAATAGGCTTATGCTAACCATGGGCTGCAGATGAATCAGGTTGTAGCATCGATCGGCGACCCTGGCATAGCGGCACCCATTTCAATAAGGGAGACACGCTGGGGGCCGCCGGGAGGGAGCCAAGAGCAAGGCCCCTCCCCAAGGCACGTGAAACCAGGGGACACCTGGAGGTAGGCCCTCTCCCAGGGTGGCTACAACGACCCTTCCCCCGGCAGAGGACCCATGGTCGCCGAGGGAACCGCTGGCGTCCCCTTTCTCTCCTTTGTGACGTCCTGGTCTCCAGTCGGCTCAAAGGAGGTCGAGGGTGGCGCAAGGTGGGGCCCTCGTCTGGCGATATGAAGCAAGGCCAGTACCTGTGAAGAAGGCCCGGTTCCTGTAAAGCTCGCCGCCCGTGACACTCTCAGATAATAATGAGTTGGGGCTGTACACGCCCCGGAGTCTCAGGAGTGCCAGCCTCAGGCCCTGGGGCTCCCTCTCACATCTAGTGGACAGCACTTAGCTCCACGCTGGTGAGAAGACTTGAAGACCCGAAGACTAGACTAGGTGCCGGACGCGGCCTTTTGCTTTGGATCTTTCTTTCTATGGCTTTGCTTTTTGGCCCTAGACTTAAGTTGAAGCTGAATTTTTATCGATGCGCGCAGGGCGTGCCTTTTTTCGTTCGAGCCATTTCTCGCCTTCTGGATCTTGTTTGGTTTGGGACTCATGTCCGTCGCTTCTCCCTCGCAAAGCTCCTCGCGAGCCGGACCGCGCAAAGCACGCACTAGCACAACGCCTGGTGCTCACCCCTTGCGGGGCCCCTTCAAACAGGGCGGTAAGCTCCGCAGGATTCTCGGGAACTCGTTGCCACACGACCCAGCCCTAAGTTGGCGCGGACTAAGGTAAACCACGTCGGGAGACTCACCCCAACTTCATGAGCTCACAAGGACACATACCCACATCGCATTGGAAAGTAAAAACTGCAATTTACTTACACGAGGGGCTCCCCCTCTCAAAATGCTCTTACAAGATTTCCAAGGGCCATGCCCGAGTTTTGCATGCAGAATAAAAGAACAGGAGAATATGGGATCAGCCAGAGATATCGCTCGCTGCATCGTCCATGGACGCATCGCTTGCATCGTCATCATCATCGTCGAAATCATCGCCGCCGTCGGCGACGCCCCCGTCGCCGTCGTCGACCACGTCACCTTTGTATGCAATGACCACCACCCCATTGTTCTCCAAGGTGAAGGCCCTGACCAACGCGTCGACGTGGTCCTCTACCCAACGCGCCAGGTCGCCCCGGACGGCCATGGGTACAGGGGCAATGGCGGCATCAAAGTCAAAGTTGGGGTCGGCGTTCAGGAGGTGGCTGAAGACACGGGAGAAGGCACGCTGAAGCAGGCCACGACCCCTCTCCTCCACAAGCTGCCGAGCTCTGGCAGATTGAGCCTCCAGGCGCGTCACCACCTCTGTGAAGAAGGTCAGGTGGCTGGCGTACTCACTTGAGTGAGGGGTCGGGGCATTCTCGTCGCAGATATAGCCCAGGGCGGTGTTGGCCCTGTTCCGAAGGTCTTGAAGCATAGGAGCGTGCTCGCGCTCTAGCGTTTGGCGTTGAAGCACTTCCTCCCGGTTATGCCGAGCGACGGCCTCGGCGTCGTCAACTCATCTTTGGAGGGAAAGAAGTTCGGCGTGGGGGAGGCCAAGTCCGCCTGCGCCGTAACCAAGGTGGCGGTTCTGGCCTCCGCACACCTCGCGGCCTCGTCCAACTTGGGCCTGAGGGCGGCGGCCCTGCCCGCACCCTCCTGACCGGCAAGCTTCAGTTCAAGTCGTACCTTCCCTCCAGGTCTGCGCGAACCACGGCCACCCGGCGATTGATCTCCTCCTCGACTCCGGCCTCACGGGCCCCGATGGCATCTTCAGCTTGAGCGACTTGATGCTCCCTCGTCTCCAGCCGCTCGAGCTCGAGGCTGCGCTCCATAGCTTCCAGGGCCAGCGTCTCCTCATGCCACCGGACCTCCTCTTCCTCCGCAAGCGTCCCCCTCAATGACGCAAGGGCGGCCCCGCGCGCCTCGACATGCTGTTCGAGGGACGCGCTCTAGGCCTGGAGCTCCCACGCGTGCTCCTCTGCAGCCTCGCGGCAGCAATCGGCCTCGTGAGCTTCTTCCAAAGCTCGCGAGCGGGCCTCATTGGCAACCTTGAGGGAGGCCTCTGCCTTCGCGCTCTTGAGGTCACGATGATAATGGCCAAGGTTGATGGCCACTCGCAGCTTGCGCCGCTCCTCCACCAACCGAAGACCTTCAGCCTCAAGATGCGAGTCGACGCCCGCAAGCTCTTCACCAAGGCGGCTCATCGCGCCCATCGCCTCCTGGAAGAGCTCGTGGAGGACCATGCTGTGCCCGCGCTCAAGCTCGAACGCTCGGCCCATCTCGTCCTCCACCATTAGGGCTTCGGGTGGAGCATCAAGTGGCGCACCATCTCCCGATTGGGGGATGGGGGCTGGCTCGGCCCCAGGCATCATATGACCCTCGCGAGGGGCCCGAACCGAACAAGGCCTGCTACTTGAAGAAGACTTCCGGACCGAGGCTAGCCAGCAACCAACCGTGACTAGGGGAGGAGCCATTGGCACGCCTACTGCGCTCCGAGCAAAGCCGCGAAGGAAGGACGGCGAAGGCGCAAGCTCGGGGCGCCTTGACAACGGACCCACTGCCCTGGCTGACCCCACGCCATGGACAGCGTCAGAGCCTGTGGCACTGGAGCTCGGCGGGTGCAATGGGACAAGAGGGAGCTGCTTCTCTGGAGATTTCGAGGCCTTAGTAGAAGGGGACCTGAGGGGACAATCGTCAGGAAAGGAAGGCAACAAATAGAAGATCACCAAGATAAGGTACTTACTCGTCGATGGCGATGTACTTCCATCGCTTCAACGGTCGGAAGATACTGCCGCCGCTAGGGGACCCCTTCCTCTTGCGGAGCTCCTCGAAGTCCACACAAAGGCGACCGAAGCGCTGGACGAGACGCCTGGAGCGCGGCGGAGCCAAAGAAGAACCAAGAGGGACGGCTTCAGGGAAGCCTGGCTGCGGCGAACAGCCCAGCTCTCTGTTGCTACAACCTCCCGAGGCTCCTAAAGCCTTGGCCTCGGTAGCTGCATGCCGCATCTCATCAGCAACTGACGCCTCAGGAGGGGCGTCGCAAGCTCCCGAGGACGACGCCCCTGGATCACCGCTCGGCATGTGCTCCTCAGCACCTGAGCAGCCGTCCCCCGTTGCAGCTCGCTCCCCCACACCATCACCTGGGGCGAGCTCGGCACCGGCGGCAAAGATGGGGACCACGATAACGGGATTCTCGCGGGGCCCCACCAAGCTAGTTGGGCGCAACCCCCACTCGTCAAAGGAAGGCATGTTCGCGGCAAATGTGACCTTGTTCTCGCTGCGGTACAACATGCAGCTTTTCCTGGGCATTTCGTTCGGCAGAGGGACACCAGATAGAACCGTGAGCATAGTTTGCCGCGCAGCAAGAGGAAGCCCCTCCTCCTGAAACCTCATGTTGTCCTGCCCGCTGAGCAAGGCCCGCAACGGGCGGGAATAGCGCTGAAGCGGAGCAACTCGGCGCCTGACGAACTCCCTCACCACCATGGCGCAGTCACACCAAGGTCCTTCAACCACCGTAGCCTGTCCCAGATAGGGGCAAGGCAGGGGCTCGCGAGCCTCTGGTGACCCCAGCTGGAGTTTGGAATGGCAGGCCCCACCGGAGCTTGGAGCAGAGGGTTGAGCACGCCGGCATCAACAAACACCCACCGCGTGCGGAATTCGCTCGCGGATGAAGGAAGCTCGAAGTCGATCCCCATGCCTGTCATCACAGCCACGGTCTGGAAGCGCTCACACCCTGAGCTCTTGTAACGCCCTCGATGCGGCTATAGCTCCCACGTGTCGAGGCACGACTTAGAGACATAACCGCATTGAAAGCATTGTCGCAAGTTAGGCAATCTTCACAACATCCCATGTAATATAGATAATAAAAGGGGAGATACATAGTTGTGTTACACTCGCCACGCCAATCAAAGTACATAAATAGCATTACATAATTCAAACACTCATGGCCCGACTACGGCGCCAAAATAAAAGATAACCCAACATGCGACACGGTCCCGATCACCCCAACTGGGCACCACTACTGATCATCAGGGAAAGACACGTAGTATCTGTGTGAGTCCTCGTCAAACTCCCACTTGAGCTCAAGCGCGTCATCTGGAACGGAATCATCAGGCCCTGCATCTGGTTTGGAAGTAATCTGTGAGCCACAGGGACTCAGCAATCTCGCACCCTCGCGATCAAGACTATTTAAGCTTAATAGGTAAGGCAAGGAAAATATGTGGAGCTGCAGCAAGCGACTAGCATATATGGTGGCTATCCTGTTCGTAAAAGAGAGCGAGAAGAGGAGGCAAAGCGTGAACGAGAAACTAGAGAACAACCTATGCAAGCATTACTCCAACACCGTGTTCACTTCCCGGACTCCGCCGAGAAGAGACCATCACGGTAACTCACACTGTTGATTCATTTTAATTAAGTTAAGGTTCAAGTTATCTACAACCGGACATTAACAAATTCCCATCTGCCCATAACCGCGGGCACGACTTTCGAAATTTCAAATCCCTGCAGGGGAGTCCCAACTTAGCCCATGACAAGCTCTCACGGTCAACGAAGGAATAGACCTTCTCCCGAGATATTCCGATCAGACTCGGTATCTCGGTTCTTCAAGACACTTCGACAAGTTAAAACAAATCCAGCAACACCGCCCGAATGTGCCGACAAATCCCGATAGGAGCTGCACATATCTCGTTCTCAGGGCACACTCAGATGAGCCAGACGTCGGGTAGGCCAGCCCAGAGTTGCCCCTGGTAGCCCCGGACATCGCTCGGTTGGACCAACACTTAGAGGAGCACTGGCCCGGGGGGGTTTAAATAAGATGACCCTCGGGCTCCGGAAACCCAAGGGAAAAATAGGCTAGGTGGAAAATGGTAACACCAAGGTTGGGCATTGCTGGAAAAGTTTTAATCAAGGCAAACTATCAAGGGGTTCCCATTATAACCCAACCGCGTAAGGAACGCAAAATCCAGGAACATAACATCGATATGACGGAAACTAGGGCGGCAAGAGTGGAACAAAACACTAGGCGAGAGGCCGAGCCTTCCACCCTTTACCAAGTATATAGATGCATTAATATAACATGGCAATATAATGATATCCCAACAAGTAAATAGTGTTCCAACAAGGAACGGTCTCCAATCTTCACCTGCAACTAGCAACGCTATAAGAGGGGCTAAGCAAAGCGGTAACATAGCCAATCAACGGTTTGCTAGGACATGGTGGGTTAGAGGGTTGAAATGGCAATTTGGGAGGCATGATAAGCAAGTGGTAGGTATCGTAGCATAGGCATAGCAAAAGAGCGGGCATCTAGCATAGCAAAGATAGTAGTGATTTCGAGGGTATGATCATCTTGCCTGCAAAGTTGTCAGAGTTGACTGGATCCTCGAAAGCAAACTCAACGGTCTACTCGTTAGCGAACTCGTCTCCCGGCTCTACCCAAACAAGACAAACAAGCAACAAGGACACAATCAACCACGCGCAAACTCAAACAACAAGATGCAAAGATTGTATGCTATGCGGGATGCAATATGTGATGCTTATGCAAGATTTGACAAAGAATGAATGAAACTTGCCTCAACTTGGAAATCCAAGTGTGCCACTGGAAAGATGAGATGAAATCGCTTGAAAACAATATAAAGAACGCCGGAATCGGAGTTACGGTTTGGAAATGGCAAGCAATTCAAATATGGCCACGTTCTGCGATTTACAGCAAGTAGCCATCTAAATGCGACAATATGAACATGCTACAGCACTCAAACATGGCATCAAAATACATGGAAGGGATCCACTCATGAAGCTTAACAAAAGACTAGCACTGAGCTACGGCCAATTCATCCATTAACAGGTTCAAACAAGCATGGCCAAAATGCATTTGGTAAACAGATTTCAGACTTAGTGAAATTAACACTTGTCTGGAATTTCAGATCAGATAGCACACTTCGGAGCATGAAAAAAAATGCTACAGGACCTGAACATGGCAAAGTAAAGCATGGCATGGAGCTACTCAACGAGCTTAACAAAAGTCCCTTAGTGACCTTGAGCCAAAAGGGATCAGAAAATACATTTGCAAGCATGTGAACATGGCAAAAACATAATTAGTTCTCAGACTTAGTGAAAACTGGAGCATGCTGAAACAGATATCAAGTAGGCATGCTTACGAGCTCGATGCACTCACTACAGAACATGTCATGACAACCTAAGCATACACCCATCAAGAATACACAAAATACAAGCTAGAAATGGCAAGAACAATAACATAGCGTGCACGGATCAACTACAACATCCTCGGCAAAATCGCTAACAAGTAGACAATCTGCCCAGATTCACGAAATGACAAAAGTAGAGCTCGATTGACTCAAGCGAGGGTGCTCCATAATTGCAAACAAAGACATGAATGGGTAGAGAACTACAAGATTAACAAAACATCCTTACTGATCATCCTCAAAAGAGGCACGGATCACTAGGAAAAAACATGAACATATGGCCATATGAGATAGACAGGTCAAGGACTTGGTGGAAATGCTAAGTCCCTGAAATTAGCATTAACGAATGCTCCAATTTGCAAGCTTGTGCTAG
The DNA here is from genome assembly GCF_003073215.2 of Triticum urartu. Taxonomy (NCBI): domain Eukaryota; kingdom Viridiplantae; phylum Streptophyta; class Magnoliopsida; order Poales; family Poaceae; genus Triticum; species Triticum urartu. The sequence continues at coordinate 341,862,645 of NC_053024.1, read as the reverse complement.
TCACCACACACATCACAAAAATACATGGGTTGCACCTCTGGATAGATGGCAAAATATCTAACAAAACTCATGAAGAGCTCATGGGCATATCATGCACACAATAATGATGGCAAAAATGACAAATATCTAATTGGAGCAGCAGATCTGACAATTATCTCAAATAGCACTCTTCTAACAGCATTTCGGGCATCAAGATGAACTAAAATGAAAATGATGCAATGAGATGAAATGATGTGCTCTCTGAGACGAACATTTCGATATGCTATATGCCCAAAACGGAGCTACGGATGCAAAGTTACGATGCTATGAACATAGCCAAAAAATTAGGGTTTTGGGGCAAAAAGTCAACCCCGAGATGATTTGGATCTGGATCTGGATCTCGCCGGCGCGGAAAACGAGGTTGGCTGGAACTGTTCACCGGAGCTTCGGGACGGCGCCGGACTTGCCGAGGGGAGGCACGCCGGCCGGACTTGAGGGAGGCCGGAGAAGCGGGCGGCGTCGCCGGCGAGGTCTTGGGGAGGCGGCGGTGGGTCGGAGTGCGGCGCGGGGCGTAGGGGTGCGGCGGCCGGCGAGCTACGGGGCGGCGAGCCCTCGCCGGCAAGGAGCAGCGGTGGCGCGCCGAGGGAAGCTTGGGCCCGGCCGCGGGGAGGGCGATGGCGCGGTGCGGCGCCCGGATCTGGGCCGCGGGGGCCCCTCCTGGGCCCGGGCGGGCCGACCGGCGACGAAGTGGGCGCGAGGGCGCGGGCGAATGGGCGGCTGCCACGTGTCGGCGGGTGGCTAGCCGGACATGTCCATCGGCGCGGATTTTGTCCGGTGCGGCGCGGTGGAAGAGGAGCTAGGTTTTTCGGGAGGAAGGAGAAGGAGAATTTTTTGGGGGTGTCTTTATATAGGCATAGGAGGAACTAGGAGAGTCCAAATGAGGTGTGGTTTTCGGCCACGCGATCGTGATCGAACGCTCTAGATGATGGAGAGGGTTTTGGTGGGTTTTGGGCCAACGTGGAGGGGTGTTGGGCTGCAACACACACGAGGCCTTTTCGGTCCCTCGGTTAACCGTTGGAGCATCAAACGAAGTCCAAATGGTACGAAACTTGACAGGCGGTCCACCGGTAGTAAACCAAGGCCCCTTGGCAAGTCTCGGTCCAATCCAAAAATGTTTAATCCTCACACACGAAAGAAAGGTAGAAATGACCACCGGAGGAGAACTAAGCGCCGGAATGCAAAATGGACAACGGGGAAAATGCTCGAATGCATGAGATGAACACGTATGCAAATGCAATGCACATGATGACATAATATGAGATGCATGACAACGATAACAACACATGGAGACAAAAACCCGAACCCAAGAAAATAAAATAACTTAACGCCGGAAATGGCAAGAGTTGGAGTACATATTGGGAAAATCATATCCGGGGTGTTACAGCTCTGCCGGGCACCGGTAAGATGCAGCGAGAAGAAGTGGCGGAGGAGCACCGCGAAGGGGGTGATGCCCACCATGGCCTCACACACAAAGGAAAAGATGGCAAGAAGGGTCATATATTGAGGGTCGAGGTGGAGCATATGGATATGATAATGCTCGAGCACCGCGTTGAAGAAGGCGGAGAAGGAGGAAGCAGGCCAGCCTAGAGGGCGTCAACGAAGATCGGGATCTCGGTGACTGCCCGAGCCATGCTGGAGCGAGATGCAAACCAGGCCGGCGTCTCTCCCCACTCGTTGAAGCTAGAGGCGAGAATGGGGCGCACCTTGCCCACGGCCTCGTCGTTGAGCACTCGAGGCCGGCTGAGCGCCGGCTCGAAGGATGGAGGCGCACTTGGCGAGGACAGGTTTCTTCCCCTTGTCGGCTTCTTTCGACGCCATGGTGGTGAAGCGGACGGAACACTGGTCGGACTGGAAAGGCAGAACAGGGCGTCGAGGAAGCGGGGAGATTGGAAGGGCCAGGCATGGCGAAGCAAGAATAACTATGTAGGCCGCAGGGGCCGCATATCCAGGCGGATTCAAAGGGAGCGTGGGGAAGCGAAGACGCCCACGTCCAATCAACCACCACGCGTTAATCAAGGCTGCAGGCTTTGGGGGCCCGCGGTGCTCCGAACTTGACCCTTGGCTTCGCCGCGAAGCCAAGCCCGCGCGCACCTTGGGCCCGGGGGTTACTGTCGGTGTTCTGGGAACGGGGGTCCCCAGAATTGCTTGCCTGCAGCCCATGGCGTGGCTAAGCCAGCAGGCCGTATGGCCCACCTTCACCAACGAGGCACCCAAGACCCTCGCGAGGCGGACGATGCAAGACCTCCTCTGGAGCGGCCTAGCTAGGCAGGCTCACGAGGAGCGAAGATATCAAGGCGGGGCAAACCTCACGAGGCTCTCGTGACATGAGCCATGAAGATCTACACTAGGCGGGTGCCAGCGCGCGCAATGTCCTTGTTTCCTCTTTGGTGCAAAAGGGGCAAGCGCAGCCGTGGGGTACCAAGGCCTCAGGCAAAGGTTGCCATTTCGGTGCACCAAGACCAAGACCATGGACTGCAAGATGGAGGTCATTGTGGAGCCCAAGACGAGTCACCACGAGAGCTTTGTGCAGGCAAAGACTACTTTTGTCAGGATAGCTCGTGCTAGTTGCCCCCCTTCAAATTAGCCCGCCATTGTTGGGTCCCTTCCCGCTTGATATTTGGGAGGAGGACCAGGGCCTCCATAAATAGGACTAGCCACCATAGACAAGGAGAAAAGGGACACACAAAGAGACAGGAGACACACAAGTTCATATGCACAAGAACACCTCAACCTCAGCAGGCAGTTCTTCCCTTGTACTGTTCATCATCAGCCCAAGAGGCAATCCACCACCACCACACTGGAGTAGGGTATTACACCACAACGGTGGCCCGAACCAGTATAAACCCTGTGTCTTTCCGCGTTGCAAGTTCGTCGAGTTCGTCTGCAAGATCCTAGCGAGTTAGAGCGAAGATTGGTAGGAGGGAAAGACTTCGGACGCACCCCAGTGTTCGAACCTTAAGGGTTAGCTGGAACCCCACATCCGACGGGAGCCAAATAATATTTGAAGGTATTAGGAGTTGAGTTGTCAATTCAACCATACCCGGAGATTAATTATCTGCAGCAAAGTGATCAGTAGCAATGTAGTATGATAGTTTTGATAATATTAGCAGCAACAACGACAACGGTAACAGTGATAACAGTAATTTTGTAGCAAGTGTAACAGTGACGATAGCAATAGTAACTTAGCAAGAACAATATAGGATAAATTTGTAGGCATTGGATCAGTGACTTGTTGGATGATATTCATCATGAGACAGTTAAAACCTAGGGCGATACGGCACTAGCTCCAGCTCATCAATATTATGTAGCCATGTATTCCGTAAATAGTCATGCGTGCTTGTGTAAAGAACTTGCATGACATCTTTTGTCCTACTCTCCCGTGGCAGCGGGGTCCAATTGGAAACTAAGGGATATTAAGGCTTCCTTTTAATAGAGAACCAAAACAAATTATTAACACATAGTGAATACATGAACTCCTCAAACTATGGTCATCATCGGGAGTTGTCCCGACTATTGTTACTCCAGGGTTGCCAGACCATAACACGTAGTAGGTGACTATAACTTGCAAGATCGGATCTAGAACATGGATATAATGGCGATAACATAAACGGTTCAGATCTGAAATCATGGCACCCGGGCCTAAAGTGACAAGCATTAAGCATGGCAAAGTCATAGCAACATCAATCTTAGAACATAGTGGATACTAGGGATCAACTCAACAAAACAAACTCGATTACATGATGAATGTCATCCAACTCCTCACCGACCAGTGAGCCTATGAAGGAATTACTCACTCCTGGTGGGGAGCATCATGAAATTGGCGATGGAGAAGGGTTGGTGATAATGAAGAACAAAGACCCCCCTCTCCGGAGCCCCAAACGGACTCCAGATCAGGCCTCCCGATGAAGAACAGGAGGTGACGGCAGCTCTGTCTCGTGGATCATGATAATTCTTTCTTCCTGATTTTTTCTGGAAAAATAGGATTTTATAGCGTCGGTTTCAGGGTCTGCGGGGCCACCACGTGGGGATAACCCACCTGGGCACGCCAGGAGAGGGGGGACGCCCTGGTGGGTTGTGCCCACCCAGGTGCCCCTCTTTAGTTGGTCTTGGCTCCAGAAATTCTTGTTTATTTAATAAAAATTCCTCGCAAAGTTTCGTTCCATTCCGAGAACTTTTATTTCTGCGCAAAAACAACAACATGGTAGTTTTGCTGAAAACTGCGTCAGTCCAGGGTTAGTTTCATTCAAATCATGCAAATTAGAGTCCAAAACAAGAGGAAAATCGCTATGAAAAGTAGATACGTTGGAGACATATCAACTCCCCCACGCTTAAACCTTTGCTTGTTCTCAAGCAATTCAGTTGATAAACTGAAAGTGAAAAATAAAACTTTTACGAACTCTTTTGCTCTTGTTTGCATAAATAAGCTTAAACAACACCCAGGTTTTCAGCCAACATTATAACTAACCATGCCGACAATAACTTTTAAATATTATATTAACTCATATCAATGACATAATCAGCTAGCGAGCAATAATAAGGTATCTCAAACGACAATACGTTGTCAAAACAACCACGATATAATATGACAATAGTGGTATCTCGCTAGCCCTTTCTAAGACCGCAAAACATAAATGCAGAGCACCTCCAAAGTTCAAGCAGCGACTAAACATTGTAATTCATGGTAGAAAAATTCCAGTCATGATCCACCCAACATTAGCTACACACAATGCATAAGTCATGACGACAATGCTCTCACGTTCTAGGGCTTGTTCTAGAAGGTGATGACACAACATAAAAGTAAATAGATAGTCCCTTCGCAGAGGGAAGCAGTGATTTTCAGAGGTGCCAGAGCTCAAGTTTTTAAAATAGAGGTAAATGATATTCTGAGACATGAACCTTTCTCATTCACTTCACGACCATCAGTTATCAACATCTTCCATGCTAAGCATGCTAGTGGCGGTTCCTAAGTGATAAAAGTAAAGGTTTTGACTCCATTGGGAATTTTTGTTTTATTATTTGTAAGTTTTTTCTATTTGCACTTCGGGACTGGGCATCCCTATTACCACCCTTTTCTCGTGCGATGGCGAGTGAATAAACACTCAACCTGAGAATAACCTGCTTAGCATGGAAGATACCAAGCACCTCCTGTCGTTCCATGAACGATCCAGACACACAAAAAGGATATATTTTTATAAGTTTTTAGAGGTGGCACATGCAAATTTACTTAGGACGGCAGGGTAATACCGGATATAGGTAGGTATGGTGGACTCATCTGGAATAACTTTGGGTTCAAGGTTTTTGATGCACAAGCAGAATTCCCACTTAGTACAGGCGAAGGCTAGCAATTAGATTGAGAAGCGGCCAGCTAGAGAGCAACAACGGTCATGAACATGCATTATGCATAAGTAACATAGGACACTAGCATGAGTAGGATATGAACACCATGAACATAATATCATAGAGGCTATGTTGGTTTTGATTCAACTATACATGCATGAACATGTCGGTGTACAAAAAGAGGGGTACACTTTTTGTACCCCTACAACTGTGCACGGGCAGTCGAAGCCACGGGCACCACCACACTGAGCAAGGAAAGGGAGGTGAGCCAAGGTAAGGCTGAAGCTCAGCAGAAGCAGAACGACGCCAAGACCAAGACCACGAAGAGCAAAGGGGACGAAGCGGACCCCCCGGCAAGATCCTTGCCAGGAGGCAGTTTATCAAACCCGGCAAGACCCTTGCCGTGGCAGCTCGCCCCACACCTACGGAGTGAGTCACCCTTGAGTCCACTGCCCCCATGGGGCAAGGATTCGGGAGACATCCCCGTGGTGGCATGCAGATCTTTGTGAAGGCAATCAAGATCAGATACACCCTTTAGAAGATGATGATCCTGGGCGGGATCCCAGCCAAGGAGGACCACAAGGCCCCCGGCAAGAGCCTTGCCGGGGATGACAGCAGGCTCCACGGTAACACCCTTGCCGGGGCCCCGGCAAGGCCCTTGCCAAGAACACTCATAGGGCCACCATCAGGCCCACACCAGTCAAACCTCCACCGCCGTTCGCATGCAGCTCCCGACCCAACCAGCTGGGCAGGCACCTGCGTGGCGGCATACGGATCTTCGTGGAGACCCACCACTGCGCCACCTCAGCTGCCTGCCTGCCTACATTGCACCGCGGGCGCCACTGGCCAGGGTGGGTGTCGACACGAGAGGGAGCGGCGACGGACAAGACAGGTCTCTCCCCTGTCCTCGATAAAGCAAGGACACCTAAGCAAGACGCATTAAATGCACCTTGTCATGTAATGCGAGGGATAACCTCGCATCACTGTTCCCTTTCCACCTCCCGTGTGCCACTGTGGCCACCCCTTTTCCTATAAAAGGAGGCCCGAGGCGACCAGGAGGAGGATTCGGCTTTTTGGAGCTCCTCACGCCCCATAGCTAGCTCAAGAACACAGATATACAATCCACCAAAGCAGGAGTAGGGTTTTATGCATCCTCGCGGCCCGAACCTGGATAAATCAACCGTGTGCTATCTGTTTGATCCGCTCTTCTCATGACCCCGCGCCCCGCAACCGTAGTATGGATTCTTGTGATCCCATAGGTGTCGTTCCCACCGACATCTTTGGCGCGCCAGGTAGGGGGCGCAGTTGTGAGAATCGGCTCTAGCAGTTAGCCCGGCACTCCTTCATCTTCGTGACCCTTGAAGAAGAAAGGAGGCGAGAAGATCGACACTCGAGCGATCGCAAACAGAAGCTAAGTTGCATTGAACCCTTATTTGTGCTAACCTTCTTATTTGAGGTTATTCTGCCTGGAGATATTTGCTTTGTATGAGAAACCTGCACGCCAGGGGGCTCTACCACGATCAGCAACACCCTTGCCCTATTTCGAGTCCGCTCAACAGCTCAAGCGGCTGCGTCGAGAATGGCAGAGTAGCCCTCCGCGATCAGCAACGCCCCCAATTCTGACTCGAGTCAAGCTCGACAGTTCGAGCGGCCGAGTTCAGAACGAAAAGGTGGCTCGTCTGGCAGCACGTGTACCTGGCCGACCATGGGGATCCGTCCCCAAAACGCCGCTAGGGGCTTCCGCGCCAGCAAGCCTTCCCGATTGACGCAGGGCACGCATACAAAGAGGAATTGAACGGGGAAATAACATGCATGAAAATTAAGAGTACTTCAAAGTTATATTACATCACATCATAACTGCGGTTCTAACTAAAGATAAAATTTGTCTTGGTCGGGAACCCGCAGCGGCGAAGAAGAACGGGATGCCTAATCCCGGCGTTGGCCTTCCACCCTCTTGATTTCGTCGATGCAGTCGGTAATGGGCTTGATGCGCTCCTTGAGCACCATGAGGTCAGCACCATCCGGCAAGCTCTTCATCGCGGCCGCGAAGTCAAGATCGGGATTCCAGTACGCCATCTTGGTGAGGACCTTGGTCACGACCCTCCGACAAAGTCGCCGGGCCTCCTCGGCCAGCGTGGCCGTCCTGTTGGAGTGAATATAAGACAAGGCTCCGAGGACGCCCTCGAAGAACAGGGTCAACTTGGTGTTGACGGTCTCGCTGTGCTCAGGGGCGTACCTCACGTTTGGCATCCCCATGGTGGCCAACTGTAAGGTGACCCTGCTGGCGACCTCCTCCAGACGGCTGATCCATCTGTCCCCAACAATAAGCATTTCACATTTCTTTTGAACACTAGGTAGAGGTATTTGAAAACTTCCAATAGTGATAGTTGGAGATTTTTCAATAACATTAATACCATTCAGTTGGAATTGTTTCTTCGAAAAGTGCACCCTATGCTCACATGAAAAGTGACCTTTCTTTTATTGCAATCAATAACAGCCCCTGCAGTATTCAAGAAGGGTCTACCAAGGATAATCGACATGTTGTCATCCTCGTCATCTCAAGTATAAAAAAGTCAGTCAAAATAGTAACTTTAGCAATAGCAACGAGCACATCCTCACAGATACCGATAGGTATGGCAGTTGATTTGTCAGCCATTTGCAAAGATATTTCAGTAGGTGTGAGTTTATTCAAATCAAGTCCTTTATATAAAGAGAAAGGCATAACACTAACACCAGCTCCTGAATCACACAAAGCAGTTTTCACATAATTCTTTTTGATGGACAAAGGTACGGTTGGTATTCCCGGATCTCCAAGTTTTTTAGGCACTCCATCTTTATAAGTATAATTAGCAAGCATAGTGGAGATTTCATCTTTCAGTATTGTTCTCTTATGTAACACCCCGTATGTAACCTCCCATATTTGTATTCCAACTCTTGCCATTTCCAGCACTAAGTTATGATATTTCCTCGTTGTCGGGTTTTTGTCTTCATGTGCTTTTGTCTTCGTCATGCATCTCATATCATGTCATCATGTGCATCACATTTGCATACATGTTTGTCTTATGCATCCGAGCATTCTCCCCGTTGTCCGTTTTGCATTCCGGCGCTCCTATGTTCTCCGATGTCCCTTTATACCTCTTTTCATGTGTGGGTGATAGATGTTTTCGGATTGGACCCAGACTTGTCATGCAGCCTTGGTTTACTACCGGTAGACCGCCTGTCAAGTTTCGTGCCATTTGGACTTCGTTTGATACTCCAACGGTTAACCGAGGGACCGAAAAGGCCTCATGTGTATTGCAGCCCAACACCTCTCAAAGTGGCCCAAAACCCACCTAAACACCTTCCATCACCTAGGTCGTTCGATCACGATCGCGTGGCCACAAACCGCACCTCATTTGGAGCTTCCTAGCTCCCTCTACCTCTATAAATAGCCCCTCCTCCGAAATCCCAGGTCTTGTTCCCCTAACCCTAGAAAAAACCCTCGCGCCGCTGCCGGACACGTCTGTTTTCCGGCCGGCCACATCGCCGCGCCCAACCACATCACGCCATGTGGCAACCGTCGGCCGCCTCCCGCCGCAGCCTGCGCGGGGCCCTCCCCGGCCCAGGCCGCCATCGACCGACGCCCGTGCCCGCGCCGGCGCCGTGCTCCGCCGCCTCCGCCACGACCCTGCCGCTCCGGCCACCGCCACCATCGCCAGACTTCGCCTCCTCTTCGCCCGACCGCCGCACCACTGCGCCGGAGTCGCCATCGTTCGCCGGGGAGCTCGCCGGCGACACCCCGGCCTCGGATCCGGCACCCTCCAGCGTCCCCTCGCCCTTCCCTCGCCGGAACAGGCTCAGCGGCATGCTGGAGACCTCACGCGCCTCGAGCTGCTACAGTGCCGTCGCCAGATCTGGATCGAGTCTCGGTTGACTTTTTCCCTCTGAAATCTTAATCTTTTGCATACTTTGACATGCCATAACTTCGTCACCGTTGCTCCGATTCGTGCGTGCAGCATATCAAAATGTTCGCCTCAATGAGTACTTCATTTCATCTCATTGCATCATGTTAATTTGAGCTCATATTGAAGCCCGAAATGCTGTTGGAAGAGGGCTATGTGATGTTAGTTTCAGATTATTATCAGCAAATGCACTTTTGTCATTTTTGCCATGATTAATGTGTGCATGCTATGATCTTGAGCTCTGCATGTGATTTGAATTATGCCATGCCATCTTTACTGGGGTGTATGCCATGTATTTTTGTGATCTCTGTGGTGACTAGCACAAGCATGCGAAGTAGCCTACTTAATGTTGCTGATTTCAGGGACTTCGAAATATTGTAAGTCTTTGCCCTATCCTTATTTTATGCCATATGTTCATGTTGATTCCTAGTGATCCGTGCATCTTTTGAGCATGACCAGTAAGGATGTTTTGTAGATATTGTGGTGCTCTATCCATCCATGTCTTTGTTTGCATTTATGGAGCACCCTAGATTGACTCAATCGAGCTCTACTTTCGCTATAAAATGTTCCTGGCAGATTGTTAACATGTTTAACAATTTTGCCAAGCTTGTTGTAGTTGATCCGTGCATGCTATGTTGTTGTTCTTGCCATGTTTAGCTTCTATGCCATGTCTACTTGCTGGGTGTATGCTTAGTTTATCATGCAATGCCTTGTGGTGAGTGCATCGAGCTCGTAAGCATGCCTACTTAATATCTATTTTACCATGTTCCAGTTTTTCACTAAGTCTGAATCTGATAACGATAATTGCTATGTTCATGTGGTTGCAATTGTATTTGTTGATCCCTTTTGGCTTATGGCCAGTAAGGGATTTTTGTTGTATGCTTTGAGTAGCTTCACACCATGCCTTGCTTTACCATGATATGTTCCTGTAGCATGTTGTTACCTTGCTCTAAACATTGTTTCCTGATGTTAAATTCCTGACTTGATGTTTATTTCACTAAGTCTGAAACCTGATATCTTTTGCACTTTTGCCATGCTTGTTTGAACCTGCTAATGGGTGAATTAGCCATAGCTCAGTGTTCATATTTTGTCAAGCATCTTGAGTGGATCCCTGCCACGTATTTTGTTGCCAAGTTGGAGTGCTTTAGCATGTTGTTCTTGATGCATTTAGATGGTCTCGTGTTGTTAATCGCAAACCGGTGCCATATTTGTTTTGCTTGCCATTTCCAATCCGTGCATCCGATTCCGGTGATCTTTATATCGATTTCGACCGAAATAAACTCCTCTTTCCAGTGGCACTCTTGGGTTTCCAAGTTGAGGCCAGGGTCAATCATTCCTTTCTGAATCATGCATATGCATCGCATACCGCATCCCACATATCATGACATGTTTTGCATCATGTTGTTTGTGCATTGCACGTGGTTGATTGTGTCTCCATTGGCTTGTTGTTCTTGCTTGGGTAGAGCCGGGAGACGAGTACGTGATCGAGGAGCCCGTTGAGTACGCTTACGAGGATCAAGTCAACTCGGAGAACTTTGCAGGCAAGATGACCATACCCTCGAAATCACTTCTATCTTTGCTTGCTAGATGCTCGCTCTTTTGCTATGCCTATGCTACGATACCTACCACTTGCTTATCATGCCTCCCATATTGCCATGTCAAATCCCTAACCCACCTTCTCATAGCAAACTGTTGTTAGTTGCTAGTTGCAGGTGAAGATTGGAGTTTATTCCTTGTGGGAACATGTTTATCGTAGGGATATCATTAATATATCTTGTTTATCTTAATGCACCTATATACTTGGTAAAGGGTGGAAGGCTCGGCCTTATGTCTGGTGTTTTGTTCCACTGTTGCCGCCCTAGTTTCCGTCATACCGGTGTTATGTTCCTTGATTCTGCGTTCCTTACACGGTTGGGTTATAATGGTAACCCCTTCACAGTTCGCCTTGAATAAAACTCCTCCAGAAATGCCCAACATTGGTTTTACCATTTGCCACCTAGCCTCTTTTTCCCTTGGGTTTCCGTAGCCCAAGGGTCATCTTTATTTAAACCCCCCTGGGCCAGTGCTCCTCTGAGTGTTGGTCCGACCGAGTAGACTGCGGGGCCACCTCGGGGCAACTTGAGGGTCTGTTTTACTCGTAGGATGTCTCATCTGAGTGTGCCTTGAGAATGAGATATGTGCAGCTCCTATTGGGATTTGTCGGCACATTCGGGCGGTGTTGCTGGACTTGCTTTACCATTGTCGAGATGTCTTGTAACCGGGATGCCGAGTCTGATCGGATTGTCTTGGGAGAAGGAATATCCTTTATTGACCGTGAGAGGTTGTGATGGGCTAAGTTGGGACTCCCCTGCAGGGATTTGATCTTTTTAAAGTCATGCCCACGGTTATGGGCAGATGGGAATTTGTTAATGTCCGGTTGTAGAAAACCTAAAGATTACCTTAACTAAAATGAATCAGCTGAGTGTGTGGCCGTGATGGTCTCTTTTTGGCGGAGTCCGGGAAGAGAACACGGTCTCGAGTTATGCTTGTCGTAGGTTGTTCTAGGATCACTTCTTGATCATAGTTCATCGACCGTGCCTTTGCCTTCTCTTCTCGCTCTCATTTGCGTATGTTAGCCACCTTATATGCTAGTCGCTTGCTGCAGCTCCACCTCATACCTTTTACCCTTCCTATAAGCTTAAATAGTCTTGATCGCGAGGGTGTGAGATTGCTAAGTCCCCGTGACTCACAGATTCCTTCCAAAACCAGATGCAGGGACCGATGATACCGCTCGAGGTGATTCAACTGAGCTCAAGTGGGAGTTCGATGAGGACTCAAGACGATACTACGTGTCTTTCCCGGATGATCAGTAGTGGTGCCCAGTTGGGGCGATCGGGGACTATGTTGCATTTGTGGTTTATCTCCATTTTGGTTTCGTAGCGGACCTTGAGTGTATTTGGATGAATGTAATGACTTATTTATGCTATTTGTGTGACGTGGCGAGTGTAAGCCAACTATGTATATTTTCCCTTATTTATTACATGGGTTGTTGTGAAGATTACCTCACTTGCGACATTGCTTTCAATGCGGTTATGCCTCTAAGTCGTGCTTCGACACGTGGGAGATATAGCCGCATCAAGGGCGTAACAAGTTGGTATTCAGAGACTTCCCCAACCTTAGGATCCCCCTGCTTGATCGAATCATTGGCGTTGTTGAGTCTAGAAAAATGTTTTGAGTCATTTAGGAATTATATATATCGGAGAGTAGGATTCTTTTTACTCCTCAGTCCCTTCGTCGCTCTGGTGAGGCATCGTGACGTAGAGTTTTGACTCTTCTTTTCTCAAATTTCACTAATTTTTTTATAGGATCACGCAGGTATCTTGGAATCGTTCCGATGGTTTTGTGACGAGAACATTGTTCTTGGTGCCTCCTGTCATTTAGGGGTGTGGCAGTGTCCTGGGGAGTTGAGCTTCGAGGTGTTGTCGTCACAATTTTATCCTTGCAATTCTGGAATACCTGAGTTTCGCTGACATCAAAGATCTCTTTTATCCAGTTGTTGGTGAGATAACCTCGACGCCACCCAATACTGGGCGGGAGTTCGGGAGTATTGCCATAACTTGTATAACGGATGCTTTTCGAAGGTTGAGGTAAATGATTTCCAAAGGTTTCCTGGTTATGTGTTGAAGGATGGATACAGCTGGATGTAGGATTTGCTAGCTTTGGGTGAGATATTATGCTTCCCCTGTATCCCCAACACCTGATTACATAACCAGAAAGGTTCGGGAGTTTCATAGGTGGGAATTCATGTAGCTCTAGCATTTCTTCCGCGGATATTTGGTTTGTGATTGGGTAATCCTCACCAAGTATTTGTTCATGTCCGTACCTTGTTGTTTTATTCTTCTACCTCTATCTAAGTGGCTTCTAAATTTATGGAAGTGTGACCATTTCAATTGGAATGCATTCGTTCATTTTGTTCGGATGTTAAGACTATATGTTGCAATTTTGATCCATTTGATTCAGCTGGAATATTTGTCTGTCGAGATGCTAACGGATGTCACCCTCTCCAGGATGGCTCCTCCAACGCGTACGACTCCGAATCCTGATCCGCCACCACCACCTCTACCTCCAGAGGCATGGCAAGCTGTGATGGCCGCTACCAATGCAAACACGCAGCTGATCATGCAACTCTTGCAAGAGCGAAATCAAGGGAATCATGGCCATGGCAACAATCAGAATCAGTTTGCTACACTCAACCAGTTCCTCGCTAACCAGCCAAAGACTTTCACCAACTGTGTCGAGGCAACAGACGCTGATGATTGGCTCATGGATATATGCAAGCATTTCGAGTGCAGCAATGTCAGGCCTGAGGACTTTGTCAAGTTTGCCTCGTTGCAACTCAAAGACCAAGCTGCAGAATGGTTTCAGCAATACAAAGATTCCAGAGGAGGCCGTGTGATTACCTGGGATGAATTCCGTCAAGACTTCAATGCTCATCACATTCCTCAGAGTGTTGTTGAGAGCAAGCGTGAGGAGTTCCGCAACCTGAAGCAAGGCAGCTTATCTGTTTACCAGTATAACATCATGTTCCAGAAGCTTGCTCGTTTTGCCAAGCAGGACGTCCCCGACGAGAAGAGCATGATTTACCAGTTTAGGGGTGGCCTCAGAGAAGATCTCCAACTTGCTCTCGTGCTTTTCGAGCCTCAGAAGTACGATGATTTTTACAACATGGCACTGAAACAAGAGACTGCTCAACTAAAGTGCGATGCTTCCAAGAAGCAAGTTAGATATGCAACTCCTTCTTCCTCAACTCAACTGGCTTCTAAGCAGCAAAAGTATTGGCTGCCTCCTCCTCCGTTCCGTCAGCCTTATCAGCAGAAGAGCAAAGTTGGCAACGGATCTTCCCACCCACCCAACCCAGGCTTTCAGAACAAGACTTCGTCTCAAGCTGCAAGATCAAGTGCTCCGTATCACCGTCCGCTCTCGGAGGTCACGTGCAACAAGTGTCAGCAGAAGGGTCACTATGCCAACAAACGCTTCAATCAGAGGCATCTTCCTCCTCCTCCTCCGATGAGATCTGCTAGCACCGCAGTGGTCAAGCACAATCCCAAGAAAGCAAAGTTCAACTTGTTGAACGCAGCTCAGGCAGAGGACTCGTCAGATGTCATCATGGGTAACCTTCCTGTTAACGATGTTCCTGCAAAAGTTCTTTTTGACACTGGTGCATCGCTTTCTTTTATTTCAAGACCATTTGTTGCCAAGCATGAATTTCTGACCGAAAAGATTCCTTTCCCGTTGAAGATTGTGTCCCCGGGCAAGCAAATGACATCTAACGTTTGCGTCCCGGATGTTACTATCACGTTGGGCGACTATAAGTTTCTATCCTCTCAAGTGGTCCTTGGTAACTCGGATATTGATCTTATTCTCGGAATTGATTGGCTTTCTAAGCACAAGGCTCATCTTGATCGTGCTGCCAGGCAGATTCAATTGACACATTCGTCTGAGGATGTAATCGTCTTTGCCGCTCGTGATGATACCATCCGTCTGTTTGCTCTCAATGAGAAGGGTGAGTTGGATGCCATCTCTCAGATTCCAGTCGTTTGCGAATATCAAGACGTCTTCCCAGAAGAGCTTCCAGGAATGCCTCCTCACCTGCCAGTTGAATTCATCATCGATCTTGAGCCTGGCACGGAACCTGTTTGCAAAGGTCCTTACAAGCTTGGACCTGAAGAGTTGAAGGAGCTGAAGAAGCAACTCGATATTCAAGAGCGTATGTGTCTCATCCGACTAAGTTCTTCTCCATGGGGTTGTGGTGTTCTTTTTGTGAAGAAGAAAGATGGAACGGACCGACTTTGTGTCGATTACCGTCCATTGAACAAGAAGACCATAAAGAACAAGTATCCACTTCCCAACATCAACGAGATGTTTGAACAACTCAAAGGTGCTCAAGTATTCTCCAAGATTGATCTCCGTATGGGCTATCATCAGATTCGCATTCGTGAAGAAGATATCCCCAAGATAGCATTCAGAATAAGCTATGGTTCATATGAATACACTGTCATGTCTTTCAGCCTCGTCAACGCTCCTCCGACATTCTCCCGCATGATGAACTTCATCTTCAATGCCTACACAAATTACTTCGTCTTGGTCTACCTCGATGACATTTTGGTCTTTTCCAAGAACAAGGAGGATCATGACAAGCACTTGCATTTGGTGCTTGATAAACTCAGAGAACATCAGTTCTATGCGAAGTTTTCGAAGTGCGAGTTTTGGCTCGATGAGGTTCTCTACCTTGGGCATATCATTTCCGCCAAGGGCATAGCGGTTAATCCTGAGAAGGTGTATGCAATTGTGAATTGGGAACCACCTCAGAATGTGAAGCAACTCAGCAGCTTCACTGGGCTCGCAAGCTATTGTCTGGTCGCCTGAATGTGACATCACTTTCAACACCCTAAAAGAGAAGTTAGTCACTGCTCCAGTTCTGACTCCTCCTGATGAATCCAAACCGTTTGAGGTCTTCTATGATGCTTCCCTTCAAGGTCTTGGTGCAGTGTTGATCCAAGAGAAGAAAGGTGTGGCCTATACCTCTCGCCAGTTGAAGCCCAGCGAAAATAACTACCCCACTCATGACCTCGAGTTGGCGGCAGTTGTCCATGCTATTTTAACTTGGAGACATCTCTTATTGGGAAGAAAAGTGGACATCTTCACTAATCATAAGAGTCTCAAGTACATCTTCACTCAGCCAAACCTCAATCTCAGGCAAACTCGTTGGGTCGAAATGATTCAAGAGTATAATCTGAGTATCGAATATACTCCAGGCAAGGCTAATGTAATTGCTGACGCATTGAGCAGGAAGGCTTACTGCAACAGTCTGATTCTCAAGCCTTACCACCCCGAGCTTTGTGAAGCTTTCCGCAAACTCAACCTTCAAGTTGTTCCTCAAGGTTTCCTCGCCAACCTCCATGTCTCTCCTACTTTGGAAGATCAGATTCGTGAGGCTCAACTTCTTGATGCTATGGTGAAGAAGGTGAAGATTGAGATTGCCAAGAGTCAACCCAAGTACAAGTGCTATCATCTTGATGACAAGGATACTCTATTCTTTGAGGATCGCATTATTGTTCCTAAAGGTGACCTTCATAAAGTCATTATGAACGAGGCTCACAATTCACTCCTCTCTATTCACCCTGGAAGTACAAAGATGTACCAGGACCTCAAGCAGTCGTATTGGTGGACTCGAATGAAGCGTGAGATTGCTCAGTTCGTGAACGAATGTGATGTGTGTAGAAGAGTGAAAGCAGAACACCAATGACCAGCTGGTCTCCACCAACCTCCTGCCATTCCAGAATGGAAGTTTGACCATATTAAGATGGACATCGTGACTGGATTTCCAAAGTCCAAGCGTGGCAATGATGCTATCTTCGTTGTCATTGACAAACTCACTAAAGTGGCTCATTTTCTTACTATCAAAGATTCTACCACAGCAGCTCAATTGGCAGAGCTATATACCTCCAGGATTGTCTCTTTGCACGGCATTCCGCAATTGATATCTTCAGATCGTGGTAGCATCTTCACCTCCAAGTTTTGGGATTCTTTTCAGAAGGCCATGGGCACCAACATTCACTTCAGCATAGCTTTTCATCCTAAAACCAGTGGCCAAGTCGAGCGAGTCTATCAAATTCTTGAAGATATGCTCAGGGCTTGCGTCGTCTCTTTTGGTATGAAGTGGGAAGATTGTCTTCCATATGCCGAGTTCTCCTACAACAATAGCTTCCAAGCGAGTTCGGGCAAGGCCCCATTCGAGATTCTCTATGGCAGGAAGTGCCGTACTCCTCTTAACTGGTCAGAGACTGGTGAATGTCAACTTCTTGGCAATGACTTGATCACAGAGGCAGAAGAAATGTGCAAAGTCATTCGTGATAATCTCAAAGCCGTGCAATCGCGCCAGAAGAGTTAGTATGATAGCAAGCATCGTGACTTGGCTTTCGAGATCGGAGCCCATGTCTACCTCCGCGTCTCTCCAATGAGAGGTACTCGTCGCTTCGGTATCAAAGGGAAGCTTGCCCCTAGATACGTGGGTCCTTTCAAGATCATCAGCAAAAGAGGCGATCTCACCTATCAACTTGAGCTTCCCTCCAACTTTGCAAACGTGCACGACGTGTTTCACGTGTCTCAACTCCGCAAGTGTTTCAAGACTCCTGACCGCACCATCAGCTTCGAAGACATTGATCTCCAAGAAGACCTGTCTTATCATGAGCACCCAGTTGCTATTCTGGAAGAAGTTGAGCGCAAGACTCGCAACAAGTCTATCAAATTCCTGAAAGTCAAGTGGTCACATCATTTCGACGGTGAAGCCACCTCAGAACATGAGGATCACCTCCGTTCTGAGTACCCGGAGTTTTTCCAGTCCTAGATCTCAGGACGAGATCCTTTCGTAGTGGCGGAGTGTTGTAACACCCCGTATGTAACCTGCCATATTTGTATTCCAACTCTTTCCATTTCCGGCACTAAGTTATGATATTTCCTCGTTGTCGGGTTTTTGTCTTCGTGTGCTTTTGTCTTCGTCATGCATCTCATATCATGTCATCATGTGCATCGCATTTGCATACGTGTTCGTCTCATGCATCCGAGCATTTTCCCCGTTGTCCGTTTTGCATTCCGACGCTCCTATGTCCTCCGGTGTCCCATTCTACCTCTTTTCGTGTGCGGGTGATAAACGTTTTCGGATTGGACCGAGACTTGTCATGCGGCCTTGGTGTACTACCGGTAGACCTCCTGTCAAGTTTCGTGCCATTTGGACTTCGTTTGATACTCCAACGGTTAACCGAGGGACCGAAAAGGCCTCGTGTGTGTTGCAGCCCAACAGCTCTCCAAATTGGCCCAAAACCCACCTAAACCCCTTCCATCACCTAGGCCATTCGATCATGATCGCGTGGCTGCAAACCGCACCTCATTTGGAGCTTCCTACCTCCCTCTACCTCTATAAATAGCCCCTCCTCCGAAATCCCGGGTCTTCTTCCCCTAACCCTAGAAAAAACCCTCGCACCGCCGCCGGACTCGTTCGTTTTCCGGCCGGACACATCGCCGCGCCCAACCACATCACGCCATGTGGCAACCGCCGGCCGCCTCCCAGCGCGGCCCGCCGCAGCCCGCGCGGGGCCCTTCCCGGCCCAGTCCGCCGCCGACCGACGCCCTCGCCCACGTCGGCGCCACGCTCCGCCGCCTCCGCCGCGACCCTGCCGCTCCGGCCGCCGCCACCATTGCCGAACTTCGCCTCCTCTTCGCACGGCCGCCACATCACCGCGCCGGATTCGCCGCCGTTCACCGAGGAGCTCGCCGGTGACACTCCGGCCTCGGATCCGGCACCCTCCGGCATCCCCTCGCCCTTCCCTCGCCGGAACAAGCTCACCGGCTCGCAGGAGACCTCGCACGCCTCGAGCTGCTACAGTGCCGTCGCCAGATCTGGATCGAGTCTCGGTTGACTTTTTCCCTCCGAAACCCTAATCTTTTGCATACTTTGACATGCCATAACTTCGTCACCGTTGCTCCGATTCGTGCGTGCAGCATATCAAAATGTTCGTCTCAATGAGTACTTCATTTCATCTCATTGCATCATATCTTGATGCTCGAAATGCTGTTGGAAGAGGGCTATGTGATGTTAGTTTCAGATTATTATCAGCAAATGCACTTTTGTTATTTTTGCCATGATTAATGTGTGCATGCTATGATCTTGAACTCTCATGTGATTTGAAGTATGCCATGCCCTCTTTACATGGGTGTATGCCATGTATTTTTGTGATCTGTGTGGTGACTAGCACAAGCATGCAAAGTAGCCTACTTAATGTTGCTGATTTCAGGGACTTAGAAATATTCTAAGTCTCCGCCTTGTCCTTACTTTTGTGCCATATGTTCATGTTGATTCCTCGTGATCCGTGCATGTTTTGAGCATGATCAATAAGGATGTTTTGTAGATATTGTGGTGCTCTATCCATCCATGTCTTTATTTGCATTTATGGAGCACCCTAGCTTGACTCAATCGAGCTCTACTTTCGCTATAAAATGTTCCTGGCAGATTGTTAACATGTTTAGCAATTTTCCTGAGCTTGTTGTAGTTGATCCGTGCATGCTATGTTGTTGTTCTTGCCATGTTTAGCTTCTATGCCATGTCTACTTGCTGGGTGTATGCTTAGTTTATCATGCAATGCCTTGTGGTGAGTGCATCAAGCTCGTAGGCATGCCTACTTAATATTTGTTTTGCCATGTTCCAGTTTTTCACTAAATCTGAATCTGTTAACGATAATTGCTATGTTCATGTGGTTGCAATTGTATTTTCTGATCCCTTTTGGCATACGGCCAGTAAGGGATTTTTGTTGTATGCTTTGAGTAGCTTCACGCCATGCCTTGCTTTGCCATGATATGTTCATGTAGCATGTTGTTACCTTGCTCTAAACATTGCTTCCTGATGTTAAATTTCTGACTTGATGTTTATTTCACTAAGTCTGAAACCTGATATCTTTTGCACTTTTGCCATGCTTGTTTGAACCTTCTAATGAGTGAATTAGCCATAGCTCAGTGTTCATATTTTGTCAAGCATCTTGAGTGGATCCCTGCCATGTATTTTGTTGCCATGTTGGAGTGTTGTAGCATGTTGTAACTGAGTTTGAACCATAGAAGCATGATTTCCAACACCTCTAACATCATTTGAGATTCTAAATAACAAGTCACTCAAGCGAGCAATCATATCATAAGTGTATTTCAACTGTTTCATAACATTTGCATTGAAGTCATCTTGTTTTCTAATGTAGTTTTCAAACTCATAAAGGCATTGGCTAGGGTGCATATTGTGAGGATTGCCATTATCATTGAACT